>NC_049253.1:16861953-17170776 GCF_011100685.1 Canis lupus familiaris
ATTTTATATGAAAATTTCTAGAAATAATTTAAGGAACAGAAGGATGCTATCTTTCTCTATAAAGACTATACTTTTGCTTCTGTCATTTAAGGAATGTGGGACAGATTACCTTTATACAGCCTAGGTTTAAATAGTTTTGAATCTGGACTTAAGTTTTGTAAATTCGGTTCTGTTACTGGTTAGCAATCACTCATAAAGTACACCTCTTTAGTCATCCAATTGGACACCAAAGTTTGTACCAGGCTTCCTTTCCCTTGGAGAACTTCATATTCTATTTTTTTTTTCTCCGTCTCACCCTCCCTACCTCTATGAGACTACCTAAAGCTTTGCTTAGTTCTTGCCCTATTGGTCACTTTCTACCTAGTCTACCCTCCACTCTACTTTTATTACACTCATATTAGAATCTGGAGAGATACAAATGATTTGACAAATGCTTTGAGGCAAAAAGCTATGCCAGATATTGGTTTCATTTCAGGCCCTTGTCTTCTCTCTCAAATCTTAGCTGGTTAGGTCTTCATGAATTTATACGCTCTTCAAAGCTTCCAAAGCTTTCTGGTTTGTTTTGTTTTGTTTTGTTTTGTTTTGTTTCAGAAAGTTATTATAGTAATAAGAATTTACACAATTAGGCAAAACTGGGAAATGAAGTTTCAAAAGGGAGAAATTAGAGAACAACAGACAAATCACTAATAGCTCTCCTGAAGCCAGGGGCTTCCAACTACTAACATGAAAACACCAAGGAGTGTTGGTGGGAGACCTATTAAAGGCTGTGGCTTCTGAATCTTCTGGGGAGCTTGGGCACATGACTGACCAGGGCGAGCCATATGAAGGAGCTAAATGTAGTGGGAAAAGAAAGAGCAAGGCAAAAACCATGGACATCCCTACATATATTTCTCAATATATCTAATCATGATAACTCTCAAAGCAAAATGGCAGCTGCTTCCAAATCTCATACAAATTTCTCTTTGGCCAACTTTAACTGGAACTATAAAAGGAAAGGGGTTCTGGGAAACAGGTCCAGCCTAGTCAAGCTGACACAGTATAAAGCAGCCAGAGTTATGACAAACAACTTATCCACAAGGAAACAGACTAAAAGACCAACTTTGCATTTACTGAGGACAGTGCAAATTTGAAAACATAATGAGATGCTCGCTCTTTTCCATGCACCTGATTCAATAAAATTAAAAATGTTAATGAAGATCATGTATTCCCAGCAGAATATAAATTGGTTCAGCCACATTAACAAGCGATATGGAAAATCAAATAAAATTAAAGATGTGCATACCTTCTAATCCATTGATTCTATTGCTAGATATATGTTATTCACATGTGTACACAAAGGGAAACTAACCAAAGTGCTCATAGTTGGGGATCCCTGGGTGGCTCAGCACTTTAGCACCGCCTTCAGCCCCGGGGTGTGTTTCTGGAGACCCAGGATTGAGTCCCGCATCGGGCTCCCTGTATGGAGCCTGCTTCTGCCTATGTCTCTGCCTCTGTGTGTGTGTGTGTGTGTGTGTGTGTGTGTCTCATGAATAAATAAATAAAATATTTTTTAAATCCTCATAGTAGCATTGTTTTAGTAGCAAAACAAAACACAACATCTTCATCATCATCAATAAATAAATAAAAATAAGAAAGGCAAAAAAAGGTGAAAATTAAATGTCTTCTAGTGAAACTCTACATAAACACCTGCTTATTCATACAACAAAACTGTAGTTAAAAAGAAAAGAACTCCAAATATGTGGGCTTGAATAAAACTTAAAAACAATATTGAAAAAGCAAGCTGCTAAAGAATATATAGAGTACAATAGCATTTCTCAAAATTTTAAAATATGCAAAATAACACAATATCTATTTATGGAATTTGTATGTAGTAGAAATGTAAAACATTCAGCAGCATGATACAAAATTCAGGGGAATGTAATAAGAGACAGCTCACAGGAGGCTTCAATTGTACTTGTAATGATTTATTTCTTATGCTTAGTTTTGGCTGCATGGGTGCTTATTTTATTCTCCCTATGCTTTTCTGTCTCTCTAAATTTATTTCTTAATTGCTGAAAACAGAAACTTGATCTTGCTGAGTATATTTCATCCCACCTGCTCATAAAAGCAGTCAGTTATCCTCACCTACTCCACTGGAGTAACTCCAGCATTTTCCACACCTCAGTTCTTTTCCCTCTTTATTCAAAGATTTATCCTTCTTTTTATATAAAATAAATCATAGTTGTTAGATATTTTTTAAGGCATTGGTAAGTCTTATCTCTATTTTTTTTAAGTCAGATAATACAATAAATAAATAAATTTATTATTTATTTATTTATTTTGTTAAATAAATTTGGTTCCATTTGATATATTTTTCTTTACTCAGGTAAATTTACTTTTTTGAATTGATTTAAATAAAAAGAAAGGGGTCATTTACTCAAAAAGATATAAAGGATTTATACTTTATATCAAAAATCTGAGAATATTTATTCACTGGAATTCTAGGTGGTGACTCGGAAAGCAGAGGAACCTGGTAGGGCTGCTCCACTTGATAGAATCCATTGGACAAGGGGGCCATGATATAAAAGTAGGAACAAACAGGAGATGTCCAGTCTTTGTAAGCTAATAGAATGGAAGGGAAGAAACAAAGGAGTAAGCAAGATGGTAGAATGTTGTGGATTGTGTGAAGTGGTCCTCTCTCAGAATGCCTCAAATATTTAGTCAGTTCACCAATCACAAAATGCTGACCGAGATTGAAATTTTGAGGAAGTAGAAAAGGAGGGGATATTCACATCAGGGTTTGACATGGCAGAGAACTAGAATAGCACACATAAACAAGTGCACAGAAGCATAGAGAAATATGAAAAAACACAGCAAGGCAGCACACAAGTTTTAAAGATAGCTTTGAGCTGCTACGAGACCTACAAGCTGAAACCGGGCCATGTTCATTGCTATCCAATGGTGAGTGGGCATCACTGTCGATACCTTTATTACATTAAAAAATATTTAAAACAGGAACTGTTTCCATTCCCTTCAATGAAGTTTGTAAATACAACTGAAATACAATGATTATTTTCAGCACAACCAAATTCAAAGTTGAATGAACAAAGACAACCCTCACAAAAGGAAATTATACCCAAATGTGGTATATCCATGCAATGCAATGCTCTCATGTGATAAAATTAAAAGAGCTATCAAAATATGCAAGGCCGTGAATGAATCAAATGATACATTTAATTGCATGTATTCTGTTTATGCCTTACTTGAATAAAAATGGTAAATTTTCCTAGAGAAAAATGTGGATTAAAGATAAATTCACCTACCAATTTCATTTTTACAGCTAGATATGTACTGAGAGTGACTTGATGCCTTTTGGCAAATAGACACATGTTTTTACCTCTCTCTTTAAAAAAATGTAAACAGTAATGCTTGCATGATTCCTAATCAGGGTAGCAGTCTGTAATTAAAGCATGTAATAGTTGAGAAGACTTATTTACTAAACATATTTTTACTCTTCACACAAAATATTTCAACATTAAGCGTGTGCAATGATGATCATTCTTACTGAAACAATTTCTCTGCTTTCTTCTATTTTTATAAACTATTTAATCAATAATAATAATTCTACTTTATTTTAAACTTAAAAAGTGTTTGTATTAGAAAAATAACCATGATAGAGTTACAGAATAAGTAAATTAAATTTCTTTAATTTCAAATAGTAAGAACTGTTCCATACTAAAAATATTATTTTCTTGTTATAAAGTAGCAACATTTCAGAGATTTTTTGTTTTTATACATAATATGTGTTCCTTTTTAAATCTTTGCTGGTATGAAAACTGTTTCAAACTATATTATTCCAGTGGTGGTTTTCAGTGAGAGAATGAGAGAATTGAAGCTGAAAATTCTTGGTTTTAATGACTCTTCTATCCAAAATATAGAAATGCATATATTCTATCAGAAATTTCATGGAAGGTAAAGCCCAGAACAAACCTCCTTAGTATTACTGTTTAGTGGAAGGCTCTAGACTCAAGACTTTGTGATTTAAAACCACCATTTGGGTAAGCTGCTTACCTGTTTTGTACCTCAAATTCTTTATGTCTAACAGAAGAGAGTAACAATACTTCTTTCATAAGAGTATTTGGAGGACTGAATGAGATGAAGTATGTAGATTCCCAACATAATGCTGCACACATATTAAAACTCAGTAATTGCTAGCTCTTCTTATTTGTAAATGACATAGGCCATCACAGACGATGAACGTGTAAATATAAATATATATGCATATATACATGTCACTGTTTGAGTTATGGAAGTAACCCAGACAAGGTCCAGGCCAGCTTGCTAAACAGATGCTTTGTGACTTGGTGAATTCAGCTTCTCTACATCTCACCTTCCCCATTTGTAAAATTAGAGTTTACACAAGAGAGGATTTTTATGATTTTAATCCAGTCTTGATAACTGATGATTCTTTTTTTCATAGTACACTTGTAGTATCAAATAGGAATATGTGGACTCACAGATTAAAGTGATTTTCAAAAGAGAAAAACAAAAAAAAAACTGAAAAGAGACTTTCTCTTGCCATATTGAGTGAGCAATAATAATAGATTTTAATATAACTGAAAAATAGTTGTTATGGACTTAATGTTTGTTTTCTCCAAAATCCAATTGTTGAAATCTTAACCACCAACGTAATGGTATTAGGAAGCGGGGGTCTTTGGAAAGTAACTAGGCCATGAGAGTGAAGGTATCATGTATAGGATTAGTCCCTCTATAAGAAGACACACTAGAGCTTGATCCCTCTCTCTGCTCTTTATCCTGGGAGGATACAATGAAAAGACTCCCATTTGTCAACCAGGAAGCAAGTCCTAACCAGACACTGGGTCTGCTGGCACCTTGAGCTTAGACTTCCTGGCTTCAGACTGTGAGAAATAAATGTTTGTTGCTTAAGCCTCTCAATCTATGGTATGCTGTTATAGTAGCCCAAACTAAGACTAAAGTGAATTCTCCCAATCTATTCATTCCTCAGCCATTCATTTATGTAAGATTAATGAATACCTACTACCTACCATGTGCTCAGCATTGTAGGAGGTGCTAGAAATACAGAAATAATTATTAACATTCTGCATATTCAGTGGGACAGGCATGCGATTACAGTCATTGTGAAAATAAAAGACTATATCTTATGTGATATGGTGATATAGGCCATCCACATATCTCTAGATGAGGTGCTGAGGAAACAGGCTCTCATCTGAAGAAATTTACTTCCAGATTATATCTTTTATATATTGCCTTTTCCTCCATTTTTTTTTTACAAAATAGGGATAATTTTAGTGACCCCTTTATAGAATATTGTGAGATTTTAATGATATAATACAGGTAAAGTAATAAGTGAATTCTCAATAAATATTAGATTTTTTTAATTCAAAAAGTTGATAATATATTTTAGTGGTTAAGAGCTTTGTTTCTGGAGTTGAACAGATCCATTTTGAATATCAGCTTTGCTATTTCCTATTTGTTTGTACTCAGGATATTCCTTAATCTTTAAATATATCATTTATAAAGTAAGAATTATGAGTATTCTTCTTTGGTTTGCTGAGATGATAAAATTATAAAATGGATATAAAATACTTATTAAAATGCTAGTCTATTTTTTAGTGCTTAATAAATGCTGGCTAGTTTAAAATAAAGGATTAGAGATTTTAAAAATGCTCTTATTAGCAACATGTACACATATGTATCACATTACAGACCATCCTAGATTAGGTATTTTAGAAGTAGATCCCAATACAGGGCTTCTTGTTCCAGTGATTTATTGGGGAAGTGCTCTCAGGGAGCAAAGGGAGGGAAACTGGATAGGTAGTGTAACAAACTAACCAAGAATGTGTAGTCTTAGTTAGACACTAGTTTCAGTCTGATTCCTTGGGAAAATTTTAAAGCATAAATTGCACAAGAGAGTTAATCCCACATTATGGCAAGCAAGCCAGCCATTGTAGTGCTGTGTTAGTCTGACATTGGTTGACTTCTTGAGGGAAGAAAGAGGGGTAGCACCCCCCCCCCCCAGGAAAGAAGCTCCTTATCCGCCAAGAATGATTCTCTGGAGAAGGGACAATGGTGAATTACTATTAACAATTAAGTAACAGAATGATGGGTACAGATGGTTAAAGGTAATCTCAGTGGGACACCAGCAGCAGGCACTATATAGAAACTGGAGGGTATTACGCTGAGTGAAGTAAGTCAATCAGAGAAGGACAAACATTATATGGTCTCATTCATATGGGGAATATAAATAATAGTGAAAGGGAATAAAGGGGAAAGGAGAGAAAATGAGTGGGAAAAATCAGAGAAGGTGACAAAACATGGGAGACTCCTAACTCTGAGAAAGGAACAAGGGGTGGTGGAAAGGGAGGGGGGGGTGTTGGGATGACTGGGTGACGGGCACTGAGGGGGGTACTTGACGGGATGAGCACTAGGTGTTATGCTATATGCTGGTATATTGAACTCCAATAAAAAAAATATATACAAAAAAAAAAAAAAAAAAAAGCAAACAATGCCAAGACAGTAGAATGACAAACTCCAAATCAAAAACCCAGAATTTTGGGGATCCCTGGGTGGCTCAGCAATTTAGCGTCTGCCTTCGGCCCAGGGCATGATCGTGGAGTCCCGGGATCAAGTCCCACGTCGGGCTCCCTGTATGGAGCCTGCTTCTCCCTCTGCCCGTGTCTCTGCCTCATTCATTCTCTCTCTCTCTCTCTCTCTGCCTCTCATGAATAAATAAATAAAATCTTTTAAAAAACCCAAACAAACAAACAAACAAAAAACCCCAAAACCCAGAATTTCATGTACACGTTAATTCTGGGCTCTGTAATTATCATTTATTATTTGTGAATGGCTTTGTTGTTCTGTGTTATTCTGAAGTGATAAAAAAATAAAACAATTAACATTCGTATTTGAAAAAAAGAAAGTAAAGGTAAATGTAAAAGGTCTAGAGTACTATTGTTAATTGAATTGATGGTTTAATAGTTTAGCTTTCTGGAAGTTATGAAAAAAAAATTCCAAAGTTTTTTTTTTTTTTGATTTATAAAAGTAATATGTTGGATGTCTTCTGTTTGGCCCTCTGGAGCCATTCTATATTGTTCTCTTCTTTGAGCTGTCATATCCTGGAAGCTGAAATATATGAACTGCATCAAATATTCTCTTGATCTTTGGCTTTTGATTGGGTTAGGACAGTGGCATCACTGGAAGAAGAATAATAAGCCAGAAGGACCCCGTCATATGGGGTTCAAGTGTGCCTGTATGCCTGCTCGGAAGGTCACAGGACCTTCAAGGAGCCCACTGTCTCAGGGTTTAGTAATTACTCCTTCTTCTTGTCAATTTAGGTAAAAGAGTAGTAAAAATTCTTCACTGTTACTAGCTTCGTGATATAGCATGCATCCTGCCTATTCCATTGTAAAACTTCCTTATTAAACTTTCTTCAAAGTACTCAAATTAAATTTGCTATTTGTTTCCTAAAATGACCCTGAATAACATAAATGGTATATCATACATTAGCAAAATGAATATTTTCCTTAAACTTTCCTAGACACAATTTACTGAAAGAATAAATTCTCACTTAAAATACATAGAATATGATAGATTGACTACATGAAATTTTTTATGTGGTCATTTCTCTGGAAACCTTTCACTTTTTTCTTTTTATTTTTTTAGTTTTTTCATCTTCATAAATTTGTTTTTTATTGGTGTTCAATTTGCCAACATATAGAATAACACCCAGTGCTCATCCCGTCAAGTGCTCACCTCAGTGCCCATCACCATATTGAATTAATACTGAATTAAAATTCATCAAAGTTATTACTATAGAAAATTAAAATAACATATCCTAGGAAATTAGCACATTCATAGTAGCCTTATTACCTTATGCTTGTGTGCAAATGAGCATCAGCCTGAAGATAATGGCATTTGCAGAAAATCAGAGTCAAATTCTAAGTCAATTAATTTGTCTTCAAAAGTACACAATTAACAAAAAATTTCAAACATGTAGTTTTTAAAAATCTAAAGAAATACCTACAATGCCTCTTCCCCCCAAATATTAAGCAATATTGACAAAAATTAAAGACCTAAATATGTGGAGAAATATACCATGTTCATGGATTGGAAGGCTTGGGATTGTAAAAATTTTGCCAAAATTAATTAAAAAATAGAATACGATCTTAATTAAAATCCCAGTGGATTTTTTTGCAGAAATATATATTAAAATGCAAATAGCCAAGGCAAACTTGGAAAAGGACAAAGTGGAGCAACCTGCTCTATTTAATATAAAAATAATTACAGAGCTACAATAATAAAGAAAGCGCTGTATTGATGGTAATGACAGATAGACAAAAGGATCAGAATAGAGTACAGAATACATCTGGATATCTGGATACCTGATTTATGTCTAATGTAGCACTGCAGAACAATGGTAGAGGAGTCTTTTTAATAAATGTTGTTACATTAATTAGATATCCATATGAAAAAAATAAAGCTTAACTACTACATCATGTAATAAATAAATAAAAATCAATTCCAGATGGCTAATATAACAAAATGTGAAATGTAAAAGAATGAAGTGTCTAAAAGATAACATGGAGATTATATTTTAAATGTGAGGTCAGCAAAGATTTCTGAAAACATAAAATGTGCTGGCCATAGGAGAAAAGATTGACAAAGTGGAGTATTCCATCTTCCACATCATGGGTGTCTCCTTCTATGGTGCAGTTTGGACTCAGAGCTTTTTCGGTGTGATTAGACTGAAGCTAACGACCAGTTAAGACTTCTCTCTAGCTTAGTTTTTATTTCCTGTCCTGTCCTGCTTCCCTTAATCTTTCCCTTGAAGGCATTTTTTTCAGTAAATCATTTGAAAAGAATCACTATCTCAGGTTTTGCTCTTAGATGAACTAAGATGAAAATACCCACTCAAGAAATATGAAAAAAATAAATATATAGGAAATATTTAATTTATTTATCCTATAAACTATTAAAGTGTGATATTAATAACATGCGGAATTATAAAACAAGTAAAAAAGTTTACTTTTATTCTTTTTGTCTTGACTATCAAACACTACCACCTTTCAGGTACCTCATATACTTGGTTCTCTCTCATATGTCAAAACAAGAAATTACTGAATGCTTTTATTCCTTGGTCATTCAGTGAATCAAAGTGTTGCAGTCTTAAGTTCATGAGGTGTTCAAGAGTATAAAAAGGAAAACAAATGTGTTTGGTCACTTGACTTGATCACAGTAATTTAGCCTGGATGAATACATTTTGGTAATCTAGAGGTATTTGATATTTTTGCTTGAGTATCTCCTAAAATAATTTTTAACATTAAATTTTTTCAATTGTAAGGTAAAATTTCATATTGAAGTTTTAGTAGTTGCACATGATTATAAGTTCTAGCAAATGGTATATTGTATTTGGTTGATAAATGTTTTCTATTATACTATTAGAGTGGCAAACTTAACTTATTTAGAGTAAAAATATCTGCCGGTGAATTTTCACAATCAGTTCTTAATTGTTAAACCAATAATCTAAATTAGACTTTCTGTGAGGAAAAAAAAACCAAAACCTGATTTTGTTTTTCACAATAAACGTGTAAATAAGCATCCCCACTATCATTTAACTTCTGAATGCAAAGATACATATGTAACACGTGGTTTTCAGAAGATAGAATGACAAGAGTCTACCCATGTGTCTTTCACCTAGATAAGACAATACTTTCCTCCAATATTTTCACTCATGCCTTTCTAGATTTACCATGTGATGCTCCCTCAGTGTCACTTCTCAGATTGTTTCTTTGTTTGGCACTCAAGAGATTTCATACTTTGTGATAACTACCATACTAATTTCAGATGAATGAGCAGGCAAAAGAGTATATGAAGAGAGGTGTGGCAAAGGAGAAGGGGCAGATCCCAGGAGATCATCTGATAGATCAGTTTTAAGAAAAAGTAAGTATGAATTTTAAAGATCTGGAAAATGTCTTCTAAAAAGTGTTCCACCTAGTAACTTCTGGAAAACCTTCTCCTGTCCCTGGGGTATGCATTTTGTCACCTTAGCCTCTGGGCCACCCCACCCTTGTCCAGCCTGGAGGTAAGTTAGGCCCTTTGGTCTCTACCCAGGATTCCTTCTGGGCAGAGAATAGCTTAGAAAATTTGTTACTGTTAGTTTCCCCTTTTTATTTATTACTCTTCCATTGCATATAACTAAATTTCAACCCCACTTCAGCACAAAATGGGAATACAAGCAGTCTTTCTACTGTTTTTCAGTTCTGTTCTTCTCTGTATGCCTAATGTGTATTTCTTTCTCTCTTTCTGTAGAAACCCTCTTTCTGCTTTCCTGATCTATAGGATAGAATAATAGAGCTGCTGAAATGCCCTTGTATAAATATGACCTGTGTTCTAGAGAAAGACTGAATTCAAAATTCTCCAAATAAAGGAATCTGATGGGGAAGATGGCATCATGTACCCAATCTTTATCCATAGAACTATGACCCCATAATTCATGTAGAAGATGGGGATGAGTCAGGTTTGAAATGTGGCTTCTAAACAGAGAAAACAGCCAGCATACCCCAAATGCTTTCCAAGGCTGGGCAAAAGACCTAGCCACAAACACTCAGGACGGATCTCAGTTCTGAGCTGAGTCAATGTGCTTCTTGTCTTAGAAATATCTTCATATTAGTCTATCCATAAAGGAATGAAATTCTATGTTCTGAGACTTAAGAATTTCATACAATAGAAGGGACATTATTTGGGGATTGGAAATGGAGCAGGAGTGAGACAATCTGCCCATGAAATCATACTACACTTATTCCTAGGATGGTAAGTCCATTGTGGAGGTGGGAAAGGGAGACTAACTTGAAGTGACATAAGAAGAGGTATATATTTTTTAGCTGCATACCTTCAAAGAAGTGATTTGGTTGTTTTCCTAATATCATCCCTCTATCCACATGGCTTATGATCCTGACCAGCAGATTATCCATGTCCACCCATACCTTCTACCAACCTTTTCCAGTTCCATATTACAGCAGCCTGCATCTCTGTCCCAGCATTGTCCTTGGACTCCCCAGCACCTTCCCTGAATGTGAAGACAGTTGGTAGTGCCTAGGAATTTGCATCTCCACCACTGACAGCGTGGGTAAATACACTCAGCTCCCTGGTCCCTGATGGGAACAGCTTAGGGGCGTGACTTACAGGCCTGCAGAGGTCCCCTGAAGGAGTTAGTCAAATTTTCCATCTCTGGGTCTTGATTTGACATCTCACCCTTGCCTTGTTTACTTCCCTTATCTGTCACTTTCCCTATTTTCCTTTGGTTGTTTCCTTGGGACACTGCTTAATAAACACTTTTATAAGAATCTTCACCTCACAATCTGTATCTAGGTACCCCAACCTTAGGTAACTGACAACCCATTAGAATTACATGGAGATTTGGTATACTGGGGAGAATAGAAATTATTTATCCAGGCCATGAGTGAGAAAAGCAAAGTGAATTTTACCCTAGAAAATTAAACCAGAGATTTTATATTTTATTCAATATACAGTGTGTTCCTATGTGATGTGTTGTGTGTGTGTGTTGTGTGTGCACTTTGTGGATGCATGTGTAAGAGACAGAGACAGACAGAGAGACGGAGAGCTATAGATGCATAAATATTAATGACATTTAAAATAACTGCTGATCTTGAATCAGAAAAAAAATACACATTGTGAGCATCAGTCGAGGTTTGAAACAAAACCTGAAACTATACAGGTATATATAATATACATATGAAATTATATACATGTATATAACTTTATGTGTTACGTGCATATAAAGAGATTTAAATAATTAGCTTACACTCATAGGCTGGTGAGTCTGAAATCCATATTGGCTGGCTGGAAACTCAGGCAAGAGCCACTGCTGGAGTCTTGAAGGAGAATTCTTTCTTCTCTAGGAGACCTCAGTTTTTGCTCTTCAGGCCTTTAACTGATAGGATGAGGCCCACATTATCAAGTCAATTGATTGTAGATATAGACCACGTCTACAAAATACCTCCACAGCAACATCCAGACTAGCATTTGGTTAAATAACTGGGTATTGGGCAGCCCTGGTGGCGCAGCGGTTTAGCGCCGCCTGCAGCCCTGGGCGTGATCCTGGAGACCCTGGGATCGAGTCCCATGTCAGGTTCCCTGCATAGAGCCTGCTTCTCCCTCTGCCTGTGTTTCTGCCTCTCTCTTTCTCTGTGTCTCTATGAATAAATAAATAAAATCTTTAAAAAATAAAATATTTAAAAAAATAACTGGGTATTGTGGTCTAGTCCAGTTGACACAAAAAACTACTCATCACACTGTAGAACTAACAAAGTAAGAAAAAAATATTTTTTTCGCTGTACCAGAACAGTACCAAAACACAGCATTCACAGAAACCACTTAGCATTTATGCAGTATAATAAATGTGCATAGTATTATTAAACTGATCATATTAACTTTTTACAAAAGGCAGTGATTCCTAAACAACTCTATATATGTTATATATCTATACATAGATATATTCATATTTCTGAGTAATCTGCACACATCTTTGAAAATCAGAAAAGACCTCAGTGCTTCTAGGTGTGCCTAAGACACATTAGAAGACATTCTTTCTCAAGTCCAGTTTGTATAATATTAGTAATTATTCATTCTTGTTCAACGCTGCCCATCTACAGAGGCACTGGAGTGCAGAGCATGAGGGAGAAACTAAGCCTTGTCCTCAGAGGGAGCTGGTGAGGTTACAAGAAGTGGTGGTAGAGATACCAGGAATCTGCTGTGGGACTGCAGGCTCAAGGAAGATGTAGTAATAACACAACTGGTCGAAGCGGAGTATATCTGATTCAGCCCAGTAGAGGCTATGCAACAGGGATGGAAGAAGAGTTCAACACAAGAAGTGGATCAGGATCCATAGTCATTCCGGAGTATCTTAGCACATGAAACAGAAATAAGACACATGCCTTAGTCACTGGGTGGCACACAGTAGAATGGAGGTCCCACAGGGTTAATTGGGTTACTTAGAAATGCTGACTGGTATTATTATTCTTTATAAATATTTGATCTCTCTGTAATATTGGATATGTGGGAGGATCACATACCTCTTGAAATTAGGTGTGACCAAATGAGGAGTTCGGGTCAGTGAAATGTGAGTATAGTCATTTGAGAGAGTCACTTCCAGGCAAAAGCACTTGATTGCTGGAGCCCAACTCCCCAAGGCTCCCTCTTATGCCCCCTACTTTGCCTGTGAAAGCACATGCTGATAGGGGTGCCTCAGACCTGCAGGTGACTTCAAACTTTGTTAAGTTACTGAGATTTTTCCTGTAACCTGCCTGTTGGTGACATGAAAGCAGGCATAGAAAATAATTTAATAGCTCCAAAACGTATCAAGATTCCCCAATCAGTCTCTCTCTCTCTCTCTCTCTCTCTCTCTCTCTCTCTCTCTCTCTCTATATATATATATATATATATATATATATATGGTTTTGCTCTTCCTATTTTTGGCATTGGATGTGCTATGGAAACAACTGGGATGAGCAAGGATGGGAACATATTATAGTTAATTTTTGAATGAAGAGGAGGATTTCTGTAAGCACCAGATTCAGAAGATGTTAACTGTTAAAAACTTACAGAGACATGGAGTGACAATTTTAGTTGCTCTTTGTATCTTCCATATGCTATAGTGATGGGTCTTTCGGTTGAAAGGAACATAACACTCAAACCAGCTCTAGAAAACGGGGTTGATTTTAAGGACAATGAGGGGTCTCATAATTCCAAAAAAAAAAAAAAAAAAAAGAAAAGGTGGAAACAACCAGGCCTTAGGAAGGACCAAAAAGAAAACAGATTTAGGATAGTCTCTCTCTCCCCTCCTCTCTTTCCCTCCTCCCCCCACCCTTTCTTTCTACACCCTTGCTGAATCTGACCTAGTCCCTCTGGCCCAAAAGTTGCTTCATGTGTTTATTCACCTGACATATGAGTCATTTGCTAGTCGCCATTTCAGTCCCAGACTATAAGATCTTTCATTCAAACAACCACCACCAACTTTCTTCTGAATTTTTAAATCAAGTTCTTCCCAGAGGTTATCGGATTAGCCTAGCTCACTTTTGCCAAATAGGTCAGAGAGGTCAAAGATCATTGGTCCTGAGGTACCTTTCAGTTAGATGTTCAACCATCTGGTCCAATTTTCCATGATGGATAACAGCAGGTAAACCTGTGTCCTGATGATCACTCAGCAGGTACTATGGCTGGGGCATGTTTAAAGATGGATATGGGTAGGACACGTACCCTAAGTCATATCTAGCACAATTTTCCTGACTGTCTAAATTTCTTTGGGCTGGACATCAGGGATACCCCGAAAGAGGAAAAAAAAAACAGTCTTTTGAGGGACTGCTTCTAAACAATCATAACCCACACCCTGCTCACTTCCTCCCTGAAAATTGCTAATGTCTGCCCTAATTTATCACCAGGGAATAGCGTAGATGTTGCAAACAATAGAACTCTTTGTGTATTTGGAGAAAGAGGAGCTGTGAGTAATACTATGCCCTCCTCTGGATTTACAGACATAATTATTCTTGCAGTGGGGACATGTGAGAGACACACCTCATGCTAAACCTAAACTCCTGAATTCCCGTTCGATTTCTCATCTTCAATGCCTGAGTCAACACTTTTTTACTCCATGAAAATTGATTTTATAACTTAAAAAAAATCTGAACATGAATTGTCATTTTTTCCTATAGATGCTTTGAAATGCTAATTTCTTCTTCTCCCAGTTTTATTCAGATATAATTGACATATAACATGGTATATATTTAAGGTGTACAGCATCATTTGACGTATGTGCACATATCACAAAATGATTGCCACAATAAGATTCATTAACATCCATCATTATCACATAGTTAGAATTTTTTCTTTATGATTAGAACTTTTGGGATATACTCTTAGTAACTTTCAAATATTCAATAGAGTATTCTACACTATAGTCATGATTACATCCCCAGAGCTTATTTATCTTACACATGGAAGTTTGTACCTTTCGACCACCTTCATCGAATTCCCCCATTCCCCACCCTATTGTGATGCTTATTTCAACTACTGAGAAAAGCAGAAAAACTAAGCTAGGGTAATACTACAAATAAATATTCATTCTCTCAACAAACACTTATTAAGCACCTCTGTATGCCAAGCATATGTCAGGCACTGGAAATTCAATGGGGATAAGATAAGACACCTGCTCTCAAGGATCATATCATCTAATAGCAGAAAGCTAGGCAAACAAATCACACACACAGCACCCACACATGTAATGTCAAGTAATTATAAACATGAAAAGGGAGCTAATCAGTATGAGAGGCAGAATCTGATGAGGTGCTATTTTAAGTAGGTAGAAAGACGGCCTTGCTACAATAACCAGAGATCTCCCCTTTTTTCTTTTTTTTAAAGATTTTATTTATTTAATCATGAGACACACACACAGAGAGAGAGACAGAGACAAAGACACAGACAGAGGAGAAGCAGGCTCCATGCAGGGAGCCCCAGGTGGGACTCGATCCCGGGTCTCCAAGATCACGCCCTGGGCCGAAGGCAGACGCTAAACCACTGAGCCACCCAGGCATCCAAACTTCCCTTTTTTCAAAATCAATAGCCAGTTTTCAGTTGTAATTTTACTAAATCCATCAGCATTTAGTAAATTCATTTACTATTCATTTCATTTGCTTGACCTCATAGACACCATCTTTCTCCTCCAGAAGCTGCCCCTGTCCATTAGCATTGCTGATCCCTCCTCCTCTTCCCACTCCTTAACTGAAATAAAGTACTGCTAAGATGCCATGACTTCCAGTTTTATACATCACCAGCCTGGCTCTCTCCTCTCTATAGACTCATATATCCAACTATCTACATGTCTTTTCCACCTGCATGTATAATACGCTTCTCAAAGTTAACATATCTAAAACTCGTTTTAGATCTTCACCACCAAACATGCTCTTCATTTTCAATGTTCCTTTTCTCAGTAAATGGTAACTCCATCTCCCATTAGCTCAGACCCAAAACCTTGGAGTTCTTGACTCTTTTTTATTTTCTCACATCCCCTATCCAATCTGACAGCAAATCTGGTAACCCCACTTTTATAATATATCTGGAATTGGATACTTTTTACCACTTACTTTTAAACTTTACAATCCCAACCACTTTATTTCTAGCCTGGATTAGGACAACAATCTCTTAGGTTGTGTTCGCATTTCTAGCCGTGCTTCCTTCCCACAACTACACCCAGAATCAGTTCTTACAAAAGAGTGACTGTTTTCTTTAAGCTTAAATCATATCATTTATCTCTTTCCTAACAAATACTTTTTCATTTCACCAGAGTAATATTTGGAATCTTTTCTATGGTCTATAAGGTCTTATATATGATCTGACTCTACATCATCTTTCTGACGTCATCTCATGCTACTCTCTTTAGTTTATTGGTGCTGTAGCTCCACTGGCCTTCTTTGACATTTCTTTAAAAATGTCAGACTCTTACTCCAGGACCTTTGCACATGCTTTTCCTTTACCTAGAATATTTATGCCATCAGTTCATTTGAAGTTCCACTGAAATATCACATTCTCAGAGATGAACCCCCTAAACAATCTGCCTGCAGCAGTGAGGAGTACCCCTTCACCCATCACATCTTACAATGCTCTTACCACTGTACATTATTTTCATGTTTATCATTTAGTGTGCCTACCATGTTGTATGACTGTAGTTGTTTTTAATTGTTCCTTTTTTATCATCTGTTTCTCTTTGTTAGAATGTCAGGTTTAGGAGGGGAGAGATTTATTCATATTATATTTAAATTGCTTGATATGTATAAGTAAGTGTTCAATAAATGTCTGTTGAATATATGCTTTCCAATAACCGTAAATACTAACAGAGTAAAACCTCACTGACTAGAAAAAAGTGGAAACATGACTTGTCTGAGTACAAGATTCCTTTTTTATAATAGAATATTTCCTCACAAATTCATGAATTTTCAATCAATAATGGGCAAAACTTACCTCCAGTAAAGTTAAATTTCTGCTAGTGTTGATGAGTGAAACTCATTTCTGATACTATATTGATATTGTATATGCAAATGTACTTTTAAAGGGCTTGATGAACTTTCTCCTAAATTGATTTATTAAGTCTCCTTTAATTTGATTACTAAGCCTTTTGCCATTGCTGTTGACATTGTTTTCAAAGCACTTCAAATATCAACTTTAGCTCATTTCATTTTTCATTTCCTTTCCCTGAAAAAACCTGGAACAGATAGTAACCTTACCAAAGAAGTAAATTACCTCCTCTGTGCCCAGGCTTCAATGACCTCAATGAAACAGAAACAGATATGACAATGTCTCCAAAACTGAACAGACTGTTGATGAATGAAGGCCCATCAGTAACTAGGTGATTTCAAGCAGGATGTCGTCATCCCAATGATCAGACAACGAAGCAGCTTTTCCAGGTCACGTTTGCATTCTCTCTCCAATGGGGAGACTGAAGCTAAGTAATCTGCCTACAGTCACAAAGCTGGAATGTGCCAAGGATGGCATCTGAGCCCAAGATGTCTTCTTCTAGACAGCGCACTTTTAAACTGCTAAACCACACTACCTCTCTTTGGGGAAAAGTCCTCAGATTTCCCAATCTGGAGGAGCCAGCCACCATGTTGTAGAGATATTCAGGGGCCTTTGGAGAGTCCACATGGGAAGCAGCTGAGGCTTCCTTCCCAACAACCAGCATCAACTCACCAGCCATTGAGTGAGCCATTTGGGAGGTGGGTTTTCAGCTGCAGTCAAGCCTTTGGTAGACTGCAGCCCCAGTCTACATCTCAACCCCAGTATCATGAGAGAACCTAAGCCAGAACTATCCAATTAAACCACTCTCAAATTCCTGAACTGCAGAAACAATTAGATAATAAATGTATGTTATTGTTTAAAAAAATTTTTCATTCTGAAATTCTGAGTTTAGAAAAGCCAGAATACATAAAGTTTTATGGCACGAATATCTCTTGGATTTTCAATATAATAGCACACATGTATCTATTTTAAACATGAACATTTATGACTTGGCACCATTAACCTATTAATGATTTTAAAAATAATAATAATATTAGAATTCAAACTATCTAGGAGACAAGGCTAATGAGACTTCTTTCCAGTATCTATCTATCTATCTAGACATATACATAGATATATATAGAGATACATATATATACATATATATATATGTACATTAGTAATATTAAAATATCCCTGAGAGCAGATACTGTGGTATTTAGCCTAGGGCTTCACATATTGGATGCCAATACTTTTTAAAATTTCACTCAACAAAATTTGTTGAGCACCTACTCTGTGCCCCAAATTGGGATACGAGATGAAGATACAAATGTAAATAAAACAAATATGAATATATGTTTGTTAAATCCACATGAATATAATCACCTGATGTCAAATTTTATGTAAAATATATCTGCTCCATATTAAACTTAGCATATAATTCCAGAAGTTATAGTTTGGTCCCTAATAGAAAAAAAAATAAATTTTTTCCTGAATACATTTGGTATAACAATTTTTTTATGTTCTCAGAGAAGTAACTTTTCTAAAATGAATAAAACTGCCTTTTGAAAAATATAAGGCTCAACAAAATTTCAAGTGCAAATCAGAAGATAAACAGTGAAAAGCCCTTTTAATTTAAACCTAAAATAAAATCCATGTTGAATAATAAATTTTCTAGAGTCTCTATCGTGAAGAGGGTAGAAGTTCACATGTTAGAAGAGGAATGTCAGAGGAATTAGCTTTATGATAATAAGTCAAATTCTTGTACACATTCATGGTCCCGACAGGACTGGCTGTGTACTCTGTAAGTTCTTTAGTGCTATGCTTTCCAATGCAGGTGAGAACAGGTCAGACATACTGCTGTCGACCATCAACTACTCAGAATGAAGTATATGCCTCAGAAGAGCCAAAGCCAGAAGATATTATGCAACTCTTAATGTCAAAACGATAGAACACTCGTCCAAGACCGGAAAGGCCAAATTTTCAAAAGCAGGTTATTCTCAAAACAGGATATAAAATACAACATCTTTATTTCTTTTCTTCAAAACAAAAATGCCTCTAGATCTAGCAGAGCACTTAAAGAGCAAGCTAAAATATTGTTCATTTACTCTGATTTGCACCAAAGGAGGTAAGATGGACATGGAGCACTTGAATGCATAGATTACTCCATATTTTCAATATTTTTTCCACATATACTTATCTTTGTAATTAATTTAGATGAAGTAAAGAATAAAATTAGTCTGAGTTATTCAATAGTGGGAGGAAGTAACACCTTATACCTACATGTTTACGAAGATGTGTATAATTCTCATAAGACTTTAAGATCCTTGAATGGACTAAATCTTTGAGTTCTTTATATATTTTTGCATCCTCTAGCACAATACTTTGCACAGAATATGTGTTCAAAGCACAACTGTTATATGAATAATTCATTTCCAAAAAATAAAATTTTGATGCTCGTATATTAAAAGAAATAAGAATATTTTTGTTATTCTGGTAGTGCTGTTCTATAACAGATACACAATAATTCTGGATTTTACTTTTTGAGTTAAACATAAAAAATAAATAATAACTCACTCATGTGTATTAGTACCCTACCCTAAGTAATATATCCTCAAGTTTCAATGGAGCAATACGATAAAAATTTATTTTTTCTTTTTGTAAAGTCTAAAGCAGATTTTCCTTGTAGGTGGGCAGGATTCCTTAATGTGGTAATTTGGGCATTCAGCTCTTTCCCTTGTGCCCTAGAAGCTTCTGCATTCAGCTAAAGGATGGGAGCTTTTGACTGAAGAATGCATAATTGCTGCCTAACTGCCTTGGCCTGAAACTGTTCAAACACTTTAGTCCTCAATCCATTGGCCAGAACTGGTCACATGTACCCACTCAGATGCAAGCAGATGCAAGCCGGGGAATAAAACCCCTAACTGGGCAGACCCTCCCCAGAGAGTATACTAAAAAAAGTGGAAATATAATTTTTTAGCAGATTGCAAGTTGTTTTTTGCCAAAATGGGCTTCCCCTTTTTTCTCCTTTCTTTTTCTTCATAAGCAAAGGACATTGTGTATGTGTATCTGTTTGAAGATTTTATTTTTTTATTCATGAGAGACACAGAGAGGCAGAGACAATAGGGAGAGGGAGAAGCAGGCTCCCTGTGGGGGCGCCCAATGTGGGACTCCATCCCAGGACCCCTGGGATCACCCCATCCCCCCAACCCTCCCCCCTCCCAAAGACAGACACTCAGGCACTTAGCCACCCCAGGTTCCCCAAGCAAAGGACACTGTTGAACTAACTTCTTGAAATTGTAAATTCCAAATGTAAGGTAATTTTATGTAAGTGATAATATAGTCAAGGACTACTTGGACAATTTAACAGAATTTTTAAAAATGGCAGCAGATCGTAGGACATCTGAAAAAGTATCTCAATACAAAAGATGATTTGGCTACTCTGTATGCCAGGTATGCAGACATAACCAGTCCCTAGTTAATTTCTGCTGGGTAGTTTTCCTTTGAATAGGGTCTAATTTTGTATAAGAAGATGTGTTAGTGTTGCAACAGTGTGGGACCATACACAAGCATTGAAGGTGAGTGATGATTATAAGAAGTGTTATAAAGTGATTATGATTCATAACTTTTTTTCCCACACATACCTCAGCTAGGAGGTGCCCCAAACTTGTAGCGGACTAAAGGGTGTGCCTCAAAGGTGTGCCTTTATTTCCTATTTGTATCGTAAAACTTTTCTATGGTGCTGACATTTTCAGTCTTCTGATCTTGGTTCAAAGGTGTTTTTCCTAAACCTGAAAACTGTGTCCAAATAACGGTGGGGACTGCAGCTCTGTTTACCACATGTGGGATAAAACACTGTGGCCTTGGAAGTGAGCATCGCTGGACGTGGTTTCCTGGTCTTTCCTTGGGCAGGCTCTCTTCTTCACCCATAGGTCTTGGCATCTCTGCCTCACTCTGTGCCATCTGGCCAGGAACCAACTTCCCAAATCTGCCTTAGCAACTAGCTCTGCTGGTGCTCCGGAGACTGTTTTCAACAACCACTTCCTGAGGCGATACAGTGGCCTCTCCGAGCTCCTATTTTTATGACAGTTTTACTAGACTCTAGGCTTTATTGAGGGCAAGGACCATTTTCAAGTAACCCCTCTCCTCCCCCCCCCCACACACACCACACAAATTACCTACCACAGTGTCTCACATACAAAAGGTACACAATGCATATTTAAATGCACTGTCTGCCTAATTACCACACACTATCTTGGGGTTGTGAATTGGGGAGCAGAATCTTGGAGCTGGTGGCAGCCTCCCCGAGTTCCTGGGACACACCCTACATGGTCTCCTTTTGCTAGAGGGCCTCCATGGAGGCTCCCCGGCCTGTTACTATGCCCTCCTATTCCTTGCGGGCTATACTGCTCAAGTCATACTCCAGAGCCATCAGTCAAGTTCTCAAACTTACTTTCGAGTCTGAACTCCTCTAATCTGTGTCCCCCAAAACACTTTTGGCTCCATTTCCTTAGCTCCCCTAAATCTTTTATTAGGCCTTTTACTGGGCTCATTGTCCAATTCGGGAAATAGGAAAAAAACCTGATATTTAAGGAATTCAGCAATGTAACAGGAAGGACGGAGGGTGAGATTTATCCAGCTCTCTTTGTTATTCACAAAGAAGCGAGCTCCAGTCCCCTTGCCCTGTTGGCCAGAGAGAGGGGTTGTGCCAGGAAGTGACTTTCGGGCAGAGGGAGATCTTCTCCTCCTTCTGTGGCGGGGCAGGCAGGTCAGAAGGGAGCTGTCGTGCCATCGTCACTCTGTGTCGTCCTGAGCCTATAGCATTCTCTTCGTTACTCTCCTTCCAACCGAAGGGACCAGAGTGGGGATGCGCCTTGGGCTTCAGGGCCCTGCACACACCGGGGGCACCAGGTGGACGTCGGAGGGCTGCGAGGAACGGGGAAGGGAGGTGTGGCGCCACCAGTCCCGACCCCCGGCTGCGTGCGCGCGTGACCGGGGAAGAGGAGACCCCCTCCCTTCCCCCTGGACCCCGTCAGGGCAGCCCTGGGTCGCTCAGAGTTCCCGGGGGTCGCTTGGACGCGCGTCCCCAGCCTCCTTGGAGAGCCCGCCCCGCACCCTCCACCACGTCCCTGACCCCCGAGGCTCGGAAGGGGCCCCCCCTCAGCAGGTGTGGGTGCAAGGGTGGGGAACCCTGATGAGCACCACGCCGCCCCCCAAAAAGCCCCGGTAGCAAACACCACCGTACACCCATCACAGGCGGAGCCCGTCTCCCCAAGGTAAGTTGTTTATGCGTCGCCGTCCTGGCGATCGTCCCCGGACAGCTGCGGCAGCGGCAGCGGCAGCGACAGCGACAGCGACAGCAGCTGCCCGCCGGCCCCGCGCTCCCGCGCTCTCCCCCCCCCCCGCCCTTCCCGCCTCTCCCCGCCAACCCCCTTCTTGCCCTCTCGAGGGCCACGCACACGCCCGGAGATACCCTCCGTCCGCACTTGGCTACTCACACTGCGGCTGAACCAGCCGACCAGGCGCAGTGGCCAAAGCGGCGCCGGGAGTGTGCGGGGTCCAGAGGCGGATGCCCCGGGCCGGGGCTGCAGGTGCCCGGCGCGGCCCCTCCCCTCCCGGGCGCGACCCCCCGCCCGCTCCCGGCGCCGATCCCGGCCGGCCAGCCACAGCGACACCTGAGCGCGGCCCGGGCGGCGGAGGAGGCAGGCCCGCGGGGCCGGCGGCCGCGAGAAAACAGAGCGGGGGGCGGGGCCCGCGGGGAGGGGCGGAGGCGGGCCGAGCGCGGAGGCCGCACCCAGCGGTGAGTGACGCGCACGCCAGCCAATGGGCGCCCGCAGCCTTGACGTCGGGGCGGGGAGCGGGGGGCGGGGGGCGGGGGGCGGGCTGCGCAGGGAGGTGGAGGCTGCCGGGGCGCTGGAGGCGGGGGCCGGGAGGAGGAAGGGGAGGAGGCGGAGGCGGGCGCGGTGGCGGAGGCGGCGGCGGCGGCGGCGGCGGCGGAGGAGGAGGGTAGGTTGCGCCCGGGACTGTGTCTGCCGAGCTCCGCGGCTGTGCCTGTGCGAGTGGAGGAGCGACGCGGGGAGGCAGAGGCGAGCGCGGGGGAGCGCAGCGGCGGGACGTCTCCGGCGGCCGCGGATCGGCGGCGGCGTTCGGCGTGGGGAAGCGGCGGCGGCGGCGGCGGCGGCAGCAGCGGCAGCGGCAGCGGCAGCGGCGGCCGCCTCTCCGCCGCCGGGGACGCCGAGGCACGGCTGGTGGCACTGACATCGGCGGCCCTGCCTCTTCTCTCTCGCCCCCGGCCCTCCCCATGTGATCGGTCTTAATCCCGGCAGAGTGCGCGCGCGGGGCTCCATTCCGCGGTGCCCGGTCTCCTTGCCAGGGTGGGTGCTCGCGTGTGCGCTTCTCCTCCCCATCCCCCTTCCCCCAAGAATAAAAGAAGAAGCAAGAGGCGTGCTTAGAAAAATAAATAAATAACCACCACACACGCGCAGCCCGGAGCGGAGTCGGCGGGGCTGGCGGCGGCGGAGGAGGAGTGAAGGCGGCGGCGGCGGCGAAGGAGGAGGAGGAGGAGGAGGAGGTGGAGGAGGAGGAGGAGGAGGAGGAGGGACGCGCGAGAAGGCAGTAACTTTAAAGCCAGCTCAGAGCCCAGACCTCCAGCCGGGCGGTTTGCAGCGCGGCGGCGGCGGCGGCGGCGGCGGCGGCGGCGTTGAGTGTCTGGCCCGCCGGTCCGGTCGGGGCGTGCAGTAGGACGGACGAGCAGCGCGTCGCTGTCCCCCGGCGGCTGGAGATGTCCGAGCCCAAGGCAATTGATCCCAAGTTGTCGACGACCGACAGGGTGGTGAAAGGTAAGCGGCGCGCCGCGGTCGCCCGGGTGCACCGTGTGCCGCAGGAACCGCGCGGCTGGCCTCCCCTCCCCCCGCCTCCGGTTCTCTCCTTGCTCCAGCCACGGACCTTCTAGGATATTGTGCAACCCTCGAACCCCCCTCCTTTGCGCGCCCTTCCCCCAAGCCTCCCCCCCGGGCCCCACTTGGGGCATTTTTATTTACGGGGGCGTCGGTTGGCAAATGGCTGAGCGGCGGGGAGGCGGCGGCGGGGGTGGCGGCGGCGGTGGCGGGAGGGGGCGCCCGGGGGGTGGTTGCTGGCAGGGTGTAGCTGCTGTGACAGAAATAGGAAGTGGGTGGCTGCTCGCAGGCTTGCATGGGATCGAGTTTATGATTTTTCTTTTGCAGAGGGAGGGGTGATTTATGGCTTTTAAAAAATTAATATGGCATTTTTATGTGGCCGTGGCTTTCCACCGGCTGCCTCGCTCGGGCTGGGCTCGCTCGGCGCTCCATTGCAGCAATTCCCTCCGCGCCCCCTCCCCCTCCCCTCCCCCTCCCCCTCCCCCTCCCCCTGAAAGGGCCTGCACAGGACTCGCGAGAGAGCGGGAGAGCGTGGGGGGAGCCCGGCGCTTCCTTCCGCGCGGGGCGGGGGCGGGGGCGGCCGCGGGCGGAGGGGGTGGCCGAGGGGACGCGCGGGGGCCGCGGGGGCCGCGGGAGGCGGGGACCGACCCTGGAGCCGCCGCTCCGGGATTCCCCCGCAGGCCCCGAGGAAGCCGCGCAGAGCAGTCCTCCGGCCTCCCCCCGCCCCCCGCCCCCGACCTGTCATTGCTCTCGAACGGTTCCCGCTGGAGCACACCTCCCCCGTGGTAACCTCAGCCCGCGCGCTGCTTCCGTGCCCCTGGCACCCCCTGTTAACCGGCTCCTCTCCTCGGCCCCGGGATCCTGTACTCCTGCCTCTGGGGTTTCTGGCGAGGAGAAGCCGGGATGCGTGGGGCGAGGAAGGGGACCGGCAGTGGTCTTCCTCGTCCGGGAAAATCCGCCGTCCTCGTTGTGTTTCGTGGGGGAGAGGGGGAGGAACCATCCCATGACTCCTGGAAGGACGGGGCAGCAGGGCAGGTCCGCCGGGATTAAGTAGTGTCCCTGGTTCCTGGTGTTAGGATCCGGAGCGAAGCAGGGATGGGGTATGGACCGGGCGCGCCAAGGGCCTCTGAAATAGGAAAGAAACGGCACTGTTTGGTGTGGAGTGTGTGTGCGTGTGTGTGTGTGTGTGTGCGCGCGCGGGCGCACTCACGTGTGTGTGTTGTGTGTACAACTTAGTATCTATTGTGGCCATGCAAGTGGAGTGCAGGGCAATAAAGTCATTTGCCCCATGAACACTTAGGTGAAGTAACTCAGCAGCACCGAGACCGTGATCCAGAAGCCCTTCTGGGGCGTTAGAACGGTTCGTTGCTCCATTCACATTGGCTCAGTTTCTAAAGTTGAGTGTGTGTCTGTGTGTTCGTGGTGATGAGGTGTGGAATTGTATTTTTTTTTTTTTTAAGAGAGAGTGAAATATCTCTTCTCATTTTGGTTGTATTAGAATCATTCCTACGTGAATGCAGTATTCACAGACGCATCAAAATAAGGAGGAAATTCCTTTGCAAAAATGACCCAAAGTAGGACTACAGATGCACAACTGTTCTTTGTGCAGGGATGGCTCCTCATGTAAAAAACAGTGAATTCAAATTCATTCAAAAGAACTATGCTTTGTATTAAGGGGTTTCTGTTGACATTTTCAAAAATTAAGACCTTCTGCTGAAATATCAGAGTATCTCCCCAATGTGTGAAGTTTAGGTGTAACTCCAAGCTTTACGTTTAGATTGCATGTTCTCAAAACAAGTTTTGTAAAGCTTACAATTCAAATGATAGCCGTAAATGTGTAATGAATAAAAAAAAACATTCATATGTGCATACTAAGTTCAGGTTCCCTGTTTTAAATCACAAAGTGTGGATTCTCCCTGTAAATGTAA
Organism: Canis lupus familiaris; assembly: GCF_011100685.1. NCBI lineage: Eukaryota > Metazoa > Chordata > Mammalia > Carnivora > Canidae > Canis > Canis lupus. Next base: position 16,887,860 of record NC_049253.1, read on the forward strand.
AATTGTCATGCAGGGAAGAATGTAAAAATAATTGTCCACACATTCTGACTGGTGTCTTTACCAATTAGTGTGAAGGAGCCAATTCAACCATTCCATGATTATTTTGTCTTGCTTTTCTCCAGTGTTACAGTATTTTTATAAATGGTTCTTTATTATAAGGAGACAACCCTCCCCCATAATTCCAAAAGAAAGATTTACATATTTTTGCAGAACTGAAACGCACATGTGGATAATATAGGAAAATAGGAATGTCTCAAAATAGGAAAAAGGTAATTTTGCATTTGTTTTGATAGGGATCTTGATGTGAATTTTGAATGTGAAATTTGTTTATAGGAAAAAAGTTTAATCAATGAATCCTGATCTTAAGATGGGTATGCTATTTTTCTTATGCTTATTTTAGACTTTATTTTGTTGGCTTAAAAGGCTTATGGAAGGGTGGATCCAACATTTTGTCACATATATGATTTTTATGACTAATTATTTGAAATGGTAATCTATTTTGATTATCAGTTCTCTAAGAAGTCTTATTTCCCTATGTACACACATGCTTAGTGAGTAGAAAGTGCAGGTATGATGAATGGAAAACAGATGACCAAATGGTTTTTCCTATTTATAAAAATTAGATAAGACATAGTTCATGGAACCATGACTTTAAATTTTGTTAGAACTTCATCTCAGTGGTCTGAGATTGACTCTTTAATGCAGAAAAGGGATTATCCGTAAGCTTTCCCTCCTTTTACAAAGTACAGATAGTGGTATTTGGTTACATACAGAAATAAGAAGTATTTGGATCATTATTACCATGGCATGCCATGGTGGTGTTTACAGTTATCTGCATTAGTGTCATCTGGCTTTTGTTGTATAACAAATTGCTATTTACAAATAAAGCTGTGCTTGTGGTTTTGTTTGTAGTAATACCATGATGTGACGGCTTTCTTGATTTGTACTTCCAGAGTGCAACTTTAGAAAGGTAGGTTGAGTTTAAGTCTCAACTAACTATGCAATTTCTCAGGTTTGTAGCATCTTTTAGAGTGTGTCCAGAACCCCCGATCAGTTTTCCAAGTCTTAAAAATGAAAAGGAATGGCAGCTTTGGAGATAAAAAGCATTCATTTAGATTACCTCAGAAAAAAATGATACTTTGTTTAGCAAAGCTGGTGCTGTTTCATTTTGACTGTTTTTGGATAAAAACAATGGAAAGTACAAAAACTCATAGAAAAGAGCTTGGTAATGCCATTCATTGGCAGTCAGAATAATTTGATCCATTTACTATTACATTTTTTAAGGAAACAAAATATATGCCTAACTATATGACGAAAAGATGGAGGTCGGTAAATAGAAGAATAACGACTCTCTCCTCTTTCCCCCAGCGTGCCACATAGTCTGGATTTTCTCTGCCGTGGTGCTCCACAAGCCTGGTTCTAAACTTTGGCTTTTGTTCATTTCTTCCTTCCTGTTCCTACCTTTAACTCCTTGACTGGCCTTAACATTCCCTACTGGCTATAGGGAAGTTAAATTTTATGTGATAAATGTCTTGCTTTGTTACATCTCTTCCTTCCTTCCTTCCTTCCTTCCTTCCTTCCTTCCTTCCTTCCTTCCTTCCTTCCTTCCTTCCTTCCTTCCTTCCTTCCTTCCTTCCTTTCTTTTTTTTTTTTCCATTTCTAAGCATCTTCCAATGGGCCTCTTACGTTAACCCAAACTGACTTTAATGGTAGAAATTCCAGATACCGTGGCAGGTTGAAGGGGGGTAAATTCCTGGGAAGAGTTTAGGGGAATTTCTCAAAAGCTCTGGGTAGGGAATTCGTGCTCTATGTCAGGTTACTTTTGGCTGTGAGGAATGCAGAAAAAAAAAAAAAAAGCTTTTTCTGTTGTCAGTTTATATACTATTTGTATATAAATTCTGGAAGGATATCTAAGATTGTACAATCAAGAAGCTGGTAGCTGAGCAAAATATTAAGTAAACAATGTTTCAAGCCACTAGTGTTTCTAGCTGAATGAGATGGTAATATTGCTTAACAAGAAAATAAAAATATGCTGCATTTAGTAATAATCATCATGTTTGGATATTGAAACAAAATATTAAATAATGCCATTTCTTTGTAGTGTGTCAAGAAGAGCAGCTCATTGTGAATTTATTTTACTTAGATTTGTTACCATCAATTCAGTTTCATGTATATTCTATGTATCTGGTTTTCTGTTTGAGTACATTAAATCCTTATTAATTCAGTATTATTAGATGTCAGTGTTTTGTGGCTAAAGTTTACACTGGATGTGAAGAAAGGGGTCTGCTGATCTAATTAATATTATAACGACATAATATGGGCATGGCTAGCAGATTCTTTTCAGGACCAACTGAATAGCATGTAAATTAATGCTATTAATTACAAATTAGCTTGATCTGTTCATTAGTATTTTCTTTCAGGATTCCCACTATAAAGTAAATCTAACAAAAATGCATTGTTTTCAAAACATTTTGTAACTTAAGGCTTAAGGCAACAATTGAGACTGTGATTCAGGGAAATTCCAGTGATTCTAAAATGCCATTAATTATTAGATTAACATTTAAAAGATAATTTTTTTCTGAAACTGGAGGAAAGAACCTCTACTTTAAATGAACAATGTATTTTAAGACATCCAGTTAAAATGTGTGAAACAAGTAACACTAGAATACTGTTAGAGGTTTACTTTAACATTTGTTTATATTAGTTTAAAAATATGTCTTGTGAATCTATTTGTTTGTATAAATATGACCTGTTTTTATTTGTAATCTTAGAAATATGAAATAGGACTTCAATATACTATATACTTACAGCTTTTATAATTGGCTTCTTACAATTTTCCTTATCTTTTCTGTGTCAGCCATGTGTAAAGTTGGAACTAATTATGAAACCAAATAAAGAATCCATTTAGAGTGACCTCATTGGAAAACAGCATTTTTCTAGACATACCCTCCTTTTAGCAAATCTGGTTAAATTACTCTTTTGAAAGTTTTGCGAAAATATTGGACACTCCAGAGCTATTGAGAATGATGATGATTCATGACCTGAAACTTTCATAAATATTAAAAAATCATTGTTTTTTTTTTCCAGCAACTTTCTTGAAATTCAAGAGAGATATAGTGAGATTTTGAATTCAGTCTTTTTGTAATTGCACTGTTATATTATTTAAGTCACAGAGTGTTTCCCTCATGTGTAAAATTCTATTCATCCCTCACTTGTGTGAACCAAAGGAACCCCTAATGGAATTTGAGAGCTCAGGTGGTCTGACCTGGTCCACTTGCCTAGAAATGGCAATTTGGTCACTGCTGATACAGAATTACAAATGACAACGTGTTAATGTACTTTGAGGGTCACTCCAGAATAGTCAGAACAATTAATATTGGAATCTGTGAATGCCTTGGGTCTGCAACAGTAGCTTATGGTGGCATTTATTTTATAGTTGAAGAAATGGAGACACTAGATAGAATGGTTGGTCACAGGTGGGACTAGAATGCAGGTAAGTGTAAGCACATTATTTCCTTTAGCAGAGATGCTCTTCTCTCTTGAAAATCTATTTGAAACTTTTGGTATATTTAAGCTATCACATTTTATTTCAAATTTTGCTTTACTGAATGACTAGCTACATACAATAGTTGTAATAGGAGAAGAAGCTGTGTATTTAGTAGAGATATAAATTCTGATGATAAATGTTATAATCTGGTTTGATCTTGGCATGAGGTTTACTAAAGGAAAACTCTTAAACATTATTTTCTGTTCAGGTACATACACAGAAATAGAAATATCATATTCTCCTGCTAAAAGTTTTACTTTTATTTTGGAAGGTTATCAGAAGCGTTTTTGTCTGAACTACAGATGATGGCCCACACAGTTGGTCTGGTTTGAGGATTTTATTAATTTCTAGAGAATGCTCAAATGAAAATACCAGCCGGTGCTTCATAGGTGTTCACTCCGTTTTTAAAAATATAGTCATCAGGTGGGAATGTAGGCACTGAAACATTACTTCAGTTTGTAACCTAAGTCGTTAGTAGTCTTGATATTTTCAGTATTTTTAATTCATTTTATTTTTACCATATTCCCATCTTCTGTTTTCACAGAGGCTGTATAATTGATAAGCCTTCAATTATATTCTATATAAGAAGTCAAATAAAATATTTCATATTCCTCTATGGTTAGGTGATCTGAATCATGGCTTAAATCAGATGGACTGTCAGTTAGAGGACCTAGACTATGGCTGGGATCTCAAATGCATTTCACAAATATACTTGCAGTAACTAAAACCTTGAAATTAAAAACAAAAACTGAGGAAGCAGTAATCAGTTATTAAAATACTGCATTTTTGGAATTAGATATATTCTTTATAATAAGACTGTGATAGATTGGTCTTTTCTCTTTGTCTTATTATTTACTTGATCCATGCTTTTGCCTCACAGCAAAGTATGATGGTCTATCTGACTTTCTTTTTTTTAAAAGATTTTATTTATTTATTCATTCATGAGAGATGGGGGGCGGGGGGCGGGGGCAGATACATAGGCAGAGAGAAAGAAACAGGCTCCATGCAGGGAGCCCGATGTGGGACTCAATCCGGGATTCCAGGATCACACCCTGGGCTGAAGGCAGGCATTCAACCGCTGAGCTACCCAGGCATCCCATCTATCTGACTTTCTATGAACTCTCTCTTGGAACTCAAAATTCTGCAAATGTCTGCAGATAGCAAAATGAACAAATAGATACTGGAGATTTTTGTTAATAGCTGCCTCCAGATTATGACATACCTACCACCTTACAGTGTTTATCAGTTTGAGGAACCTTTCTACAGTTATAAAACCAGAAGAATGATGATTGATTTTGAGAGTTTTATTTATATGGAGCTAAATTTTAAAAAACCCCATCAGCTCTAAGGTTCTAATAAGACTTAGAGTCTCTGCATATAGTAACTATCTAGATCCACTTTATTTATTTTTTTCATTTTTTGGGGGGAAGAGCTGCTATTCCTGATTTAAAATGTTCAGTTACCCCTATGTAGCATTTGAATGTTTTGGAGATTCTAGTTATGTTAGTGTCTAAACTGTGCTGCCTAGGATGCTGCATAAGCATAGAAGGTACATAAAGTTTTTGTTAATATGTATATCAGAGTTTTAGTTTGAAAACTATGATCATTGAACAAGTGGTGCCTAGCTCAGTACCCTACTTCTTATGCACTGAATCAGGTCTTGTCAAATGACTTCAGACATTGCACAGTTCTCAACTATGCCTCCCGAAGCAATAAATGGAGACAAATTATATATTTATTTTGAGTTCATTTTATTAAGTTCTTATTCTTTGTAAATGGTTCTGTACGATGACTGTATGATTAATTGGAATGCTTCCTTCTCCAGGCATATCAGGGAATATAGTATGAGAGGGAGGTATTAATAAGGTGATATAATTAGATTGAGGGCAGTTTTGTTGGTTGGTCATTTGGACTGGCATTATGCCGGTTGAGTTTAAAAGGCTAAATCCTTTTCACCATAACATACTAGCTTGAGCTTGAAAGCTTTCTTTCAATTTTTGTTATATTTCCCTATAAACTGATCAATTTTTGACAGGTAAGACAAGATATGTTAATCACTCAGGGTTGGATGTATTGGGTGATATATATATTTAAAATTATTTAGATTTGGACTTGAAGAGAAAATGACTTGGCAAATTCCATGAAAAAACAAAACCAGAACCAGGAAAAAAACCCTCTTCCTTTGTTTACGTCTCAATTTATCATTTTCTGTAATGTTTTTGTAATTCAGAAATGCAGCCTTCTTCAGCATAACCTCCTGCCCTCCTCCTGCCCTCCTCTGGCCCCCAAAATGTCATTGGATTCTATCCAGTGGGAAGATAACACGGGCTATGAGAAGTTAAAAAAAATGTGGCACCAACTCTGCTGACTCCTTATATTCTCCTAAGTGGGCTTTAAGCCATTCGTTGACATTTGTTTTTAAACATCCTGTAAGCTGTGCCATTTTATCAAATTAAATTAAAAGCACAATATATTCTCTTACAATGATGGAACCTGAGTCAGGACTTCCAAGTTTGTGTTGTTATTAATATTATTTTGCTTTTTACAAAGGAATTAAAATTTTTTTCATCACACCTGGCATTGTTGGTCTGCTGTGCATATTTAATGCTAATAAAGTACATGCATACCTTCTTTGTGTGGGTTTGATTATTGTCATGGTAACACTTGTCATCGTTTAATTCTCATCATTCAAGCCTTGGTTCATATGTCACCTTTTCTGGGACCAACATCTCCTGATATCTTCAATTGGAGTAAAGGGACTCAGCCTCTTCATTTTCATGGAAGACACCTTGAATAGAGCATGCTCTGTGAAGATTTGTTTACCTATCTGCCTCCTTCCCAGAAGGAGCAGAAGAGTAGGGCCTGGCTTCATTTATCTTTATATAATTAACCCTAGTACAATGCCTCCTGTAGAATAGACCTTTGATATGTGGTTGATAAATGAACAAAATAACAGATAAGAAGTAAGAGGGATTTGAGCTTTTAAATTATAGGGTTCTTTTCTGTTTTGAAACTTTGTGAATCCTAAATCAGCTCACAAACTTCTGGTGAGTTTCTTGATTCATAAGTGCCAATCACATAGAAGGGTTTTTTCACCTGAGTTTTTGAAATACTTTCTTTTGTTAATTGAGGTTATATATTTTTTGCCTAGTAGACAGCCTGCAGAAGCATAACTGTTGGGAGTGGCTTACCCAGGGTGTGCTTGATTTTCAGTGGGTCATTGTCAGTCAAAGGGGTATAGGTTGAGTTTCTCAAAGGTAGGTGATTTTTTGTTTGTTTTTCTTCAGGAGGACTGGTGATGATACCAAGTTGAAGGAGAACCACTATGACAAGCCTCTGGGAGGCCCAGATTAGACTTCAAAATTAAATATAATGGCTTAGAAAAATTGCTTGCTTAGAAAAATACACAAACGTGAATGAATAAAAGTTAATACATTTAGGAATCAGAACAGAGATGTAGAACATACTGCAGGCCTAGATAAGGGATGTCTGTATAATACTAATAAAAAATCTTTCAGGCACATCATGTGAGTACAGCCAGCTTGTGAGTCAGCTCTCCTGATGGCACGTTTGTGTGCTGAATCTTTTTATAAAAGTTCAGCCCTGGAATCCACATCAACTGGGAGGAAGTATGGTGAGGCACTTGCTGTCAACTTGGTTCTTACAAAGGACCACTGGCCTGCTAGCCCGAACTTATATGCCTCACCACTAAAGCAAGTTGCCAGGGCTTCCAAGCTCCCATTTATGGGCTAGGATTTTATCTGTCTCCCTAATGCAAAAATACTTTTCCTTGAAGGAGTTGAAGGCTAGGGAAACTAGTTTCCCACATAAAATCACATCTTTGTCAACTTCTGCCAATTTGCATTCAGCAGTCAGGAGGGATCTCTCTGTTGCCTTCACCTCTGGTCAGAATTCTGCTAGAATATTCTGTCTCATTCACATGGACTTTCAGATATAGGTGTAGAAAACTTACAGTGTCTTAAAAAAAGGAAAAGGAAAAAACAACAACAACAACAACAAAACCTTCCTCCCCCTTTCCCAAGTGATTAGAGAACTTAAAATTGTGACAGTAACTGAAAGGTTATTCAGTCTGAATAAGAAAAGGTTGAGTGGTAATTTATAGTTTTTAGGTATTAAAAAGTCTCTTTCTCCAGTGGATCACACTCATACATTTTCTAGCACCACTATCACCTGAACAAGAGAATATACTGCTTGGAAGCATCTGGGATTAGGTGACTTTTTTAAATGAGTCATGGACATTTAACACTGGCATGGATTATGGGGGATCTGGTATGGATTATGGGGGATCTTTTGAATGGAGAGAATAAACGATTCTCATTTATTTGGGTTGTAAGTGTGACAAACCTAAAATTGAGAAATTTTGAAGCTGGAAGAGATCTTGGAAATCAACTCCTCATCTGGCCTGGAGCCATTACCCTGATTCTGTACTAGTGAGAGGGATTGTGAGATGAGCAGGAAACCTTTTCTCTCTTGCACTCACTGTGTCTGAATCAAAGCAAAAGAAACCAACCAAACTCATAGAATTGAAAGGTGCAGCAGTGATCCAGCTCAGGCCATCCTCAATGTGGAATGTCCTGTGCAGCCTCTGTGATGGACAGTAACTCCACTGTTTCATGAACACATCTAGTGAGCAGGAGCTCCCTACTTACTAAGACCTGCTCTCACCTGGCCATTTCTGCTTGCCAAAGTGTTTACTTGGGGTTGACATCAGTCTAATGCTCCGGGGTACACAGTCATTATTTCTATGACTATTAAAAGTTCCATAAAATAGGCCTTATCTTTCACAAGAGAGCTTATTTGATATTAAAGACAGCTTTCATGTTCTTAAGTGTTCTAGCCACTCCCCACATGGCATTTCTGGTTCCTTCCTTGGCCCTGTACCCTTCCTTTAAAACCATGTAGGTTTGTTGAGGTCTTTGGAAAATGGAGAAATGAGTAAAAGTACATCTTCGCTAATCTTTTATTGAACCTCCAGCACTTTTGAGCTTGGTTTCCAAAGCACTTTGCTTTGGTCTTCTGTGTCCTTATGCCGACCCTTAAACTTCTTGAAACTCAAGTTCTTACTCGTGGGCCCAGCCTAGTATCTATCCCATGATGTCCCTTGGCTGGGTGAGGATTGACACTGTCATGATGCTCTTACTCCTTCTGCCCTTCCTGTTGAACTTCCCTTCAATCCCATTCATCAACTCCTGCTACTGCAGCTCTGAGGCATCAAATACCTACCTTGCTCTATATGTAGAGCTTTCCAGAAAACCTGAATAGCAGATGCATTTTAATAGTGACTTTCTGGAGGTGTTGCTTTCATTTTACTTGCTTTTATTGGTAGTATTGGTACAGCATGATAACATGACACCATGACTATATTAGCATGGTAACTGAGGACAGGCCAAGTCCCTTGTTTATTTTTCAAATCATACCATGGAGGCAGCTCTGCACCCCACTCGTCTAAAGCCAAACCTGCCTCCTCTGCCAGCCACCCAGTCTTGGAAGGTTGTTGATAAACAGCTCCTAAGGCCATCGAGTTTGGCTAATCCAGTGATTTCTATTGTAATTTGATAACTAGTTTAAGTTTCACTGAGGCCTAAAAGGGGCCAGTGCCTTCCAACTATGGTGTCACAACACATTTCTGTGTTACGCTCAGCTGTGAGGTATTAACAGCTACTGAAAACAACATACAGAAGTTTGCAAGTGACTTACTTTAAAATATCTATATATAAACTGGGGTGGATTAACATTTGACCTCAAAATATGACTTTTACTTACATTCTGATGTGTTTCTTCATGCAGGAGAGGAAAGGATGGAGCTGCAGATGTCATGGTGGGCATCTTGCATAACCTGCAGTCTTCTTGGTCTTCTGATGGACCTTTTAATCACAGTGGAAGTGATACATCATTGTAATCTGTGGCAGTGATTGCTGTATTCCAATGAACATTTTTGAGGAGAGTTTACTAGAATTTGGATTCATGCATGCTTGTGTTTTGTGCAAGTGAATATCCTGTGCATCTTGACAGAAAGGTGCAGTTAGAGAGTATACCTTTACTAGCCAGATCTGTAGATTGGGTAGATCTTGAAACCCATAGAGAAAACACCTCGGGTGATTTCAGAGTGCTCTGTGCAACCTTTTCTCCTCGAACATCTCCCAGGGGTCATGCCCAAAATTCCATGAGTAGTTATTTAGGATGAGTGTGGCCACCTTTGAAAGAAGTTTCATAAGTAACTGATCTTTAAAAAATACTTTGGTGAATTGACTAAATTTTTCTTGGCCTTTGGATAGTATTGAATTCAAGAAAAAAAAATCTGCATTTCAGGAGACTTTCTGAGAGTAAACTCTCATGTGTCCTTTTGAAGAATTCATATCCCATCTTCTTGTGTCACTCAATTTTCTATCTGTTCCCCTCAAATGTGATTTAATTGTAATATCACAGTTGGAAAATGGATTAAATAATCCATTATTGAGTATAAAATGGCTGTTGAAAAAATAATATTTCCTTCACTTATCAGGCCACTCATCTACCCATCCATCCTTCTATCCTGTCCATTCATGTATTATTACTTGCCTGGCTCTCTTCTTTGTGTTGGGGCTTAAAATAAAGTAGGTGGTCTCTGAAGGTTGCTATCCTGTGTGTGTGTGTGTGTGTGTGTGTGTGTAGCAAATCAGAATGTAAGTGGTAATTATTTTAATAGCAGAAGATGCAACATGCTGTGGAGTGTGGGGAAGGGAGTGATTAACTGTCTTCATAGATTGTATTTTCATTTTTGACAGAAACACATGGAAACTATTATTTTTTCTGTATGTATTATATATAAGCACAATGATAGGATATGGGCTTATTTGTAAATGAGGATGGTATAAAAGGAACTACAGAAGGAGTGATGAGTCTTTATATGTGGAATTCTGTAGCTTTTATAGTTCACCTGTGAGCAAGGTGTATCCTGGGTTGTAGAAGGTGGAAGAGGCTTTAAAAGTACACTAGTTCAACTATCTTCCAAAGAAAACAAAACAAAACAAAACAAAACAAAACAAAAAACCCAAAACAAAAAACACCAACCTTCCTATTAAGTGGTTAATCACCCCCACTGACCCCACCTGTCCCAGGATATTTACAGCAGTGAAGAGGCAGCATCAGAGTGTGGAAAGAACAGCTTACAGTTTGACAAAACCTGCGTTTAAATCCTGTTTTCTCTGTGTGCCAGCTGTGTGTCTATGGGGAAGCCATGTAACAAACACCCTGAACCCATTTTTCTTACTGAAAAGTGGAAATCATAGTATTAACTTTGCAAGGTTATTGTTACTGTGAGAGGAATTATAGTTGAAATGCCTGGCTTACTGCCTGCTCAAAAAGAGCCCTTAATACATATTAGACATTGTAGGTTTTTTTTTTTTTTTAATTGTTGGACAGCTCCTTTGAAATCAAAGCTTTTGCTTCTTGAAGTAACCTGCATTAAAGTATTCCTCATCTCCTACCCATTGTCAAATCCACTTCAGCTTGAGATCCTCTGCCTCTGAGACTGGCAAAGGTCACCAATGACTGTCCAGTTGTTGGCTTCTGTGATATGTGACATAATGGGCCTCGTCTTTCCTCTTAAAATGCTTTCTTCATTGGCTTTCATAGATTTCCTCTTTGACTTGTTTGCCAGCTCCTCTCGACTGAATCCTAAATGTTGATGTTCCTTTTCTTTTTTTACAAGTTCTTCTAGACAATTTCATCTTGTTACACACATAGGATTGACTACTGCTTATATAGGCTGATGAGTAACACATCTATATTTGTAACCTAGTCTTTTCTTTGGAGCTTTCTCTCAAACTCTACACAGAACAGTTGCTGTGAATGGGTATGGTGAAAATAATGTGGGGTGTTTCTTCTGCGTTTCCTAGCCTGGTTGGTGTTATCATTATCCATCCAGTTAAATAAACCTGTCATTCAGTTCAGGTCTTCTAAATATTTCATCTAGTGTTGCAGTAGCCTCCCAATGTTAATCTTTATACTTTCAAACTTGTCTCTTCTTTTAATTTTCCCATATTGTCACTAGAGGAATCATTTAAATATGAACATCTGAAAAAAATGAAAATGAACATCTGACTATGCTAATTCATATTTGATTGGTGATCTTTTTCTTACTGGTTTGTAGGAACTCTTTATATATTATGGAATTTGACCCCTATTGCATGAATTTTGAAAATATGTTTAATACAGCATTTGTCACATTTAAGTCTCTGCGGTTTATTAAAATACAAGTTCTTGAGAGCAGATAGAACATTTTTTATTTATATGTGTATTCTGAATGCGTGTTTGGTCTATATAAAGTTGATTGAACTAAACTGAACTACTGAAAAATCCCAATGATACTTTCCATAGCTTTGTATTTGCTTTACCCCAGTACGGAACACTCTTGCTCATTATCCTGTCCTTCTTCTGTATAAAACTTTTCTGATATCCTCAGGCACAGCTGTGTGCCATACTTCTTATACTTTGTGTATACAATATATCATAAATATTCACAACAAAATTTTCTCTTTGTTAAATTATCCAGGACAAGGCTTTATCAGCTTCATCTCCCCTGTGCTTAGCATGATGCCTGGCACATAATTAATCATAGTCTCCCCTCCCCTTTAGCAAATTGACTGGAAGAGATATACCTGTTCATCACAAAGGCATAATGATGTTAGTACTTCTTTTTCTCCCTCTCTAATACACTTTTTATTAATGTAGTTCAAGTTGGATTATTTTTTTCCTAGTACTCTCAACTGAATGGAATACCTGACCTGTTCATCTTCCTCCCCAGGCATGTTCATACAAATCTATTAAGCCAAGTCTCCTTCACTCTGGATTTTGTAGTTGCTTTATACAATTCTAAACACAACCTTTAAAGGAATACCTTAGTCTGATTTAAATCTTGTTTATCTTGTCCTCTGGTTCTAGCCTTCTTAGATCTTTTATTTAAAAAACATCTGGATTCTTTTACTTCTTCTGTTTAGTTATTTGCCCAAGTTTTTGTCCTTACTAGATTTTTCTAGGCCTTCTACTTAAAACTGGCAACCAAATGCATTTTTGAAGCCAATTTAGATGAATAAGTTTACAAATCTTTATTTAAAGTTCTGGATACATAACATGGGAGAAAGTCCCACTTGTGTTAATAAAAAGCTTATGGCTTCTGTACAAAAAAAGGGGGAGTGCTTGAACAATTGCTTGTCCTTGATCTTTTCCTTACCTAATTAGTGTATTTTTCTATGACCGTACTTTGGAATGATAATTTTTTTTAAATGTTCAATGCTTTTGCCTACCCTGAGATTTATTTTAAGTTTTTGTCATTTTAGGCAGTAGAAGATTGAATTTTCCAGACATAATAATTAGAGAGTTGGTATACTTATTGCTGGCATATGGTTTGTCATATATTACATTGCAATTATTTTTGAAGAGAATACTTTAACTTGTCAGGTACTTTGCTTCTTCTTCATAGTATCTTCCTCAAAATAAATAAATAATCAAGTACCTTTATATATTTTTGAGATTTCTATTCTAAAAATGTTAATAATATTAATGTATATGCCCTGTACATGCATTATATAGTTTTATCCTTCTAGTCACTCTAAGGCTAGGAGAGATGCAGTACCTTTTGAAGGTCACACAGGAGGTAAGTAGTGTAGCCAGTATTTGGATTCCAACAGTGTTGACTGGAAATTCTGGGCCTTTACCACCATAACAGTATGTTGAATTGCACATAAAGTCAAATTCATTAGGTAGCATCAATGAGTTGATAGAAAATAGACTTTATTAGGGATTTGTTTTCATATAAAATATTGTTACTGCTGGCAGTCATTTTAGTATATTATCATTGGCTTTTTCTGTGAGACAAAAATCTGGCACTTTTGTGGGACATGCATTTCTGCTTCCTTTTTAGAAATGTGAGCCCAGGGCTCACAAACAGTGGGACTAGACTGTAAACTAGTCTTTACTTGGGATTAATGACTTAATCATGATGTTACAGGACAACCTAATATAAAACATAAGAAGAAATGCTGTGAGATACATAAAGAAAGTATTTTTATTGGACCTTGAGTTTTTCCTGTAATCAAAACTATGAAAAAGTAGCTATTGTGTATATTGTTGGCCTTTGTTTTAGAGACTTTGCTGCTTTATATTCATTTTCGTATTTTTGTCACTAAAGCAAATAAAGGAAGCCACACATAGCTAAAGTGAAAGCCACTTCAAGGAGACGTCACATGAAACATTTTGAGGAGGGAGTTATGTGGTTTCATTGTGACATTTTAGATGCAAATGCAAATTATTTTGAGATCAGAATTTTTCATTTACTACTTATAACTCTTCTGTACTATGACAAATGCTTGGGACTAGCCTAGTTACACTTTTCAAGTGATGTTGTAATTATTTAAAGGAAAGGGTGATGATTCAGATTCAGAATTTTGATACTTCTCTGAGGCAGTTGATTAAGTAAATTTATATATTTGTTCACATGATTACTGAACACACATCTTATCCAACTGAACCTGGTTTGACTGATTTTGAGAAGTCCTGCAGCTCAATTAGTTGCAGTTACAGGCTCAGGTGGAATGGAAGATTTAGCACCCTGCCTTGATTCCCTGAGTCTGTAAATTCAGGGCGCTTCAATTTCATTCTGAGGCCTGTGGCTGTCCCTTGCTTCATGGCTAATACCTCTATATGTGGGAAAATTTCTTCCCTGCTGGAATCAGTTTGGGTTCGTATTTCCTTTTCCTTTCTTTATTTCCCCCTGTGACATTTCTGTGAACCTTAGACTTCAAATATGACCTTTATTTGGTGGTTTCTTAAAAGAGTTCATTAACACATAAAAGAAAAAAAGTAGATAACTTTAATTCTTAGATGCCAGTACAACTAGGGCATTTTATTGACAATTCTTGTGTTATTAACTTATACATATTGAGGTGTAAGGCATTTCATGGCCTAAAAAAACCAAAATATATATTAAAATTTTTCTGCTATGTATGTTTATTTTAATCCTTGGCCTAGACCTTGCCTGAAATAAGCCTTACCTTTTAAGGAAACTGGTACTAAGATATGATTATGCCTGGAGTTTATTACTGTACACATAGATAATTTGAATGCTATTAGTATAGGAAAAAGTATCAGGTAAATCTGTATTTAAAAAGGACTATGTAAGTAAAATAATCAATGACTAAGCATTCCAGTTGCGTGAGCAATATGTAATAAATATGCATTTTAAGTATGGCTTTCATTTGTATCCTAAGAGTGTAATTGTGAAGTAGAAGATTAACTTAGTGCCTTTTTTAAAAAGATATTATTTATTTATTCATGAGAGGCAGATGGAGAGAGGCTCTCTTGTGGGGAGCCCAATGTGGGACTCGATCCCAAGACCCCAAGATCAAGACCTGAGCCAAAGGCAGATGTTCAGACACTGAGATAGCCAGGCATCCCAAGAGTGCTTCTTTTGAGGATTTCCCTAGTAAATACAACTTCTGAACTCACCTATTTTTACTCTTTCTTGAATAATGAAGGAGGCTAATATATTTGTAGTACGTTCCAGATTGTAGAATTTTTTCTTATGGAGAAGAGGCATGTCCCTCTGAGTCCCATTGAATTACAGTATTTGATTACAAGTCAATTGGAATGGACACAAGTGAGACTCAGTATGACATTGCTTCTACATATTCTTAAAAAATGGAAATATGCTTAAGTTTTTAGTACACTATTTTTAATAATTTTTCCTTTCACTTTTATGCTAAACTGTGTTTTATGAAATTGTATACTTCTGTGCGAAGTTTCCAGCTCTGAAGTTTTATGAATTATTTCTTTCTGGAATCATGGAATTATCTTCAATAATGGATATTTTTAAATGATTGTATAATCATGTTGTAATTACATTACAGGTAATAAAGGTACCATCTGCTCTTATTTGAACTTCTGTCCTATGAGGAGATAACACCAGAAGTGATATTTTGCTTTTGATTATTTGGCATGTATTCAAGACATTACTTTCCTCCTGCACTGCTATCCCCAGCTACTGTTCAGAGATTTTCATAAATGAAGGGAGTGAGTAGGAGGAAAAGCCATGTTACTTGTAGTCAGGGCAATAGTGAAGCAGTTAGAAGTGGTGTCTGTCTATAGGTCACCCTTACTTGATTTGTGTTGTCATGAAGGAAACCTTTTTATGCATTTCTCTCAGGATATGCATTCTGGAGAATTCACTATATGCTACTTGTTGCTCGCCCTTTCTTCCTTGTTCTTCTTCTTCTTCTTTTTTTTTTTTTTTTAAAGTCTTATTTATTTAAGTAATGTCTATACCCAACGTGGGTCTTGAACTCACATCCATGAGATCAAGAGTTGCGCACTTCTCCAACTGAGCCAGCCAGGCACACCATACTTCTTGCTATTTCTGATGGAATCTGGTCTAGAATGTTAAGAAAGAGGTAATGAAAAGCACTAGGATGGTAGGGTGATGGCACACCCTCTTCTGTCTTCACAGCCCTGCTTGTTTCCATTTTAGAAACACTTTGCCATTCTTTTTACTCCTCTTTAAATTGGTCTATTGGGTTAAAATTAAATTTATCTTTATGATGTGACCTGCTTGATTTATTTTATTTATTTATTTATTTATTTATTTATTTATTTATTTATGTATTTATGTATTTATTTATTTATTTTTAATGCTGTTTCCTTTAATCCCTGTAGTTACCCTTGTAAGGTAATTAATATGGTGATTAATATGGCATCCTCTTCTGAAGAGGAGACTGTGGGTCAGAGAAGTTACTTGTTCATCATCACAGAGCTAATCAGTGGTGAAGCTGAGATCCAAAAACAGAACATTTAAAAATTATTTTGAAGGATAGCGAGCATTCATAGAAGGTGAAAGAAGAGCAGTTCACGCCGTATATAGGTTAATAAGCACTGACATACCAAATTTCACTATATTTGGTTCCCTATGCTTTTTTTTCTTTTCTTTTTCTTCACTGAAGTGTTTTAAAGCTGCTCCCAGATACCATGGTATCAATAATGCAGATTTCAGCTCTAGAGCAAATGTTTTATCTCTCCGAATCTTAAGTATAAGAGATAATTACATAATATGAAGACTGAACAAGTAGAGGCCATATTTTTCCAGAATACAAGTTATGTATCTGCAATGAGTGTTTTTTTTTTTTAAAGATTTATTTATTCATGAGCGACAGAGAGAGAGAAAGAGAGGCAGAGACACAGGCAGAGGGAGAAGCAGGCTCCATGCAGGGAGCCTGACGTGGGACTTGATCCCAGGTCTCCAGGATCATGCCCTGGGCTGCAGGCGACGCCAAACCGCTGTGCCACTGGGGCTGCCCCAAGCGATGAGTGTTTTTGATATGGGTGGTCATCATTTGCTGCTCATTTATGAATAAGATAGTAATAAAACAGATAATACTTATTGAGTTCTGATTCTGGGCTAGGAACAGCCCCTCATGCTTCATGCATATAAGTTCACTTAGTTCACAGGAACCCTGTGTTATATAATCATTTCTTGTGGGTTCAAGTTACTTTTTAAAAATAATTATCTTTTTACATAGAAGTAAAATATACAAATTACCTTAAATTGTAATATCCCTTCTACCCCTTTTCACCTTTCATACTAGTAAGTTACTAATGGAGGAATGGAAGGTTGATGCTCAAAGTGTGGTCCATAGGCCAGCAGTATCTGCATGGCCTGGGAGCGTGGGAGAATTACAATCTCAGGCCAAATCCCAGAACTTTTTTGAGTTAGAATCTGCATTTTAAGTAGGATCCTTAGGTGATGTATGTGCATATTAAAGTTTGACAAGCCCTGAGTAGCATTTAAATGGTGCCTGTCAAGTGTGGCTGCACATTCCAGTCACCTGGGAAATTTTTAAAGCTACAAAGCTACTAATGCTCAGACCTATCCCTGACCAATTGAATTAGGCTCTTCAGGTGAGGCCCCAGCATCATTTTTAAAAGTAAGTCTCAAAAAAAAAAAAAAAAAAAAAAAAAAAAAAAAGTAAGTCTCCCAGATGATGCTTATGTTGAGCCATGCACTGGTTTAATAAGACTGGAGTATGTGTCCATTCTGTTTCAGCTACTCTGAACAAAGAATCTCATTTCGCAAATCATATTCAAAATGATGCCATCAATATAAATGAGAATTGAATATGAAAGAAATTCTAGGCTTACACTTACTTTGGTGATGGTAATTAATTGATGACTCTACAGAAAATAATTCCCTTTGATGCAGGACTGAACTTCACTGTTCTTGGCACTAGGGGATGAAAAAAGAAAAATTTATTGTCTATATTTGTTGCATTTTTTTTCCTTCAGGTGAAGAATTACACAGAGGGAGGCAGGGAGATATGAAGTACAAAATGTATAAAAACTGGACCAAGATCATTAAATAAATTCATGAGGTTATTCTAAATGAGATTCTAAGTATTTTAATTTTCTTTTCCTGTGTGTACATGGACGTTTGCTTTTCCTTAAGTCAGTATCTCTAGTTCCAGGCACAAATTTTGTTCATTTAGCTGTATTGAGTGCTTTAGTAAATGCAGCCAAACAAAGTAGCAGAAGGAAACTGAACAGTGGAAAGAGATGGGTATTTTTGTGCTCTTTACCCTGACTTGCATATGGTGGAGTGGTTGAGAGCATGGGCTCTGAAGCCAAACTACCAGCATTGCATGCTAGCTCTGCTGCTTATGTACTGTGACCAGGGGCAAGTTAATTATGTGCCTCAGTAGTTCATTTTTCTAATCATGAAACAGGGTAATAATAGCACCTACCTGTAGAGTTGTTGAGATGATTAAATGGATCGATATATTCATAAACACTTGGAAGAATGTCTGGCACCTAGTAAGCGCTATGTTTTTGCTGATGACAGTACTGTTGTAAATATTCCATACCTCAAGTAAAGGTGGCCTGTAAGTGAAAGCATAGACCCTTATTGTAACGGTTTTACCATTTGAAAGATTCTTTAGGGTTAAAATGGGATTTTTTGTTCAGGAACACTGCATCCCTAATTTAGATCAGGGACACATTGCTGTTCAGGCATATATTCTGATTCCATTTCTTCCTTATTACGGTGGGTAAGTGGGTTAATCAGTCCACCCTTGACTGAAAGAGGGAGGGCAGTTAATACTTAACATACAGACACAACCTGAGTTTGTTGAAGTACTTTATTTTTTTCTCACTTGAAAATTTTACTGGTCAAGGAGAAAGGATGTCAGGCAGCCCACCAGCTTCCCACCCAGGGTTCCATAAACTCTCACTGCTTCCCGTTGCCATTGATGCTCTGGGGGATGCCAGGAATGCCTTGAGCTTGGGTCTGGCACTGAGGCATACCACATAGGCTGAGAGCAGGGGGAAGGAGTCCAGGCAACTGTGGGCCAGGACTTGTTGAATCAGCAGCAAGTCCAGCAGGTTGTAGTCTACGAAGGAGATCTGGTTGACCACGATGAAGCCGTGCCCCCCCTCATTCTGGGACAGCAGCATTTCAAAAGGCTTCAGGTAACCTGGTAGTGCCTTCACATACTCCTCCTTTCCTGCTTCGTAGTTAGTGTAGATGAGGAGGATGTATTTGCAGTGGAGATCCTCTACAACATCGTTCACTACATCCAGCAAGGCCGCCTCCTGCTGGTCCTTCCCGTAGAGCCCAAGGGAGTAGCCCAGGTGTCCTAGGATGGCATTGGACTGGTACAGGGTGAGGTTTCTGTCCTGGAACTTGGGGAGCTGCCCATACAGACAGAAGGCCTTGAGTGAGTCCTTCATCCCAGTCTCCATGGTCACCACCTCCTCCTTCCAGCTCTGGCCCTGGTCAGCCAGCAGCATGTGCATGGCCTTGCAGCGCCTTTGAACAGGGAAGTAGATGGTGGTATAGGGTAGCATAGTTGCAGTGCAGGTGGTGGTGGCAGTAGCCGTGGCGGTGGCGGCAGCAGAGCTCTGTTGAAGTACTTTAAATTCCTTAAATAAGAGGACTGAAAAAATTCACATTTTTGTCTTTAAAATAATTGCTTTCCCCAAAGCCCTGTAGTAGCACGTTTGAGTATTTTTAAAGCTATTCATTAGATTAGTAGCAGTTTATGGTTTGGCTTCATTTGAGCAATGATTGTAGACATGGAGGAAATCTGGCAGACGGATTAGAAGGCTGGCACAATAGACCTGGGGTCACTGGAATATTGGAATCATCAAAGGTGGATACTGCAAGGGAGCTCAAGGTGACATTTTAGCCCAATACCTTTATTTCACAGATGACCAAAGTGTGGTGGAAGTGTGAGCTTAATGGTCTTAGGGAGAACTGCATGTTCTCCTTTCACTCATTATTGATACTTTTTTCATTAATCAAATACCTTGTATGCATATATGGTGCATACATATGACAGATGTAGCAAAAATCAGGTAATAGCAACATTGAAATTTTCTGCAGTAATATGTTTTTGTGTCTTTTAATGTCTCCCTCTTCAAAGTTGTGATATCAACTAAATATGTTACTTCTTTGTTGCATGCATTTGGAATAGACTGTACTATCTATTTTTTTTTTTTTTATGGGCAAGATTAGGCGTGTTTTTGTTGGCCTAGGAAAAGTTGCTATGTGAAGAGAGTGACTATTACATTATTTATTTAACATTTAACCTGAAAGTCAAAATGTGTTCAAAAGAGCTCATTTGACAAGGGTTCTGAGTCAGAAGTATTAAAGGACAAATGAAACAACGATTTCTTATTCTTAATCAGGTTTGGGGGAGAGGGCCAAGCTTCTGCAGGGGAAATGACTATAAATGGTCTTTGCATTTAAGACATCCTCTGTTGCAACAGCTGCCTTTCTGGTTGGCCTGGTTTTCCCCTTTCTTCACAGAGTATTGCTGCTAAAAACACCTTTCTCTTGGCACTTGAACTCTACCATTTGACTCTTCAATTTTCTGTTTCCTGCATAAAATTAAATTTTCTTCCTTTTAATTTTGAAGCTTTGTGCAGCCTTGGTGCCAAGCTGCTTGCCTTTGTTTTCATTGCGATATTCCCATCTTGGGGGCTAGTTCACACTGGTACTTGGTATCCTTGGAAAGATTCCCTCGTTTTCCTGCCAGATGACAACAACAAATGATCCCAGCTCCTTGGTCCTTTTATAGTTAGCTTCTTTGGGAAGAAAATTTAGAGAAAGAAAATTAAAAATAAATTGTATTCAACACTGAAGATGGAATGACATTCCTCCCACTGATGGACTTTTTGGTCCCTGCTGATATTTTTAAGCCTGTAGGGTAAGAATTGCTTTTTCTTGCTTTGGTGATATTATAATGCTGCCAAAGGAACACCTAGCTCTAATTCACCTGTGAAATACTCTTGTGTTTGTTTTCTCAAATAAATATATGTAGTTTCTGAACTCTTGTTGTTGTTGTTGTTGTTGTTTTTAGGTGTCAGTTGTACCAATAGATTTGTGTTTCTCCTTTTTAATTCTGAGTTATAAATGCACAAAAATAATATGTATGAACATATTTATTTCTGTAGCTGTGCTGTCCTGGAGTTTGCTTATAAGCATTATCATTTGTGACATATAGGTGAGAAAATGGAATCTTTTGGATCACACAGATCACTGATGGACATAAAAGCACAAATCATATCCACTGTATAAGAGTTTTTTGATAGAAAATAGCATAAATCTCATGAAAAATAGCATTTATTGGAATTGGAATTCCTTACCCCTCTGGGATGCTTTCTTCTTCTCTGGCTTTTAAATCATGCAGGCTTTATTTATGTTGGAGGAAAGATACCCACCAGGAAATCTAGACTTAAATGGTCTTTCACTAGAGGTCTCAGAATAGGCCTCACCCATATATATCAAAATTCATATGATCCCTCTAAAAAGATTTTGATTAGATCTTATGCCTGTCCCCCTTGGATCAGTCTTTATATCCAGGTCTGCCTATTGACAAAGTAATGACAACCTAATTACAAATTAGGATATTGCTTGTTGAAATCAAGCTTAAAATGAAGGAATAGCTGTGATGTGTCATGATTTGGTCAAGCTCTTGTAGTCTGAAACTTGTCCTTTTTCTACTACAAGTAATTTCCTTCCTAAAACCATGACCAATCATCTGGAATCTGAACCGTCTCCACTGCAGGAAACACATTGAAACATTATATCTTTTTTTTTAAATATACCATTGAAAATATTCTATGGCCATGCTGATTTGTTTTCAGAACACCTTCCTTTAGCACCTATACTGTTTTAATTTCAATAAACTGTGTAATTTGACAAATAAATTTCACTTGATTATGTTTCAAGGTAGCTGCTTTTGGGTAGCTTATAGGGAATGCCTCCCTAATGCTAATATCTAATCTCAAATGTAAACTTTTTAAATCACATTTAGGATAAATTACTTCTGGATTTTTTTTTTTAATGTACTACAAATTTGTATTTGTAAATTCTCAGTGGTTTCTGTAAGACAGAATCCTATTTCCTGATCTTGTTCTTAGATTTGATGATTGTTGTGTACTTTTGAATACTAAGACTTGTAGCTGGTCTAGAGATTTGTTGAAATTAATGAACACATAACAGATGTTCATGGGTGTGAGTTACTCTTCCACTAATTAGTAGCCTTTCCTTGGAGTCATGCCTAACAGCTAAATATCAGTAGACCATAACCTTAGTCACGTTTTAAATAACATACCACGAGCTTTTAAAAATAATAATGTAATTTGTTTCTCATTCTTTTTGGGGGCCACCCATTATTGAAGGAGGATAAGATAATTTTCTCTTCTGTTCTTCCTTTTTAAGCCAGGCAGCTTTTTTCAATCTGATGTAATTCTGAGAGAGAATTCTTTGCTTTCAAAAGCTTAGGAGCTCATAAGAAATTTTCTCAATGTGTGCTTGCTTTTAAAATATTTTTTCTGGGGCAGCCTGGGTGGCTCAGCGGTTTAGTGCCACCTTCAGCCCAGGGCATGATCCTGGAGTCCCGGGATCGAGTCCCACGTCCGGCTCCCTGCCTGGAGCCTGCTTCTCCCTCTGCCTGTATCTCTGCCTCTCTCTCTCTCTCTCTCTCTTTCTGTCTCATGAATAAATAAATACAATTTTTAAAAAAGTATTTTTTCTCTTTATTATATTCTCATTTGCTATCACTTTATTTATTTATTTATTTATTTATTTATTTATTTATTACTTTTTAGTCAAGAGGTTGCTTGTCAAGCAGAAATGGACCTAGTATACCTTGAGAGCTGTAGAAGCCTGTGTGGAAAAATTTAGCAATATAGAGAGTTTGGAAAAAGAATCTCCAAATTATCGTTGTGCATTTGTTAGATTTTAGGTCCTTTTGTGCAAAGTTGTGTGCAAGTAGTAATATATAGTGGGCAGAACTTTGGACTATGAAAATTCTTTTGGAATTTATAGTGGATTTTATATTTACATTAAAAACAAAATGCTATTAACTTATATTCAAGCATAAGGTTGTGGACCATAACTTTAAGAGAACTATCAAATCTTAAACTATCTTTTAATGACTCTGTTGCTGGAAGACATCTCTTATATTTCCTTTCTTGGCATCTACTTCATATCCTTATTTTAGTGCTGTGTACTGATATACAAAAAGAGCAATTATTACAGTACTGTGTGTGTGTGTGTGTGTGTGTGTGTATATATATATATATACATGCATACATCTATATATCTCCCAAAAAATACAATATTTAAAAATAAACCTGGGCAGCCCTGGTGGCGCAGCGATTTAGTGCTGCCTGCAGCCCAGGGCGTGATCCTGGAGACCCAGGATCGAGTCCCACGTCAGGCTCCCTAGGTTGCATGGAGCCTGCTTCTCCCCCTGCCTATGTCTCTGCCTCTCTCTCTCTTTCTGTATCTCTATGAATAAATAAATAAAATCTTTAAAAAAAATAAAAATAAACCTAATAATTTTAATAAAGTTCCAAGATTAATAGTTTATTTTAAGATTGGATAGGTGAATATGATGCCTACCTCTTATCAAGTTGACCCAAATCTAAGTACATAATTAATAAAGCCTGTTTGCTTACCACTTCCATGATTTCTTTTTTTTCCCATGATTTCTTTAAAAAATATTTCATAATTTTAGGATTTTTTCACGAAATATTATTTTTACTTAAAATATTTAGTAGTTGAAGTTCCTTTTGTTCAGTGTGCTATAAACTTATTTAAGAGAATAATTTAGTTGGTACTGGTATTTTGTGAGGCCAGGCCTTTTATAAACAAATGTTCAGAGGTTATTTCAGTAGTTGAACTTTTTTCATACCATTCAGTGGTTTACGTTTTACAGATCCATTTCTTTAAAATACAGATTCAATATTTATTCTAAAACATGCATGTATGCTATTACTTTTAGTGGGTGATTTGTATCCCAAAATGGCTTTAATGTATTATTTACTACAATAAACTTTTGTTAGACAGTGAGAAGTAGCAATAGAGAACACTTGTTTAATAGTTATATGTATTAGGTATTATTCCAAATTGTTTTTCATGTATTAACTTATTTAATTTTCAGAACAATTCCAAGAGGTAGGTAATAATATTATCCCCATTTTAACAGATAAAGAAACTGAGTCACAGAGGAAATAACTTGCTCAATGTCACACAGTTTATAAATGTTGACATGGCGATCTCAACCTAGAGACTGTGGTTCTGAAGTCTACTGTTATACATTATGCCTCTCTAAAGAGACTGGGGCTGTCCCCAGGTGGATCATCAGATGGACCTAAATCCACAAAAATGCAGTCTGTTAAATAGGATCCTCTGATTTTGTTAAAAGGGGCGCTGATAATATTGCCAGTATCCAAATATTATGTGATATGACAAGTAATACTATTATATCATGTATATTTTGATATGACATTATTTCTACATTAAATTTTGAGCCACAATCCTTAGAAATCTAATATAAAGAATGACTGAATACACTAAAATGCATAGAATGGAACCATATAAAGAGAGCTTGCAGAGGCAGGGAATGTTTAGTCTAGTATTTAAGATCATAGGGAGACAGGGAAATTCATTTGTCCACTAACTTTTCAGAAATACATGAAATTTAAGGAAAAACTTTACTATCTTGATTATGGATTGAATTAGTTGAAATTACATCACCTTACAATTAAAGAAATCGCAGGGTTGCATGTGTGTATGTGTGCATGCATGGATGGTTGGGAATGCTGAGACAAGAAGCCCCAAGACCATGTTTAAGGGACAACACATGATCTAGTTTTATTTGAGGATTATTTGGCAGGCTTTGTCTCACTGACTGCAGTTGGATTATATAAAGTGATTGTGGGAAGTTGGGAAGTTTTCTGAGAGGAGGGTAGGGTAAATGCCATGAGTGGAATATTAAGGAAAAAATATTTAAAGACAATTTCAAAGACATTTGTTGTCTGTGAAAAAAATAAAAAATCTTTTGCAAAAAGTAACTTTTTGGGGGTATTAGTGCTTTTGAAGTTAATGCATGTGTTTTTCTCAAATGCTTCATCATGAAAGAGAAAAGACTGCCTTGTGCATGGCATCAGGGACTAAGGAAGTCTACTGACATTCAAATTACAGATGTACAAATTTTCTGATAGTGTTTTTAAATACCAATGTAACTAAAACATGTTTGAGGATAGTTGTAAATTCATATAAGTACTTGGGCCTAGATTAATGATTGAAGCACCTTTCAGATTTGATTACTTACCAACATTTGCATTTTCTCCTGTCCACCTGTGTTCTCTATTTGGTTATTTGACCTCTGGACATTAGAAGAACTTTAGAACATGGTGGATTGTTTATTTTTATTTATTTATTTATTTATTTATTTATTTATTTATTTATTTATTTATTTTTTAAAGATTTTATTTATTTATTCATGATAGTCACAGAGAGAGAGAGAGAGGCAGAGACACAGGCAGAGGGAGAAGCAGGCTCCATGCACCGGGAGCCCGATGTGGGACTCGATCCCGGGTCTCCAGGATCGCACCCTGGGCCAAAGGCAGGCGCCAAACCGCTGCGCCACCCAGGGATCCCATGGTGGATTGTTTAAATTCAGTGACACCCCCATTGGTAGAATTCATCACCTAATCCAGTGTCCTGTATTCAAAAAGGAAACCTTTTTTCTCCTTGTTTCCCCTGAATATTCATTAATACCTTCCATTTCAGTAATAATAGAACTCTGGTTTTTAGTTGAGCACCTTGCTGCCCAGCCAGAGAGCACATTTCCCAGCCCCCTTTATAGCCAGGTGAGTGCGTGTGACTAAGTTCTGTCTAGTAGGAAGATATTGGAGTATTGAGTGGTGCTTTGAGATATAGCCTTTAAAAAGAGAGATAACACATCCCTCTACCCCCATTCCTTCATCCTGCTTCCTGGAATGCAGTTATAATGGCTGGAGCTCTGACAGCCATTTGGGGTGAGAATCATACAGTAGAGAATAGGAAGTAGTCAGCTAAAAGGAGTCTGAGTCCTTGATGACTTTGTGGAATTGCCATACTAAATCTGGATTACCCTGTTTGATTTATTTTCTATGAGAGAGGCTTCAACTTCTATCTTATTTAAGCCATTGTTATTTTGGGTTTGTCATATGCAGCTGAATCTAATTCTAGCAGATGTAATTCCTTTTCCATACGAAAAAGTCAGTGAATAGGATCTTTTTTGGATACTTTATTTATTGGCTTTATTCTCATGGGCATATTTCTGCATCCTAAATGAGGGACTCGGATTCCCACATGTAAATGTTAGTGCATAATCAGAAACAGCAAAGTACATATAGGAAGAAGAGCATGAACTTGACTTCAAATTCTACTAATTATGTGATCTTGGCTTATTTAAACCACACTGAGTCTCAGTTTTTTTTTTTTTTTTTTTTTGCAAAACTAAGATTGTAGTGTTTTCTAAAGATTATTGTGGAAGAAAATATAAACACTTGGCTCAGTGTTTAACACTTACTAAGCTCAGAATTTACATTTGTTAATTCCTGTTATTCCATTATATTGAAGGATCTAAGATCATGTCAAATGGCATAGTCCTCTCATGGCTTTGAGGAAATAAAGAAGGCAGAAAAATGGACCATTTGAGGCATTGGCAGAAAAAAAAAGTGAAGGAATCTTATGCCAGGTAGGAGGGCCTCCACTAAAGGGCAGTCCTAGAAGACTACCAACAAAAAGGTAGATAGCAATTCATTGAGATGTGAAATGAAAAGTGGGTTTTGAGGATTTAGTATTTATGTCTTAAGGCTAGTTTTAGGATTTTATATACAGAGAACAGACAATGATGTAAGTTCGTAATCCTCTCACTAAATAGGACTGTGATGCTTAAATGAAAAATCATTTGAATCAAGAACTAGTTGTTTCTAATTATTTTGAAAAAATACAAATAAAATATAGTTGACTTGTGAACAATGCAGGCGTTAGGAGTGCTGACCCACCATGCAGTGAAAAATCTGCATACAACTTTTGACTCCCCCAAAACTTAACTGCTAATAGCCTACTTTTGACCAGAATTCTTACCAGTAATGTAAATAGTAGATTAACACATATTTTGTGTGTCATATGACCAGAATTCTTACCAATAATGTAAATAGTAGATTAACACATATTTTGTGTGTCATATGTATTGTATACTGTATTATCACAATACAGTAAGCTAGGGAAAAGAAAATGTTAAGAAAATCATAAGGAAGAGAAAACACATTTGTAGTCCTGTACTGTATTTATTGAAAAAAAAAACCCATGTATAAGTGGATCTATACAGTTTAAACTATGTTGTTCAAGGGTCAACTGTATATTGTCCTGCTGCAGATCAGTTTTTATGAGAAGAGAATAAGCAATGACTCTTATAATGAAGGAACATGGTCATTCAGATAATTTGAAGAAATAGTTTGGAGGAATTTTTTTTTATTGTATTTTGCTTCTAATCTCTTTGTGGTTCAAATGAAAAAGTAGAAAGCATCTCATAGGGATTTTTTGTATTCCTTTAAAATATATTGAGTTAGGTATTTTTTATTAAATTATTTAAAATGATAAATGGTGACAGGGGTGTTATAATGCCATGTAGTTTTCACCGAAGAGCAACAAGCAACTCAAGGTTTACCATTTTGAAAATTAAATCTTTTGGTTACTTGGCTGGTAATATCTTCCTAATTAAAATGTAATATATTAGAAGCCTAATTCCAAAAGTTATTCTATAAAATCAACATATGTTGAAATATGTACAGTAATGTTGCCAGTACAATTGTTAGATAGTGTAGGGCAAACATATTTTAGCAAATATCTGATTCCCTTCAGTTTCTGGATTGTGTCCCAGTTTTAAATGTAGGGTAGGCAATGAAATTTCTGGGCATTAAATGCACTTAAAAATTGCAAATTCAAAAAAAGAATTGCAAATTCATTCTATTTTCTCTCACAATTTCTTGACAACCTCTCTTTTTTCTTGCCGTACAGTAATGACTCTATTCTCCTAGTGTTTGTCCATCAAGTGAAGTGCTGCTTAGAATAGGATCAGTTTCCTCCTTTTTCCGGGGTTCATTAATCACCTCTGGTTGACATTTAATTATTCCAACCTTCATATTCACAGCCATTTAAAAATTAAGTTTAATAGAGTTTTAAAAAATCCAAACAAGGTGTATCTTACATAATTTTATTCTCACTTAAAATTCAGTTACTAAAAAAACCAGCATGGCCATTTGCTGATAATAAATCATGCCTTCTTCCAGGAATTTTAAAAGTCTGTTTAATGGGACTCTTGAGTAGACAGCTGTGCAGTCTGAATTGCCATAGACTCAAAACATTTCAGATGTAAGGTTCTACCAACATGTGCTGATCTCCACACATACTGCTAGAAGTTGACTGGGGAAGTTAGGGCTGGGATGGTCTCTTGCAACACAAAACAACATAAACTGAAATTAAGACAATATTGTATAACATCTCCATGTCTACCATATTTGCAGATGTCAGCTGTACAAATGAGAGCATTAATTTGAAACTTTAGAAAGTGACCCTTCTAAAATGTAGTACATCTGAGACAGGAAGGTGACTCTCCAATTGCTTTAAGTCAGAATTTCATTGGTTTGTCCCAGAGATTAATTCCAAATATTGAATTCTCTAAGAACTCAAAATTTCTTGGTATTAGAGACTAAAAGAGAGGTGTTTATAATAGAAAAAGTGCATCTCCAATTGTGACTTTTTTGTAATGAAGAATGATATAGCTTCAGGAAGATGCAAGAATTTGGAAGGTCTAGGACAAAGGATTTGATTAGATAGGAAAAAAAGGAAATAAACTTTTGAAAATGTATTAGAATGCTCTTAATAACTTGCCTTATTTTTTGGTTTACATTTTCAAGGTTCTTTTTATATTTCATTTGTCTTTTGTATCCAAAATATTGGTATGTCAAAGACGTAAGTTTGGCTCTGACTACTTTTTAAATATCTGTATTGTTGTTGCCTGGTGTGCTATACACATTTGTTACATGTTTTTATGCATTATTTTCTCTGTTATTTGTCCCTGTAGTACTAATTTACACAGTTTCTTTTAAAAAAATCTCATTAGGGATTTCTAGAAATTTTTTCAGAAAAGAATTATACAGCTTAACTTTCCAAACAAAATTTTACTAAAGAGTTATTTTAATTTTTTCATTTTAAACACTAAGTGAATGGTCATTCATCCAATATTACAACTACAGTAATTCATGAATTTTAGTTTTATAATAATGTAAAAATTGGGTTGTAGATACCTTATTTCAGACATTTGATTTTTCTTAGATAAAATCTCTTCTCCAAGGTGAATTCTTCTATTAACTATTTATTCACAAAATAATATTTGGTAAGTTTTAGATTTCTTTTGTATGCCTCATATACCATAAATTTAAGTTATAATTGTGTACTCAAAATGAATATGGAATTGATTATAAAGATCCATGTTACATAATTGCAATATTTGCATCAAACAATAAGTATGCTATATAGATGTTTATCTCCTTTATCATGTATTTAATTCAGGAACAGTATATAGTTTAAATCAAAATTATATGTGATCTTTTTATATTCTTCTCATTCACTTCTCATTATCTTTTTGCATATAGATTAAATGAGGTAGCTGTGTGAGCCACCTAAAATGATGCTTGGCAGTTAAACATTCATTAAATGTCAACTATTTTAATATTTTAATGACATGTATATATATATATATATATATACACACACACACATATATATCCATACACACATGTGCATACACACAAGGATATGTAGTAATATATATATTACTACATATACATATGTATATATATGTGTGTGTGTGTGTGTATTTATATACCTGATGGTAGAAGGTTGAATCTGGATAGCTTATGAATGGATTTTCTTTTTTCTTTCTTTTCTTTTCTTTTCTTTTCTTTTCTTTTCTTTTCTTTTCTTTCTTTTCTTTTCTTTTCCTTTTTTTCTTCTTTTCTTTCTTTTTTTCTCTTTTTTTAAAGATTTTTAAAATTTATTTATTCATGATAGACACAGAGAGAGAGAGAGAGAGAGAGAGGCAGAGACACAGGCAGAAGGAGAAGCAGGCTCCATGCTGGGAGCCCCACTCCAGGATCGCGCCCTGGGCCAAAGGCAGGCGCTAAACCACTGAGCCACCCAGGGATCGATCCCTCCCTCTTTCTTCCTTTCTTTTCTTTTCTTTTTTTCTTTTCTTTTTTTTCTTTTCTTTTCTTTTCTTTTCTTTTCTTTTCTTTTCTTTCTTTTTTCTTCTTTTCTTTTCTTCTTTTCTTTCTTTTCTTTTCTTTTCTTTTCTTTTCTTTTCTTTTCTTTCTTTTCTTTCCTTTTCTTTCGTTTTCTTTTCTTTTCTTTTTTTCTCTTCTTTCTTTCTTTCTTTCTTTCTTTCTTTCTTTCTTTCTTTCTTTCTTTCTTTCTTTCTTTCTTCTTTTTCTTTTCACTTTTTTCTGTTTGAGAAAGAGGGAGTGCAAATGAGCAGTGGGGAGGGGCAGAAGAAGAGGGAGAGTCTTAAGCAGACTCCCCGCCCTGAGAGCAGAGCCCCATACAGGGCTTGATCTTACCACCCTGAGTTGAAACCAAGAGTGTGACAGTTAACCAACTTCACCACCCAGGTACCCCATGAATGGATTTTCTGCATATCTCTATACCTACATTGAGTGGAAAGAGATTAACTTAAAAAGATATAATAAATTGATTTGCTTATGCAAGTTGCTAATGTACATGTTTGTTCAGAACTTGAGCTTTACCAACAAAAAATGCAACAACATTCTGAAAGATGATACCACAGTGTTTAGTACTATCTTATAATATAGAAATGGACCATGGCTTGGGGATCAGAACACCTAATAGATAGCCGTGTGGCCTCAGATAACTTATTCAATCTTTATGATTTCTAAATTTCTGGTTAGAGAAGTAGGGTTAATACCAGTAAATTGATAGGGCTAGTTGTAAAGACTAAATGGGATAACTTAGGTAAAAAAAAAAAAAAAAAAGGCATGGTGCAAACTTTTTACTTCTCTTTCTCCTAGGCAGAGAAGAGAAAAATGGCAGGAATGTAATAGAGCAAAACTGAATATATAGCACTGTATTTTCATAATTTTTGAAAAACATACACTGACCTCTTAGAATTTTAGCTATAGTTGGGTTCATTGGCAAGTAAGAAAGCCAGAAATGATAGATTATCTGTTCCTTTTCTATGATTTATTTAACATAGTGAGAATTGACTAATGCTTAAGTTTTAAATGAGTCTCCTTTCATAAAACTTAATTTTTTTGTGATTTTATTCTTTGCTTAAAAAAAGATTTTAGCACTTCTCACTATTCCATTTAGTTTTATTAAATTTTCTACTCCTATCTTTAGGATGATGAATTTCAAGTAATCTATTCCATCTCAGATACATTAATATAAATTGTATCTTGCCAAGTAAATCTGTAATTTTTATTTAATTTGAACAAGATCCTTGGATCAAAAAATGTTTATGTATATGTTAACTCTGCTGAAATTTGTCATGGATTTTATGTATTATTCCCAAGTAATTTTGTTTGATTAAGGCAAATAATGTTAATTTATGAAATCAGACATAAATCCTTTTTTTTCTTATAAAATAGAGTTCTATAGTTACATTCCTTATTATTCTTGCAGGACAAGTATCACTTTTTGAAAAGGTTTAATGGCTTGTATGATTACATTAATAATTCTATAAGCTAAATTGATCAGCATTAAAATAGAGCTTAATAATTGTCATTATGGGTTACTGAGAATTTGTTTTTTAAAAACATTTAACCCTATTTACATTTTTGTAGATTTCTATTAATTGTGAGAGATTTAAAAAATCTTGGCAGTGAAAAACAAACTATGTAGAAAAACAGGAAGTTAATCAGTGACGGCTTTTCTTTTTACTTATACAAATACAATTATCAGTAACACTGCAGTTAAAGAAAGTGCAACCGGCATACTTTAAACTGAGTAGATATAGGTAGGTAACTTGATAATTCATTGAGTTTTCATAATTGTACTTGGCTTAACAATTCTTTATATATTGATCTTTTCATATAAGACACAGGATATAGAATTAAAGTGTTTGAGTCTATTGAATCATTGCGATAAGTTGATAGATACATGCTTTTAAAATAGAGTAATATGTAACATACCTTTAACAATTATTTTTTCTTAGTGGATCAGTGTGTGTGTGTGTGTGTGTATGTGTGCGCGTGCGTGTGCATGTATATCTTTATTTTATTTTTAGGCAAGGCCACATTTCTTTCTTTGTAGTTAGTGTCTCAGTTTGCCATACTTAAGAAAGTTTTCCCTGAGCCGTAGAGCAAGATGAAGTTTATGGGACTGTGAAGTGTCTTCCCTTTGCTACCCAGTATTTTGCCTTTTGTGTTTCAAGTGTATATATGAAACCTATATCACAACATAACTACTTCAGAGCTTGGATGTACCTACTTCAGAAGGATTATGCTTCTTATATTCTATTATTTATGCATTATTGTCAAGTAGAAAGCTTTCTTATTTTATAATCTCCCCAGGAATATAGCCCTTTACAACTGAAAGCCACAGGAAGTACCAGAATAACACCTGGTGTGTACTCTCTTTTTTCCTTTCTGTTCCCTTAACTTTTATAAATCATAGATGACAAAGGCTTTGGTCTCCAAGTACAGAAAGGGAATGGCGGAGGAAAGTGGGGCCGAGGCTGAGAGAGCTCTTTATTATAATATCCTGGATTCCTTTTTCTAGGAAATAACTTCCTCTCATTATTATAAAAGTTTCAATCTCATGTGTATTTGTGTACAAAAGTTCACATTTTCAGGAAGTATGCTTTAATTGAATAATGAAGTGTTTTGTGAATCTAAGATTTTTTTACTAGTAGTTTTTTTTTGCTAAAAATGATTCTGAAATATTGCATTCAAGGGGATCTTGTGAACAGTCCATATGCCAGGTTTCAGGATAACAACACTAAGTAAGTACACTGTGCGATGATAAGAACACAAAACATTGGGCTTCTATAGAGGAGTTTTCCCTTTCCAGTTTTAAAATCTAGATAGAGAGGCACCTGGGTGGCTAAGTGGTTGAGTGTCTGTCTGCTTTTGGCTCAGGTCATGATCCCAGGGTCCTGGATCGAGTCCTGCATCAGGCTCCTCGCAGGGAATCTGCTTCTCCCTCTGCCTATGTCTTGTCTCTCTCTCTGTGTGTGTCTCATTAATGAAGAAATAAAATCTTTAAAAAAATAATAAAATCTAGATAGAAATACTTTGGCTCAGGTAAAGTCATCTTGGAAGAAAATACTTTTTAAAAATTCCATGTGCAGAGCACGAAGAACTTTTGAAGGTGAAAAATACATAAAAATGTTGATAAATTACTTTTACTTTCTCATTCCAGGCCAGAATTCAAGTATAGGAATCTTTAAGAGCATAAATAAGAGTCCTTGTAATTGTAGACATGAGTCATTACAAGATGTATTGTTAAGTTATTTGGGACACACCCAATAGATGAAAAGGCTAAAAAATGTGTAAGATGTAATTAGGAAATTCTCCCTTGATTACTCAGTTACCATTGTGCTTTCTTAATCATTAATTATTTCTGGATAACAGATTCAATAGATTTATAGTAAGAATTCATATTATGAACTGACAGTTTGTGTTTTTTAATATAAACAAACTTATAGAATGGAGTACAAATCAGAATTAGAGTATATATCAGAATTAGAGTATATATCAATAAGATTTTTAAAGAAGAGAAGTATACCTTTAAAAAAGCAGTATGAATACTTCAGTTATAACCTCATTGGTTACTGTGGTCTGGGAAAAAACACTGAGCATAGTATTTGCTCCAAAGAAAGATTGCACATGCCAGGCACTGAGTGTCCAAGTGTCAGCCACAAGGTACATCTGGTAGATTTAAAAACATAGAGGAAATTCCAACCAAAAAATGTCACGTAGTTGACCGTGTTTTAACACTGGATCAGTTATAACTACATTTTGTAATCAAGACAGTAACCATTTGTCATATAATCTAGACAAGCCATTTGTTCGGACAAAACTCTTTTAGGGTGTTAGCCTCTCCCTCTGTGGCCATTAGAACTGGACTAAAGGAGGTTCATTGTCAGCTGATAAGTCAGCTTACCATGGTGGCCTAGCTGGTTTCCTAGGTTGGTGCTGCCAAACTGCATTCTCAGAATTGTTTTGCAGAGGTAGAAGCTCCAAAACACTGGAAATATGGCAATTATTCATCCTCATTTCAACATACTCTGTGTTCAAGTTCCCATGGGGCAGGAAAAGTGAAGCTGTAATCACAACATTGACTGGGGCAAAAGTTTACAAGACAGAATGCTACCCTCAGACATTCTTGTTTTCCACATAATGTGGCATTATTTGCATAAATACAAACAATGCCAACAAAATCTGGTTTTCTTAATTTAAAATGAAATTAGGGGAGTGATTTCTTTAAGCTCTACTTTGGATTCTTGGAGTGTACACCTTGGTCTAAGTTTAAGTGTGTTTGCTGGGGAGAATTCTTTGGTCATTTGGTAGAGCTGTGATACCTGCAAATGCCACCTGCAGTGTCAGTACTTCAGAGAAGGTGAGAAAAGGTAGTGTATTGACTGAGATATTGAACAAATGCTTATGGAGTGGAAGTGTTCCAGGAAGGCTAAGAGTTCTGTCCTTTAACTCATGTTCCTGGTCTAGCTCTGAGACCTTGCACGCTCTGTTTTTGTCTTGCTTATCTGTGCCATAAGTCTCACATGTTAAACTAAAGGAGACAACAATACCACAACAAAACAAAACAAGAATGAAAATGCGAGTACACCTTCACAAAACAAGCAGTCTATTATGAATTAAGGGATTTGGTCTTAGAATCAATAATTCTATGATGCTTGACACATCCACTTAAGAATTACAGTAAAACTTAGAGCAAAAAGAATGAAATCTGTAGCTCAGCCTATTGACTTTAAAATTTTTTTTCCAGTTTTATTCAGAAATAATTGATATGTATCACTGTATAAATTTAAGGCACACAGCATGGTGCCTATCATATATATACACATATATTTCACATATATTGTGAAATTATTACCACATTAGGTTCAGTTAGCATCCATCTTCTCATATAGATACAATAAAGAGAAAAGAAAGAAAAATTTTCTTGTGATGAAAACTCATAGGATTTACTCTCTTAACAACTTTTTATATATCATGCAGTAGTGTTAGCTATAGTTGACTTGTGGTACATTATAGCCCTCATACTTAGTTATCTTATAACTGGATAATTGTATCTTTGACCACCTTCCTGCAATTCCCCCTCTCCTGCTTTTCCCCGTTTGTAACCACAAATTTGATCTCTTTTTCTATGAGTTCAGGAATTTTGTTTGCTTTTAGGTTCCATATTTAAATGAGATCATACAGTATTTGTATTTCTTTGTCTTTTGTTGCTTGTATTTTAGGTTTTATATTAAAAAAAATCATTGTAAGACCCACATCAAAGAACTTTATTTCTGTGTTTTCTTCTAGAAGTTTTGTGGTTTATGATCTTACATTTAGGTCTTTAATCCATTTGAGGTTATTTACATGAGTTGTATAAGATATGGGTCCATTTCATTCTTTTACATGTGAATACTTAATTATCCCAGCACCATTTATTGAAAAGACTGTCCTTCCTCCAGTGAGTATTTTTTGGCTCTCTTGTCAAATATTAGTTGACTATATCTGCTTGGGTTTCTTTTGATTCTATTCCACTGGCCTATTTGTCTGTTTTTATGCCAGTACTATACTGTCTTGATGACTCTAGCTTTATGGTACTGCTTGAAATCAGAAAGTATGATGCTTTCTGCTTCGTTCTTATTTCTCAACATTTCTTTATCTCTTTGGAGTCTTTCGTGGTTCTGTACACATTTTAGGAGTATTTTCTCTACTTCTGTAAAAAAAATGCCATTGGAATCTTAGTAAGGATTGCATTGAATCAATAGATGGCTTTTGGTAGTATTGACATTTTAACAGTATTAGTTTTCCCAGTCCATGAACATAGAATACCTTTCCGTTTATTTGTGTCTTCTTCAATTTCTTTCATCAGTGTTTTTTAGTTTTTGGAATAGAAATCTTTCACCTCCTTAGTTAAATCTATTCATAAGATTATTGTTTTTGATGATATTGTAAATGGGGTTGATTTATTTCTCAGAAAATGTGTTGTTAATGTATCTTGATTTACTCTTGCTGGATATCTTTTCCTTTGGGGTCAGATTATGAGTCTTTTGGTGTTCTCTCAGTTTCCTGAGTAGTGAGGATTGTAATGGTATATAGTCCATATTTGTTTGCTTTTTATATAGCTCCATGTATCAATCATTACTGCTGACTTCTTAGTGGAAATTTTTCTTTCAACCTCATTTTGGCTTTACCTCCAAATGCCTTCTACTGTTGGCTGAAATTTAGCACTGTAATTTGTGGCTTTCCGGAGAGGGAACCTCCGTGGTCAGGTGGAGGAGGAAGGCTGCATCCCAACAGTGGAATAGTAGGTGTTCCAGACAGAGCGCTGATTCTGGAGTGAGTAGGGGTGCAGGGTGAAAGTTGGCTACTAATTCAAGCCTTACCTGAGGCAATATTTTTTAAATAGAAAAGTGCCCTCTCTAATTAGCTGGCCCACTATGTAATTAGATTAATGACAGCCAACTGCGTTACAAACTTCTTCCAGAGTAAGCTCACCAAACAATAGATGTTCCAAGGATATGACAAAGAGCTAATTTTCCTGCAGTAAAGAGTTTGTAGCTTTACCTCTTGTGTTTGTGGTGGACTGCCTCATCACCTTATGAAGATAAATTGAATTCTCATTTTTGGGAGTTAGGCATAAAGCTTTTCTTCAGAGGATGTCATCTTGGGTGAAAAAAATCTATTGCTTAAATGTACGTTTTTTGGTAAATCCTGTGCTCTCAAAGCATTGTATAAAGCTGAAATTAACTGGTTTGATTGCTCATAAAGTTCTTAGATACTAGGGATGGGTGTATTTCCATCATTTAAGATTCAGTGAATTTACAATCACTTTTGTGAGCCATGAAAAACACATAGAAAACTAGTTTTAGGCTAGATGTATTTTAATGATAATTATACGTTCTTAAAACTATTGTTATATTATTAGATGCTAAAATATACATCATTGATTTTTCTAAATGGGCCCCCAATACCTTTCATAACCTGCTTTTAAAGTAGGAAAATTATGAGAAATGATTTCTTTCTGAAGTTGGACTTGAGTAAAAAGTTTTCATATTACTAATCTCATTTTATTTCTATTTGCAGAATATAGTCATCTTTTACTTCTTAATGTGAAGAAAAGGATGGTTGTTACCACTTTCCGTCCATACTTGCACTCTAAAAGAAGTATGTTCTAGGCTTTCTCATCAGTTAGCCTGGCCCCAAATTAAATCATGAAAACAGATTGTTATAACTCTCGTTCTAAATATTTGTTGGTTTGCTAGTAAACTTCAATTATGATTAAAGTAGCCATTTAAGTTCATTTCACTGTTCTTGAGATATGAAATACTAATTCTGTAAATGCATTTTCATAAACCATAATTCATGGGTGCAGACTACAGTACTTCCAAAGTTATGTAGAAAGTATTCTTTATTTCTTTTGATCACTCTTAAAAGTAGGACTAAAAAAATCACAGATGACAAAAAGACAGAATAATGCCTTTTGTAGTCTTAAATGGTTTAGTTTTCAAACATGAGCTTTATGGTCCACATGAGCAAAAGAGTTCCTACAAAGCAGTTAAACTGCTTGAAAACCAGGCAGTTTTTCTTCCCTAGATGCTGAGAAACATTTTTGAGCCATTCCAAACCACTGGGATCATTTACTCTGATTTCAGATAAGCAAAATAAAATAAACAAACTCTTGCCCATGTGGGAACTGGTTCTGCTGTCTCTTGTTCTAACTCTGCAAAGCCTAAATGTCTCCCCAGTATCTTTGAATGGGTCTCATTGTTTATTTATTGTGCTTTTCACAAGTGCTTGTAACTTCACCCTTGTTTTACTAATAGCTTTCTTCTAAAGTGGGTTGACATTTCAGTTAATTTTCAATGGCCTCAATGTTTTTCTGTAAATTAGGCCAGACTGATGGGTCTGTTTAAAGTGAAACAGTCTCATAGAAGTTATAAAATATAAAAAATAAGGAATGTTTATTAGAGATTTGTTTTCCTACTTAAAAAAATATAAGGTCAAAGACTATTTTTCTCATATTCTTTAATTACTTGTATTGGTAAATTAAATAAATGAATATAGAGTTTAGAATATGTAGAAATTGTAACTTTTTATATTAAAAAGTAAATGTAATATATTAAAAATGTAATGTATTAAAAATGTAATACTGTACATTTTTACTTATTTTTGAATATAATACTTAAAAAATCTTTACACTGGGAATTCAGAAGATAGAGTAATGGCTTCCATTCTTACCTAGATGATCAAATTTGAACTCTTCATAATATTTTATGTTTAGATTTTTATTGTATTAATTTTATTTATTTATTTATTTATTTATTTTTATTGTATTAATTTTAAGAACCATAAGAAAACTTTTTCATCTGTAGAAATAAAACTAAAAGTGAAACTACAGGAGAATACGGTCTATACCAAGAATTAAAACTTAAAACGACATAGCAGTATTAGCACAGAAATGGGCATCATTAGGCAAAATCTTGAAACAAGTTCTAATACATAGTAAAACTTACTTAAATGACAAAATGGCATTTCAATTAAAAAGAAAAAGCATGGAATATTCAAAAAAGTATATGGCATAGCTTTTAACCTTATTTGATTTGATTTTAGTTTTCGTTTTTTTTTTTTTTAAATTGAAATTCAATTAGCGTATAGTACATCATTAGTTTCAGCCTTATTTGATTTTATATATAAAGATAAATTCCAGGGGCTCCTGGCTCCGTCTGTAGAGCATGCAGTCTCAGGGTTTGAGCCCCACAGTGGATAGAGAGATTACTAAATAAATAAATAAATAAATAAATAAATAAACAAACAAATTCCAAGTATACTAACAACATAAATAAAACCAAAAAGCAATTTAAGTAAAAATATTGGGAGAAAACATAGTATAGGAAGAAAATATCTTGGTGAAAATGATCTTCATAAGCTTGTTAACAAACTTTGATCCAAAAAGCAAATATTGACAGATTTGGTTACATAAAAAGTAAGATATTCTCATTTGCAAAGGCACCATGAACAAAGGCAGAAAAATTTTTTCAAAAAATGGTAGAAAATTAACATACTTATTATGTAAATGGTTTTTAGCACCTTAATAAAAAAAAAAAACAAAAACCAGTTTGGAGAGGGTATGAACCATAAGCAACATGCAGATAAGACCAGTGATGATTTATAAATGTATTTAATCTCATGAGTGGTCAGAATAATACAATGAAAACAATAAGATGCTATTTTAATCCCATCAGATTGGTTAATTTAAGCCGACTTGTAATATCTAATGCCAGTAAGGATATGGGGGAAATTACCATTTTTACATCCTGTCCATAAGACTGGGAATTTTTAACACCCAAAAACACTCTTTGCCTTACTGACCCTATTATTCTAGGAATCCATCCTTCAGAAAAGACCAATACATAGGGATAAAGTATATGATGTCTGTTGTTACTAAGACCTGTATGTCGTTAATCTAATTGTTAAAATGTATTTTCAGCAATTAAAAAGCCAGTGAAAATGTCTTGAAGCAAATATATGTTCAAACTATAAGTAGAATGTAGCTATATTAAAAAGAACTGGTAGATAGGCATATTCTTGGGAAAGTGTCCATGATCTTTTTTAAGGGAATAAAGGAAACTGTATATAGGTATGTATATGTAACTATAGGATCATATATCTTATATCATTTTTGTTAATAAAATATCCTATTAAATGTATACATTTGTATATCTTTGTGTACACATAGTGAAAATATGGATATTTCCCTGGACGGAAGGGGTGGTTACTGAAATTGTTAGAGAAGTAGCCGTAAAAGAAATACAATTACCCTGCATCTGTAATGTTAGAAGCATTCAGAATAAATTTAATGGCCACTTCTAAGTTTTAACTGAGACGTAAATTTGCCTTAACCTTTTCAACTTGATTCCTGCCCTTAGTTTATAACTGCTTTAGAACGATTGAGATACTGTGATAACTCCCAAAAGGTAGAGATTGAGAGCCCGGAACTTTTGACTGGTCATGTCAGGCTCTGCCTTGCTGACACAGAGCTAGATTATTACCATGGCCCAGACTCAGTTTTTCCTTTTGTCAAATGGGAATGATAG
The DNA here is from genome assembly GCF_011100685.1 of Canis lupus familiaris. NCBI lineage: Eukaryota > Metazoa > Chordata > Mammalia > Carnivora > Canidae > Canis > Canis lupus. The sequence continues at coordinate 16,928,150 of NC_049253.1, forward strand.
TATTGAGAATTAATCAAAAGTTAGTACTTTTAGGTTATTTGGAGCTCCGTATAAAAACATATGGTAATGGCAGACTTGGAGATGGCATGTTCTGTTACTTATCTTCTTAGTAGATGTTATAGAGCAAGCTGATATTATAGAGCAAGAGTTATTTATTACTTTGTGGCAGTAAGCTAACTTAGAAAGGTTTGTCCTTGATTATGGGATTATGTAATACTAAGATATTTATGATGATATACCACTGCAGCTTGATCTTCTCCTAGTGGTAGAGTCAGAAGGGATCTTGAAGATGGAGACGACTACTACATTTTAAAGATGATCAACTGAGGTGAATTCCTTGTCTATGGTCACACAGCTGGGACAGAGTGAGACTTCATCCTAGAAATATGCTGGGGACTATTTCTAGCATGTATGAATTAATAAAGTCATTCTTTACTCTCAGTCTGGGGCATTTTCTCTAGCATTTATACATTTTACATAATGTTTCCTCATTATAATACGTGGAATGAACATTATAAAGAAATCTAAGTAATCTCTACCAGTGAGATTACTATCTAAAAGAAAAGGATGTGGGATCCCTGGGTGGCTCAGCAGTTGAGTGCCTGCCTTCGGCCCAGGGTGTGATCCTGGAGTCCCAGGATCGAGTCCCACATAGGGCTCCCTGCATGGAGTCTGCTTCTCCCTCTGCCTGTGTCTCTGCCTCTCTCTGCCTCTCATGAATAAATAAATAAATTAAAAAAAAAAAAAAACAGAAAAAAAAAAGAAAGAAAAGGATGTACCGTGTTAAAAACTAGGTAGCTTTACTTTCATTTTTACTTTTTTTTCCTTTCAAATTGAGATTTCTTTAGGATATTTTATAAACTATATTAAATGGATTAATTGTTGCAGAAAACACATAGATAATGTTTTTTTATTTACATGTTTTAATTGGGCCATTATTTGGTGTTTTTTTTCTGAATTCATGTGTGATTTAAAATATATATAAATGTATGTATGTATGTATGTATGTATTTATTTATTTATTTTATTCATGAGAGAGAGAGGCAGAGGCATAGGCAAAGGGAGAAGCAGGCTACTGCGGGGGAGCCTCATGCAGAACTCCATCCCAGGACTCCGGGATTATGACATGAGTCAAAGGCAGTTAAGAAATCCTGTTCTTTGGAGTAAGTGCCATACCATTAATTATGTACAAAAGTAAAAGGTAATTTTAAAAATATGTAAACTAATCTTCACAAACCTAAGCAGGATTACTTTTCCTAGAAGCAAGCATGGTTGTTGCATTACTTGAGTGAAAAATGATCAAGGGAATTAGGTGACACAGACTAATTTCATTGGAAATATTTGGGATCCCAGGTGGCTCAGTGGATTAGCCCCTGCCTCCTGCCCAGGGCATGATCCTGGAGTCCCCGGATCGAGTCCACATCAGGCGCTCTGCATGGAGCCTGCTTCTCCCTATGCCTGTATCTCTGTCTCTCTTCTCTCTGTGTCTCTAATGAATAAATAAATAAAATCTTAAAAAATAAAAGAAATACTTAAGCAGGGAGGGCCTAATATGTCAGAATCAGTGTATCATGTTGTTTTCAATATTAAATGAGTTGAGTTTCGTAGTCTCAATAAGTTTTGGACATTTGAGGACATGAACGCTTGCTTTATATGTCATTAGAGTTTGTGTGTGTGCATGCTCAAAGAAGGGAGAGAGTTTTATATATAAATGTATAAAATATATGTAAATTTTTAGATAAGAATGTGTATGCATTTGTTTACTGTGTTGGCCTTTTACTTATTTTTATTTATTTATTTTTAAAGATTTTATTTATTCGCTTGACACAGAGAGCGCGAGTGACCACACAAGCAGGGATGACAAGCAGAGGGGAGGGAGAAGCAGGCTCCCCACTGAGTAGGGAGCCCAATGCGGGGCTGGATCCCAGAACCCTGAGATCATGACCTGAGCCACCTAGGCACCCCCTGTAATTATTAGCCTTTTACATGATTCTTTTTGTGATGAATGATGGTGACTTCTGTTAAGGACCTTTGAAGTGGTCTAAGGTAAAATCCTACATCTTAAATTATTTGGTAAGATTGAGATACATTTTTAGTTTAATGTTTTCCTCTCCTTCTCCTTTTATCTCTAAATTATTCATGAATAGTAATAGAAACAATGATATTTTTAAGGTGGAGAGAACTTAGAATTTCTCAAAGATACATTACTTTTGGGGAAGTGAATATACAGTATAGTCTGGGATAACATCTAAGACCTCTGCATGAAATATTATCTTTTGTGGCATAAAGAGATTTAAAATATTAACTTAAAAAGTAGTAACAAAAATTGTTTCATCACTATGGTAACCCTAATGCCTTTTCCCTAGTAGATTGTCATCACAGTTTATGTTTTTGATCTGATCTTTGTTCTTTTTGTGTCAAGAAAACCAAGCCAAGATGTGTGACTTTGCCAATCTTTTATTCAAACAGGTTTTCTGACTAAACATGTTTTATGATGTTATTATGATTCACATCTTCTGGATACAAAGTGTTTATATGGGTGGTTTGACTTGACAGCTTGAAATGTTTATTTAATACATATGTGCACTAATTTTATTAGTTTATCTCTATTAAATAAAGCTGCTAATATTTTAGTTTATTTATCCTTATGACCCAAATTATTTGTCTGTCTGAAATAGTAGTTTGTGTGTTAGTCTATTATTTGTCTTTTTTACTTTACCTTTTTTCCTCCTTCTTAGTAGACTATGTTCCTGGAGGGCAAAGATCATTTAATCAACTTTATAAACCTAGTGGCAGGCTTAGACTGGGCACATATAGGTATTTGTTAAAAGTGTGTTGAAAGAATGCCTTTTTAAGTAGCTGTCGGAATGTGTAGGATGCCAGTCCTTGATGATAATGAGAGAGAGTAGTATAAATGTGTCTCTACCTACTATTGCCTATGCCTTGATGAAATAAGTTCGACATTTTGTAATAGGAGTTATAAATCATTTACTTAGTATCATTTATTGATGCTTACTACATGTTTGTTGCAGTGGGGTATTAAGATTAAAAAAAAAGCAAGCCTCTTATTCTGTAGCATTTCAGAGATATAAAGAACAAAATTAAATAGTCTGACGTATAACATTTATTAAAAAAAAACAATAAAAGGTCCCTTGTAGGTGTAGGTATTGACGGCCAGTTTTTAGGGGACCATGAATGAAGGTTTCTTTGTGTTAGTCTGGTTTGGAAGGGAACGTGAGTCTTTGTGGAGCTGAATGACTTTGGGTTGCACCTTAGGGACTATTGAGTTTATCTGAGGGAGCGCTTTCTTGTGAAGATGGCATAGAAGGAGCAGTGAGACCTGCTGGCTTGAGCTGATTCTAAGACTTATAGGGGAAGATTTTTGGAATTGAGAGGAAGCTCTGGAGTCTTTCATTAGAGTTGGCCTATACCTGCTGAGAATGCTCACAGCTAGGTCCGCAGAGCCAGTCCCTTTATTTTTTATTTATTTTTTAAAAAGATTTTATTTATTTATTCATGAGAGACAGAGACATAGGCAGAGGGAGAAGCAGGCTTCCTGCAGGGAGCTTCCTGCAGGGAACACATCAATGAGGGATTTGATCCCAGGACCCCAGGATCACGACCTGAGCTGGTGACAATTGCTCAACCACTGAGCCACCCAGGTGCCCCAGAGCCAGTGCCTTTAAGAGAAGGTTTTCTGATTGCTAGTCCAATCGCTTTGCAACAGCAGTGGTGGAGATAAAAGTAAAAATAGCTGAGAATTCAAGCAAAAGGAGCTGTAATCAAAACATTATGTTAAGGCATGAAAAACCAATCATCAAAACTACCTTCATGGATTTACTTAAAAATGACTTAAACAGTATGAAGTAGACCTTTGGTATCTGAGATTTAGGGCAGCAGATCCTCATCACCAAGGCCACTATTCCTGCACAGAACAACAGGAGGAACAAACTGTACAAGTTTCTGTTATAGTATGCTGTATTCTGAGTTTTCTGCAAACATCTGACTATGTATGTGGGGGCTGGCATGGCTGATCCTTTTCCAGGATGGGTCACCCAGTGGGTTCCCCTTCCTGGCGACATGTAATTGACCAGGACATTCTCTGCATAGTCAAGTTATATGGTTCTAAAAGACCTTGGGCCAGCTTCAATCACCTTATATCCATCTGCTGATGTTAATCTGGTTAAGTTAAGCAGTAATTTGTATTATGAAGCCAATTCATAGTGTCCATATAATAATTACTTAGAACATGGTAAATGAGTGTGATGATAATTGTTTTGCTCCATGCCTTTTGAAATGGAAGCTTATAGTTACTCTTGATCTGACTGTTAGGTACTGTCTTAAAATAGTATTTATGGTCTGTAATAAATCCCATTGCAGCTCTAAAAGAAATAATTCAGAAAAGATTAAGAAGGGACCGTTAAGAAAAAAAAATAAAAAAAAAAGAAGGGACCGTTAAAGAAACATTAAATAGTGTGGCATTGTTTTGCTCTGAGTCATTAACTTCAGCTATAATTTTAAGTCTCTTAATTTAGATCTATACTTGTTTACTTTATCGGTGGTAGTCCCGTATGCATAAATGGAAATTTTTGCACATATTTGCAATAATAAATAATCTTCAGAAAAACTATCCCTTATTAAAAGAAAGTTATTGGGAAACAAAAACAGAGAAATCTCTTTGAAACCCTCAGAAAAATAGGTCTGTCACTAAAACCTTTATTTTTTTTATTTTTTTTTTAAACCTTTAAATAAAATGACATAGTCACCAGAATCTATGGGAATAATGAGGACATGTGGGATTTGATCTTTAAAGAGCAAATATATACATTCTCCTAATTACCTCCTGATTATTTTTGAGGAAGTTAATTAAAAAAAAAACTCAAAAACCAAAACAAACAAAGAAAACCTGGTTTGTCAAAACCAAGATTGTAATGAAAATAGTTCATTCAACTTCTCTTTATTCTTCCTTAGCTTTTTCATACAGCTATGAAGGAGCAGTAAAATGAACAAAAATAAGCACTTGGAGAAATGTGGACTATGTTAGACTCTAGATGAATAATAAAGGTAAAAATTTACATATATATAATACCTATATTTAGTTGTAGAAACAAACATACTAGTCTATAAATAAGTTAACTCTTACGCTATGAATGAGACACAAATAGAATTAAAAATGATTTAAAGGTTACTTTAATTGAAATCAGTTGAATTTTTTTTTAATAAATTACCCACACTTTAACAAGGTTGGAAATTCTCATGCTACCATGTAAATATATCTTTAAAATGTATAATTTTATTTTTTTAAGGTTAAGTGACAATGTGTTTCTATACATGACACATTTTCTTGAAAAACATAGAATATTCCTTAAGAAATTAAAAAAAAAAAAGACTTTGCCAGTTTTAAAAGGAAAACTCAATAACAAAAAACGTTCCTCGAGGCCTTCCAATCGCAAAAAGGTTTAATATTCATAAGATGTTGGGTCTGGTCCATCCAAGTGAAAGATCACACTCTCCAGTGTGAGACCTGCAGAATTCAAATGTTTTTCTTTTTATACCTTCCTCTGGAATTTAGAACCAGCTAAGAGGACTCCTGGAAAGAGGTATAAACATCTAAATCATTAGAGTAGGTAGTGCCTAGATAGCAAACAGTCATTGTAGATTTGCTAATTTCTTGTTAAATTTATTCATGTTGACAGCAAAAAACCATAATTTAGATCCCAAAGAGAAAAGTTTAAAGCAAAATAAGAGTATCAAGAGAATTGCCAAATCTCCATTTTGTTTTTCTATTCTAGACATAGAATAGACATGGCCTTAAACCATGAGATCTACAATGAGATTTTGAATGAGGGTGTCCCGTTTTCCAAAAGGAAAGTTCCAGAAATGTTATTTAGAATTCCTTGATAGTCACAGAATGTACATGTGCTCATCTTTGAGGTTTTCCACCTGTGTATACTTTATGCACAAATTAGAAAATAGATGCCTATTTTGATATAACTCATATCTCATTATTCATAAAGTCTTTAAGGTACTAACACATGAGCAAGTATTTTTTTTTTCCAGATAAGTTGCTTTTTCTCTTAAGTAATTGCCTGTTGGTACCATAGACCTACCTTGTCTATAATGGATGTTTTGGATTCTGAGATTCTAGATAATTAAATTATTTTAATGTTATTCCCTGAGTGGTTCCCAATGTGGTAGGGGTTTGGGGTAGAAGGTGTTGGCAATGTCTGGAGACATTTTTTACTGTTGTAACTAGAGATAGGGATCAGGCACTAATATCTAGTGGGCAGAAGTCAAGGATGCTCCTAAATATCCTCTAATGCACAGGACAATTTCCCACAACAAAGAGTCATCCAATCTAGGATGTCGATAATGCTGAGGTTTAGAAATCCTACTCTAGATGGAAAGGTTTCTGTTTCTTGCCATATGAAATGTATTTATTTTTTTCATTATTAAAACTCACAAAAAATACTCCTAGAATGTAGTAGTTTTAGGGACTAAAATTTAGTCCTTAATGAAATAGATCATTAAATTCTCTATGTATAGGGAATAAACTTATAGCACCTGGTTAATGTGTGGATATGAAATTATAATACTGAAGTACAGATAAGCAATAAAAGTGAAGTAGGAGTATGCAAAAATGAGAACAAAAATATTGAGCAGCAAGGGGCCTACCAAACACTTGGATCATCTGAGAACCAGGCAGTTGAAGTGACTTGAACAAGGTCACCTAATGACATGTTGAGGTGGAGATTGGAAGGAGAGCATGGATGTCCACTCACAGTTCTGCTCTCGCACTCTGCTAGTAGACATGTAGGGTGGGAACAGGGGCATCTTCTAACTCTGGAAAAATACAATGGAATGTACTGGAGTAGGAGTAGGTACTTCAAAGAGAAAGTGACCAGCCCTTCTTCCTTTCTTAAGAGGACACAACCACGGTTGGGTGGTGAACAAAGAGTTCCCGAGTTTGTCTCCTCCTTTGTACTCAGCTCTGGGCAGTCGGTAGCTGTCCAGATTGTCTCTTCGAAAGGGGAAGCATGGAAAGGTGGAAAAGGCGGATTGTAATATTGCCTTGGATGGAGCCAGGAAGTAAGGGAGGAGGACACAAAAGGCTAGTGGGATTAGATTGGAGAGAAGTCAAGAATATATTTTCCATGCTGTTTACCCTTTCCTACCCTTGAGCTTCAAAATGCACTTGCCCATAGGCCACATTATAAATCTGCATTTTGTTTCCTGACCAGCCTCCTATAGCCTACTTCACCTATAATGTGTTTTAGCTATAGCACTAATAGCACTATAATACCAACATTTTAGTATAACATTTTGAAATGGCAGACATGATTTGGGCAATATGGCTAGCAAGTTGATTTATTAAACGTATAAATGAGAGCCTACAAATGACCACACAGATTTGGAAAAAGGATTTTTAAAATATTTAAATTTTATGATCTGATATGTGAGATTGTACTTCAGTACAAACTAGATTCACTCTTTGCCATATGAGAAAAACATTTTCTCTTCCCCTTTGAATCATATCAGCTCTTAAGAATGCATAAAATTTTGTTCAGGAACATGCTGTGCCCTCCCCTTCCCCCACCCCTCATTTTTTGGTTAATTGTTGTTTGGTCTATTGCAAATACTAAAAGCTGTACTTAGTTCCACTTAGTTCATCATTCTTTAATTTTTTTTTTTTCTAAGTTGAGAACAGCCTGATTAAGGAGTACAGTGGCAGTAAAAATTCTCTAATTCATTGCCACAGGATTGTGGCTCCTGTGTACAGTGCTCAAAAACAAAATGCTCTAAAGTAATCCTCTCCTTGGCTCCTGAGAGAACTCCTGTTAACAAAAGCGAAGCAGGAAGTTATTTGAACCCTCAAAGAGGCTGATTTAGGAGCCACGTGGAGATGCCATGGGAAGAGGCGGCACCTGTACTGGTGGAATTTAGGATGAGCAATTCTGATAAGCTTTCAGCTGTCAAAACAGGTAAGAGGAAATTAGTAGTCTGTCAAAAAGCAAAGCTTAACGAGGGCTACGTATAGCATTGATGGTCCTTTTCAAAAGTTTGAGTACAAAACACCCATATTTGAATTAATAAATACGTATTGGTGATTTGTTCTGTATTATATGCTGGAAAGTTGGGAAGATAGAAAAGAAGGATTGGACATGGTTCCTGGCTTCAAGGACCTTTTAAAGAAGAGAGGACTGTCATGTTGGGGGCCATGTGTATAAAGAACAGGAAATTGAAACCGTCAGTGGGCTCAAAGGAGGTGAGAGAAGTTATGGGCCATCCAAAAATATATATTTGATCCCCTCACCCTTTACACTGCCATTGTCTCCTACACATGATTCTGGTTAATTAGTCTGCATTTGCTTTTGCAGGTGTTATTCAAATATTTCCCTTCCTTTTTGAGATGTCCTTGAGAATGAGGACTGTGTCTTATTAGTCGTCGTCTTCTAATGCCTATCAGTGCCTGCCACCATATGTTAGATTTAATGAGTGGATGAATAATGGGTGGGTTAATAGGTGAAGCTTTGTGAAAGAGATAAGGAAGTAGGGTATGGCTATCTATGGACTGATGGAGAGTTGAGGCTGGGAATGGAAAGTAGAGGAAATATTCCAAATTCAAACAAGGTCATACTGATGAGCGTGAGGTGCTGAGAAGGTAATTTATGTTAGATTTATATAATACATTGGAATACATGTCGGTACAGACTCCTTAGATTGCAAGTAGTAGGACCCCCAGCTCAGAGGAGATTAGACAACACCACATCAGTAACTGACTTTCAGATGAGGAAATGGTCCATAAGAGAACTGCTGTTAGTGAAGCAAAGCAGGAATTATTTTGCCGCACACAGAATGCTGATTTAGTGGATCCAGCGGCTCTTACTGCCCTCCATAATTGAATAGCCTGGTCAGGGGGCAAATCTTCAGATATCATTTGAACTAATCAAATGCTGTAGCCAGTGCTGGTTGTTTTGCTCTCCTGGGCTCTGCCTTCCTACCTACATGGTTTTATTTTTATGACTGCAAAATGGCTGTAGTAGCTCCAAATATAATGGTCTTGCTTGCTGTAATGTCTCTTGAATCTGACTGTGATCTTGTTAGCTGCACATCTCAAAACCAATCACTGTTTCCAGGGAATTGGGATATGCTGTTTAGCTTTTAGCAGTCTGGCCTTATCCCATGAATCAGTATTTATCTATTGGCTGTATGTTCTTTTTGGTGCTGGGGATGGTGTTTAAACTGTAACTATACATCTCTACCTTCTCCTTGGCACTCTATGTATCCCTTATTTTGTTTTTCTCTACAACACACATTACCTTCTAATACACTACATATTTTAGTCCATAGTGGACTGTTTATCTCTTCTTATTGGAACGTAAGCTTCACCAGGGAGCACATTTTTTTTGCTTGTTTTGCTCACTACTCTATCCCCTTTGTCCAGAATATGAAGGAGCTCAATTAATATTCATTGACATGAATGAAATTATGGAGAGACAGTGCTCTTACTTTCTTAAGCCTACATTCTTGTGGAGGAGGACATATGTTAAGTAATTAAGTAAACAAAAAAATACCACATAGTAATAAGGATTGTTAAAAATAAAATCTGTCAGAGGTGCCTGGGTGGTTGAGTGGGTTAAGCATCTTCCTTTGGCTCAGGTCGTGATCTCAGGGTCCTGGGATCAAGTTCCACAGATGGCTCCATGCTCAGCAGAGAGTCTGCTTTTCCATCTCCCTCTGCCCCTCTCCTGTGCTTGTGCTCTCTCTCTGTCTCTCAAATAATAAGTAAAATCTAAAAAAAAGGTCTATTGATGGAACAGCCAATGCAGGAGAGGTGGTTTAATTTGGTTGGCAATTCTGCCTTGATTGTATAGCTGATAACAGGAGAGGCATGGGACTTCTACGGACATTCCAGAAAGAGTCAAGCTGATACAGAGATAACAAACATGATGTTCTTTATAGAGACTGTCATGTGATTCAATCAAATTAGGAATACAGTTATACCCTTTAGAGAAACCACTATTCCATGATTTTTGCTAGCTTCTTCCTGGCAGTTGTCATGAACTTTTGTCAACTTTTAACTCGGTGTCATTCATTTCCTTTGAAACTGTAGGTCACTTTTGCGCTTGTCTTGATTAGTAAAGTTTTGGCATTATACACTCTTAGTTATTCAAATATGTGTGATACATTTCTGATGCCATATTAGCTTCTTTCCTAAACACTTCCTTGTATCATCCTAGCACCAAGATAATAAATTCCATTTTATTATGGTATGCTAGCCCATTTTAGTAGTGGTCTTAAATATAATTAGGAAAGTAACTGTGACACACACACATAGACCCATATACACACACCAGTGTTTAAAGTAATTTGAGGTTTATTTTCTGTTTTAGGTTTATGAGTGGCAGTTAACCATAAATTGGTATGGTGCTTGTGATATTTCTCGATGTATTACTGGAACCAAGTGATATTTGAATGAGGAAGAATCATATTATTAAAGTCATGATATGAAGTCATAGAAGTCATATGATGAGCTCATTATTGAAGATAGGGAGAGATTTTGTGTTGTAAAATGAAGGAAAAGTTTAGAAATCTTTTTTTTTTTTTTAGGATTTTATTTATTTATTCACAATAGACAGAGAGAGAGAGAGGCAGAGACACAGACAGAGGAGAAGCAGGCTCCATGCAGGAAGCCTGATGTAGGACTTGATCCCAGGACTTCAGGATCACGCCCTGGGCCAAAGGCAGGCACCAAACCGCTGAGCCACCCAGGGATCCCCAAGTTTAGAAATCTTATATGTATACATATATGCTTCTATATACAGAAGAAAAAAATGTGAAAATATATGTACCAAATTGTTAACAGTGCTTAAATCCGAGAGTAAGTTTTAGGAGTTGGGTGACTATTGATTTTACTTTAGACTCTGGCAGACACATTCTTGAAGTTTATCTAGAAGTGTTCATTATTTATTTAATTCTAAAAATTAAAAGATAAACTTACGAGCATTTAGAAAATTGATCCTGGAGTGGTTTTAATACTTAAAATAATTACTGGATAATTTGTTTTACTTTACTACTCCTGATACTATAAATGGGTATGAACATTTTATAAAACAATGAGGCATTATAGTTATTAAGAAAATTGGTTACAGACTTTGACTCCTTCCAAAGAAATAATTCAACTGAGAAAGGAAACTATATTACACGAAGTTGCTCATTGCAATTTTAGTTACAATGGGAGAAAAAAAATACTAGAAACACTGTAAGTGTCCAACAGAAGAATAATGCAAATCATAACTGTCCACCTGAAAAGATAGTGATTGCACTATAAGCCCATTCTGTAAGAAGGCAGGGTAGAAGTAAGTAAGGAAGTGACTAAATAGCTTATTACATTTTTGGAATATTAAGGAATTCCTAATGGAATAATAACTGGAAATACAGGGGGCATATGGGAATGTTATGATGAAATGTTAAGTGAAAATGCAGAATGGAAAATTATAAGGGAACCATGATTACAACTATGCAACCAAAATGTATTCTGATACATAAAGATGAAAATATGCAAAATAAAAATGCATATTTTAGTTGGGCTATTTTAGTTTGGAGCTATTTTGTTTTACTTTATAAGTATATTTTAATGTAGATTCATTTTTAATATAAAATCAGTCTGGCATGAACTTTGTCATGGTGGTTTATAAAAGATAGCATTCCCATGTCATTTTTTTATAATTGAAACCATAAAGAAAGGGCATTTTTTTCTTTTATCATGTACAGTTGGAGTGACATAATTGTTGGTGACCCTCACTTTCAGGATTTCCTTTTTGTAGCCAAGTTGAGAGGAAATGCCTCAAATCAAAAAGGGGAAGGAGGAAGGGACACAAGGCACTGCATTGTGTGTGATTTGTGTGTGTGTGTGTGTGTGTGTGTATGTGGTGTGTTCCAGTGATTTAAAACATTGCCTCAACTTGGATTATTTCTATCCTTAGACCAATGCATAAACATTTTTTGGAAAAAAAGCTAAAATGTTTAGACAGCTGCTTCCTTTATTTTTTTTTAATATACAGATAATATTTTTACTACCTCCCAGACATTATCATGCCTTTGTAACTAGCATGATTTCAACTCCTGTAAACCCCTTAACTTTATTTCTGAATTTGGGAGCACTATTTTGATATCAATCTCCTCCTCCTCCATCTTCCTTTTAAAAAATTATTGTTATCTATGAATTTGTTTGATCTTGGGGTACCTGCAAATTGAAATGACATGAGTAATTAATTCCATGTTTTGTATGCTGTATTGCTATTAATTTCATATTTAGTTTTCTGTATTGACAGCCTTGCAATATTCTTTGGGGGGGTGTAGCCATTATTTTACCTCAGTGAAATAAATAGCTCTTATGTATGAACTAAGGTATGTAAAAACATAGAAGATTAATGTCTTTTACTTGTGACTCTGCAACACCAAATAGTCCACTTACTTTAGTTTTTTTCAGCCTAACACCTGGCTGTTTTAGTGATTTATTAATTTAACTGATTAATGTGGTAGGAGAGGTTGGTTCTATTGCTCATTTAGATACAGCCTTAATCTTCTATCACCTCTTTTGCATTGTTGGCCATGTGACCCTTTGGCCTTCAATGTGCTTTGCTTTCCCTGAATTCCTTAGGCTCCTATTTTTATATCAGATGCTACTTTGGTTGCTGGCATGATTTTAACCTGGCAGGGCAAAGGACTTTCTTGAAGGTGACCTCAACCTGTCTGACTTGAGCAGTCTGAGGAAGGAGGGGAAAAAACACTATAAGGCAGCAGGAACTGGGTTGTTGGAAACTGTTGTGTTCATTTGGATTTTCTGAGATTGCATAAAGCTTAAGTTACCAACCATTGATTAACAAAATAACTTTAAAGTTTCTCTTTGGACAAATTTACTGAAAAGACATTTAGGAATTTTGTCACATTCATTAATAAAGAGAGGCTAGTTAATAGACAACTAGCTACTATTATGTTTCCTTTTTTTATGTCACATGATCCATAGATCCTGAAAGGCAAAAAAATAATAATAATTCTGTGTATGTCTTATTGGAATGGTGCACAGCTTTCCTGCCCTGTATGTAGAATGATGTGGGTTCTTTAAACAGAAGCTTGTGCACTTGAATAGAAGGCTGCGGAGGGCATCTGAGCTTCATACTCCCAATACTGAAAACTAGACTGTGTATCTAAGAAAATTAATTTGCCGCTGTTTTGATCAGAACCTTGTGTTTCTATGCAGAATATTTTCAAAACAAGATCTCTGTCATGAAGAAAAGGTTAATGTCAGTTCTTTCCAAAGATTCTTCTATTTCTTTTGGTGGTACAGTGCTAAACGTATATATTAAAAGGAATTTAGATAAATGAGTGTGACTTTTCAATTGCATTTCTAATGCTTAAGTATATTTAAATATGTTTGGAAGAATCAAAAGATATACAGCTGATGGCTATTCCAAAACTTTTAAACTTTGTTATAACAAGATAAATTAGCTAAGGTATTTTTGGTAGTAGCTATTTTTTTTTCCCCTGGAATTGCTGGGTTTGAGAAATGAAATACACATTTGAGATCATCTTTTTGTTTAATCTTTAAACATTAAGTGTTTAGTAAACATAGCTTTAAAGTACTTTTTTTGCCTTATTTTAAAACAAAAGATATATTAATATTATACACACACACACACACACACACACTTTTTTCCTCAATGTGTACAACCTAAAATCTCCTGGAAAAAATATATATGCTTTCCACTAGGAAAAAAAAAATTACTAACAACTTTTAAAAGCCTACAGATTCAAGTTTGAGCTGTCAAAAACTGATCCTGGGCTGCTGCAGCTAATACATTCTCCTTAGGCCGAACCCAGTCACAGGTGACAGTGGATCCACTAACTCAAACCTTGTCAAAGGACCAAGTTCTTCCAACTTCTCTCTAGATGGCCTGTCATCACCAGCCAGGGCTGCTGATGCCGAATCTCTGATACTTTTTTTTTTTTTTTTTTTAATAGCTTTAGTGTAACCAATCAGTATGGGAATAATGGTTAAAATGAACCTTTGTCAAAATTCTGACATATAGAGCAGCCTGTAAGAGTATTTAGAGTTCCATTTCAAAATGAGGATAGGGCTCCTGAATGCTAAGAGTTTGATTATAAGAGCTCTTTCCACTGTGTAAGGAGGTTTTTGTTTTTTAATGAGAGGTTTGACTTTCATTAAAATAACTCCATAACTTTCATTCATAATCCATCATGACTTTTCTATCTTCTTGGTAATTTATTAGTATAGTAAATATTATCAGGTGCTTTATGACCTAACTAATTTGTGATCCCCTCCATGATGTATGCAAATGTTTCAAAGGAGTCAGATGTCTCTGTAAAAGCCATGCCAAGATTGTGGTTGACATTTGTGCTCAATTGCTTTGAGATATATTTATGTGCTTTTACTCTGAAGAATAGACACTTTAACCATGCAATTTAGGGTTGGAGTTTATGCTGTTTTGCTTTTTTGTTTTTGTTGTATAATGTATCTGCCAAAACCTTTGTGGAAGGAGTACAAGTTCTTAAGTCTGTGTTCTATGGACTGCTTTTTAATGATTCACACTACCATTGATTAATGGCATGTTTCAAAGCAGCAGCCACTAAGTTCAGGAGTCCCTTTGTTGACTTTGTGGGTCATGCTTGGTAATCTTGGGAGAGGTGTTTCCTCAAGATAGGAATGGCCAACACCCTGTGTGTTAGAAAACTTTGTGGAATGTGTCTGTATGTGTATGCTTATATATGTATGTATATATACATATGCATGTATATATATGTGTTTGAAAGGGAAGGGAAAAGGAAATAGACTTGGTTAATTCTTTGAAATGTATATCATTGTTTTGGAAATTTTAGAACATTGGTTTATGTGATGTGATAGGAACAGGGGTAAATCTTTGTTCATTTACACTTAAGGAAAAGACATACAAAAATAGGAGTCTGTAATGGTGTATTGTACACAGGGATCATCACCATTTTGCTCCATTTTCTTACAAACCAGTCATATTAGATTCAAATCTGTATAGGGGAAAACATATAAGTTGTTTATTTTTAATGGAAGTGATGGTTGGGAATTCATAAACTCCCCTAATGCTTGACAGCATTTGACTTCAGAGAAGAATACAGTATACGGATTGTTTAAAAATAATTCTTTATGTCAAAATTAATATTGCATAAATATTGCATTCTATATTTAGCTGAAAACAACCTGCAAATTCTTTATTAGGTGGACAATCGGATTTCACCACAGTTAGGTATGAGTCAGTGCATATGACAGAGGGTTAGAATCCTTTTTTATTGTATTTGGATTTATGTTATAAATGTTTATTTTTTTGGTTAAAGATAACACATTGCTTTATGAAGATAGCAAGTTTAAATCCATTGATGCATAGGTATGACATTTTAATCCACATTTTTAAAAAAATATTTATTTATTTATTTATTTATTTATTTATTTATTTATTTATTTATGATAGACATAGAGAGAGAAGCAGAGACACAGGAGGAGGGAGAAGCAGGCTCCATGCCGGGAGCCTGACGTGGGACTCGATCCTGGGACTCCAGGATCATGCCGTGGACCGAAGGCAGGTGCTAAACCACTGAGCCACTCAGGGATCCCCCTAATCCACATATTTTAAATGATGTTTAGTTACTATTTGTTTAAAAGCAATGGAATAAAAACATTTCTCGCTATCCAGATTCCAATCTGTACAGATGACTAATCATGTAGCAGATCTGAACATAAAGGTTCTAGTGAAAAAATAAAAATTACAATAAAAGTGTATTTGCTCCCTGATTTGAAAGTACAGAATGTTTTCTGTGCCTTTTAGATATGGGGAACTATGACACTCAAAACAATGGTAACCATGGCGAAAGTACCTTACAAAATAAATGAAAAAAAAGAAAGAGAGAGAGAGATGTGGGGAAAGAGTAGGAAGCAGTTGGTGAAGTAACAGGCTGGTGAGTAAATAAATATTTAAACTTCATGCCTGGTTACTTGGGTAATCATGAGATTTGCAGAGTTATGTTGCATATTACATTTTACTTGATACTTTATATATCTTGTCTTGATTTATACTTGATTAAGCCAAATTTAGTACTGTTCAGAAACAAATGTTAAAAACTTCTTGAGTCTTAATTTTTTTATGTGTAAAAAAACAGGAAATAAAATTAGATAATTGATAAAGTTTTCCCAAATTCTTAAATTCTACAATTCTGTGACCCAGGAGTCCAGGAGTGGTATGAGTAAACTTTAAGTTTTGAAGGGACATTAACTCTAAGACTTAGAATCCTTGAGAGTACCCAGAAATCCCATTAGAGATTAATTTTTTGGAAATCCCATTAGGGATTATATCATACCTCCTGTTAACCTCATGTTAAGACTCTGTCTACTAGGTGAGAGTATAAAAACATACAAACAAAACACACACACACACACACACACACACACACGCAAATCCTGATCCTAGCAGCTTAAGAAAAGAGGAAGTTTATTAGAAGTGTCTAGGGCAGCATTATTCAAAAGAACTTTCTTTAATGTTGGAAATGTACTCTAAACCTGGGCTGTCCCATGTGGTAGCCAGTAGACATACATGACGTTTGAGTGCTTGAAATATGACTAGTCAAACTGAGGAGCTGGATTTTTTATTTTATTTAGTGTTAATTTAGATATAATTTTTTTCAACATGTAAAGGAATCCTGAGAATAATTAAGCCATCAGCCTTGATAAAATTAAGAAGCCAAGGTGGCCCTAGGGACACAGGACTGCTTTGGGATCTTTAGAGAAGCAGGGGTGGTGGACTCTTCAGAGTTATGGTAACTATTTACCATGACCCAGATATTAGTGGCTCCCAGCCTGTGTTTATAAATCAAAACCACAACTTCCAGGGAGTGACAACCTGATTGTCTAAGCTTGGGCCTGGCGTCGACCCCCAAATCAATCAACTGTGGGTTGGGTTGCAGAATTAGTGTTCATATGGGAGTGCTGATGACAGTTCTCAGGGGAAGAGGAAGTGTTTTCCAGGCAGCAATCTCCAGAATTGTCTACCATATTACTTAAACCTTTTCTCCTTGCAAGCACTGATTTTTCTAAATTTAAAATACTCTGAGTTTGTTAATTCATTTGTATTGCACCTGGCATATTTAGCTTTTCATTGCAAATTAAAATAGTTATGCTATTTGTTGATAAAACCTTAGGAACCTGAGAGACTAATAATTTATAATATTGTGTGGAAGGAAATCATATGTATCACAGCTAAAGGCAACAATATGAGTCATAGGAGTCAGTGGTCTTTTTTTTATAGATGAAGGAACCAAGGCTTAGATGTGTTTCCTCAAGTTACAAAATTAGTTGCCACATTAAGGCCAGATGCTTACTTTCATCTGAACCTATGCTGTGGACCAGTGAAACAGTAAAACCAACTGTTTGAAGAGCATCTTGCTGAAATTTGGGTGTTTCCTGTACATTATTTTTTGGTAAAATGGTAATGTGAAAAAAATTTGTGAGAAAGCAGAGTCAATGCACATTTTGAATTTTTGTAGTTTAATTTTCTTTTAAAAGCACGAAGGAAGTTTTGATTAAAATGAGATGTTTGTGTCATGTGAACTTACAAAATCATCTCTTCTCACTTAATACATTTGAACCAGATATTATTTGTCCCAGGTAAGTTAGGAACAACTAGAAAGAAAAGGTACCCACTTATTATGATTGCTGATTTCTTGGAAGTTAAGAGTTTGAATAGCTGTTTAAAAACCTATGATACATGTGTTGAGGACATCCCTGGGAAGAGATTGTCCTCTCTGTGCTTCAACCAGAGAGTATAAGGGGTTTGAGAGCCTGGCTTTGCTTCCTGCACCTTCTCAGGCTCAGGAACTGAAACTTGCTAAGGTGCTAAGTACCTACATTTGTTGTATTAAATTATGTTAACTGCAGTCAGTGGACATCTCTTGACAGTAGAATTATGTGGGATACAAAATTAACAGATGAATAGAGCAGAGAAGAAATGAGATTTAATGGCATAGAATCCAGAGCAAGTGTGTCAGACATCAGCTTTCAAATGGGTTCTAGAAGCTCAGGGGTCAATGCACTACAGAGAATATGCTACTTACCTTCCCATGTGCACCAGGACATGGGCAATTCAGGGCCTGATATTCCATGTGTTTCTATCAAATCAAAGCAATCATCTAGTAAGACCTCTAGATGCATACCTCAGAGCTTTAAATCCTCTCTTGATCTCTACTGAGGTCAATCCATCACATTTCTCCCATCCTAATCTCCTTTGCCATCTTCTGGGTTTCACAGATAGGATAGAAAGGCTGATTTTTGTTATTGTTGTTTTTTCAGCCACCTCCTCGTGCTGGCTTTGCTGCCACCAGCTGGGTGTGAACTGGTCATCCGTGCTTAGACTGTCAAAAACACCCTCACTCAAAATAGGTTTTAGCAGTTAAGTCAGATCTAAATTATATTGGTAGTGGTATTATCTGTGCT
The DNA here is from genome assembly GCF_011100685.1 of Canis lupus familiaris. NCBI lineage: Eukaryota > Metazoa > Chordata > Mammalia > Carnivora > Canidae > Canis > Canis lupus. The sequence continues at coordinate 16,946,682 of NC_049253.1, forward strand.
CATATAGAATAACTGCAAACCACATTTAAACTATTCTTTAAAATACTGTTATCTGGAGTAGCTCTTCCCAGGAAAAGACATGTGGTGAGGGCTATCAAACTTAAATGTCAATTATTGTAGACATGGAAAGTCCCATGAAAATGTACTCATAGGCTGATATTTGAGAGTGTATTGAATGCAAATTCTTCTCCTGTGGTTATCCTGCTCCTGGTTTGTTATTTGTCTGTCATTTGGGAACCTAGTTAACTAGCAAGCCTGCCTTTGTTATATTAAGTCAAGCATTTTCACTAACTTAGAAGAAGATTATTATTTTATGCATAAGAGGAAGAGTAAAGGAAAAGAAATTTAAATACAGACAGCAGTTTGTTTTACTGAGTTGGACACTGTGTGTTTCACCACATTCCGATTATTACATTTGATTCATTTAAAACTCAGCCGGGTATAGCCTAAATAACTTAAGAACTTCAGACAGTCGTGGTAAGTTCTTTCTGACCCAATCTCATTAATAGCCAACATAATTTCATTAAAAAAAGAAAACAAAAACAAAAAACTAAACAAATCAAATAACCTTGGAACCTGCACACATTCAATTTCACTGAGGCCAGGGAAGGGCCAAGCCTTCTTCACTAGATCTCACTCCCCATTGCTTATATGAGGGCATTGCCCCAGCAAGTCCCTTTCTTTTCTGCATCATTGTTTTCCCTACTTACTGGATCATTCCCATTAGCAGAAAAACATGCTATAACTTTTTGGTCCTATATTCAACCATCTCCTGAGCCCACATTCTTACCCAGCTACTAGCAGAACTTCTTGAAAGAGTTGTGTACATTCGCTGTCTTTGGAAGGTTGCCTCCTCCTATTTTCTAGATCCTCCTCAAATGCTTTTCCTCTCTCTCTGCTCTGCTCAGAGCCTGATCTTGTTCTACTCGGTTTCTACTAACATCCGTGTTGTCAAGGCCAGTGATAGGCCCATCTAACTTGACGTGGCAGCAGCCTTATTATACAATTAATCCTATCATCTCGGGCAGCCTGGGTGGCTCAGCGGTTTAGCGCCGCCTTCAGCCCAGGGAGTGATCCTGGAGACCCGGGATCCAGTCCCATGTCAGGCTCCCTGCATGGAGCCTGCTTCTCCCTCTGCCTGTCTCTGCCTCTGCCTCTCTCTCTCTCTCTCTGTCTCTCTCTGTGTCTATCATGAATAAATAAATGTTTAAAAAAAAAATCCTATCATCTCCCAGGGAGCACTTTTTTTTTTTTTTTGCTAGAGTATCAAGGCATCACACTCTCCTGCTTTTCCTCCTACCTTCTAGACTATTCTCTCTTTTTTGCTGGTTCATCCTTTGTTCAACCTCCATTGGGATGTCCCTCTTCTCTTCTCCATCTATATGCACCGGTGGGGTGGGGTCTCTGTTGCACATCATCTATACACCCATGGTTCCTAATTTTTGTCCACCGTTTGACTCTTTTCCCAGAGTCTCTGGTCTCATGTGTCCAAATACCTGCTTGACACCTTAGCTTGCATTCTGAATTAACTTGTTCACAAAGTCTTGCTTCCCTTTGTTCTTTCTGACTGGTAGCACTGGCCTTCTTGGTGTTCCTCAAACATAGAAAACACACTCCCAGATCTAGGCCTCTGTACATACTGTCACCTTTGCCTGCCATGCTTTTCTCCCAGACTTGCACACAGCTCATATCCCCACCTCCATTTGTCTATGCTCATGCACCACCATTGGTGCCACCATTTTCTCTTCTTCATTGTTTCCTGTAATCCTTATTTGACATGGTGTATATTTGTCCTTTTGTTAGTTTTCATTCCAAGGATGTATGATCTGTGAAGCAGTGACTTTTGTCCATTTTATTCACTATCATATTCCTATTTTCTACAGCAGTTCCTGATCCATAGGTGTTCAATTAATATATGTTGAGTGAGAGACTACATGATGAATACTATTACCATGATAATGTTGCATCTACTTCATTTCCAGGAACTGAAAATCTGAAATAGCTTAAATCCATTTCTCCTTTGAGTCTTTGCTTTAGATAATGTTTGTCTTCGGGAGACAGCAGCCCCTTGCTCTTAAGGGGAAATTTCCATCGTGCGCCTTTTCTTCTGCAGCTGTCTCTGAGCAAATTGCTCATCCTAGCTCCTTCTTGGAATGAATCTCCTCCTCTGAACTTCACTTGGCTCTTCCCTCTTCCATCTTGGCTTCTGTTCACGGAGCTTAGTTCTGCTTCCTGACCTCACAGAGCTTGCCCTTTTTATAGTAAAAAGCCTGTGGTGATGTCATGGGCTCAGCTGGTTTCAATCAGGTTTCAGGCTGAGCACAGTTGAAGCTGGTGAATGACTCTGCAAGTTATCTTTTGCTGGGCCAGACTAATTCTGACACAAAACATCACATTATATGCAGCACTAACCATTTAGCAATCATCACACACCAGTCATGGGAAAGGATTTCTTCACCCATTACTAATGGAAATTGTAAATGATTGTGGGTTTTTTGTACAAATTCAGGATTGTCAGGTATCTGATGCTGCTGGTCATCTGCTTATGGCCTCCCTCTGCTTCTGCCCCTCTAGTACCTCCTAACACATGTGTGTTGCCCTGACTTCTGCTTTCTAAATCTCATTCCTCAGACCCTTAATTAAGCTACCCCAAGCTTGTTTCCCACCTTGTTCTTACTCATCACTCTGCTGCTTCTGGAATTTTTTTTTTTTTTTTTTTGGCCTTGTCATCTGTAAAATGAAATTGAATTGTGTGTTTTGTGGCCAGACTATCTCCTTTTTAAAAATTGACTTGAATTCTAGGTGCTCATCTTTACTATTAAGCTTGGATCCCTGACAACAATTCCAATTTTCACTTTAGAACATTGAGCAAATTTATCTTGGTGAGAAGGTGATTGGCTTGAGATTGTTTTTTTTTTTTTTTTTTAAGATTTTGTTTATTTATTCATGAGAGAGAGAGAGAGAGAGAGAGAGAGGCAGAGACATTAGGCATCAAGAGAAGCAGGCTCCCCAGGGGGAGCCTGATGTGGGACAAGTTCCTGGGACTCCAGGATCACGCCCTGAGCCGAAAGTAGACGCTCAACCACTGAGCCAGGCATCTGTAGTTTGAGATTCTTCTATTCAAGAAGAGTATCATACTCCTAAGTCTGATGCAAGACCTTTTAGTTGCATTTTTTTTTTTTTTTTTTTTTTTTGGTTGGGACAAATGCTTTATTAGGAAACTACTCAGGTTTCTTAAAACAAATCTGTCATATTTAAAAACAGTCTTGCATAGAATATAGTGTGTATGAAAAATAGTATTTGCAGAATTCTTGTACTCAGAGCTGTGGAAGTTTTGATAGCCAGTGGCATGAAGGGGCTAGGTGTCAACAGAGTGTTTGTTTACAGGGATGGTAGGGAATATGTAAAGTGAATGGGTGGGGGAGGGAATGCTTATGGCCAGCGTAATCACATAATTTGTTGTCTAAATCAGGATGCTTTGAAGATGCAAGTACTACAGGCAAAAACTGGGACTGCCTTATATAAACCCTACTGTGACATTGCTAACACATGTCAAATTATGGGTAGCCCTGGGTGACCTGTAAGATCTCAGGACTCAGTGGAGCTGATATCCTACCTTTATGGCATTCATGATCTACCTTATAACAAATAGAGAGACCCAGGAGGCATGCAGTTCAAGAGCCCCTAGGTTAGCATGGAGAAATCTGTTTCTGAGCAGGTGTTATTTTTAAACCACAGCAGATGGGAACATGGTGGAGGGAATGCATCTAGTTTCTCATTGGGTAGTTAATGGATCTAATTCTGAGAGCTAGCAAGAGACAAAATTTGGAGTAATGGGGTAATAGTGAAAGTTTGACAATTGGTAGGAGACAAATTTATTTATTTAAATGAAATAAAATATGAAAATATGCTGACCATAAGATTATAATTTAAAAAAAATGTATAGGATAAAATAAATTCAGTGTTAAATTTTTCTGAAATATTGAATATTAAAGTCATAGTTAAAAGAACTGTACTTAATTTTTCCATAATGGCTTTTACTTATTATTCATTTTTTATGTTTGTTGCCGTATTAGAATAAAGAAGTGGCTCTCTCTGCATATTAAAAAAAAAATGCCCTTTCTCTATATTGGCAGGTTCCACATTGTGACTTAGGAAAAATTCCTGGCTAACTTAGGCTTTAAGAAAAATCAAGATGGATCCTAAGAAGATTAAGAAGAGAACTTAAAAGACTGCAATAAAGTCTCTATCTTAGTATTATAACTAACTGCTTCATTTCTCATGGAAATTTCTGTTTGGAGGGAGCATTCTGTATCCTTGAAGTAGACAGAATTGTGAAACACTCTTAAACCATTGAGCAGCAGAAATTAGAGACCAAGTTTGCAACCAGCCAGTCATTTGCAATAGTAGGTACTTAGGTATTTGACAAATATTGTTGGCTTGATTTGTCTGAGGGTTGTCAATGAAAAAAAATTAAGCCAGTGTACATTTACCAATCCATTTTAATTTTTGATGAACATTTTGGCAAGGATGTACATACATCTCTATAGAAAAAAGTCAAGGTTAATTTTTGTTTTTGTTCTAATAAGAATTGTGTGCATGTGTGAATTGGATGTGTACCCTCATTCTGACCTAGGTAGTGGATGAATTTCTGAGGAGACAAGAACCATTAGAAACTCTTGCATAATTAGTTATCTAATTTTTTAAAAAGTGTTAGATTTGTTAGTAAAAAAAAATAACGAAACAAAAAAAAATACAACTGTGCTTCTAGGTATTTACCAAAAGGAGTTGGAAACTTCTGTCCAAGGGCTTCTGGGTGGCTCAGTGGTTGAGCATCTGCTTTGGCTCAGGGTGTGATCCCAGGGTCCTGGGATTGAGTTCCACATCTGGCTCCCCGTGGGGAGCCTGGTTCTTCCTCTGCCTGTGTTTCTGCCTCTCTCATCATATCCAGCCACACAAAGAAGTGAAGCAACCTTAAATGCTGATTGCAAAGTGAAAGGAGCCAACGTGGAAGGTTTATGTCCTATATGATTCTAACTATACGACTTTCTTGACAAGACAAAACTGTAGAGACAGCAAGAACACCAGTGATCCTCAAGAATTCCAGGAGAGTATGGGAGAGCAGGAGGGAAGAACAGATAAAGCACTGAGTGTTTTCAGGGCATGGAGACTACTCTGTGTGATATTGTAGTGGTGAAAATATGACGTTATGTATTTGTCAAAATCCACAGAACTATGCAGTACCAAGTGTGAACCCTAAATTACATGTAGACTTATTTAATAATATATCGATATCGATTCAGTTGTAACAAATATGTCACACTAATGCAGGATGTTAATAACAGGAAAACTGGAGGGGAGTCAGGAGGTAGACGGAAATTCTGTACTTTCTGTTGATTTTTTCTGTAGATCTAAAATTACCTTAAAAACTAAATTCTATTAATATGTTTTTAAAACGAGCAAATCCCATTTTCTAGTCCACAGTGGGTATTTAACTACAATATGAGTGTGAGATGGGGTGAATGAAATAATGAACCAGGTGATAATGGATGTGAAAGTACCATGTAAATTATAAACGACTTCACAAATGTGAAGAAAAAGAAAAACAAAAAATTAAAAAAAAGAATATGATCATGAAAAAACTTCAGTGAAAGATTGAGATGGCATAAGAGGAATTAAAATTTGAATTAAAGGCAAACTAATTTTAAAAGATCAATCTTCAGAAAAAAATAATGAGTACAGTTTCCTTTAGATAAAGGGTGATAGCGATGCTTCTACATTAGGTGAATTAGAGGCCCCCTCATGAATCGAGATGATGCTTCTATCCTTTGGTTGTGTTCTAGGGATTTCAGGTTACAAGTTTCAGAGGGGGCACTTCTCTGGAGGTATTTTTAAATTTTCTTCTGTGTTTCATGTGGTCAAGTTTCCGTAACCATATTATACAAAACCTTGATAAGACATAAATGTGACCTCTTTATATAATCAGCTTCTCTCAAAGAAGGTTGAAAGGGAACTAAAAGAAATAGATAGGTGGATTCTCATTTGCATCATATTTTATAATTTTGGGTCTTTGGTCTATAGAAAGCTTATAACATCTTTTGTTAAGTTCTGCATACATTTTGGAAAGACCTTGGTTTTTTTACTTTTATCTTTGATAATATTAAGTGCAAAAATGTTGAAGGTGGACTGCTATTTTTCCTGTAATGAGCCTCTTGTTTTGTTGGAAAATAATTGTGAAAGGAGCTTTGTAATGATTTCTTATTGATAGAAGTGTATTTTCCCCAGCCTTAGGTCATCTTTGCAGTGGTCTAGAGGCATGTGGGTGGTGAAAGGTGGTACCGTGTTACCAATCACATTTCTGCAGGGTTGGCTGTGAAAGGCGGTATAACTTTCTGTAGGCTATTACAGGGTAGAGTAACATGCTGTAGGAGCAGAGGGCAGACACTGACCCCCAGCCCTGAGGCATCAGAAAAGGTGTCCTGTGGGAAGTGACAGCTGAATGGGACCTGAGAGACAGGTGGCAGTTAGCCAGGTGAGGAGCTGCTAAGAGAGGAAGGGCTGTAGGTGAAGGACTAGGCAGCCCGTGAAGAAGCTTCTGTTAGTCAAGGCAGAGGAGCGTTTGCAGAACAGAAAGTTGTTCTTAGTGGCTGGAATACATACCGTTAAGTGAGAGGTTAATGAAGAAATAATGAGGCTAATGAGGAAGTGAGGTCGGAGGCTAGGCCTGCCAACCATGTTAGGTAATTAACCTTTGGAGCCCAATCAATGAAAACCATTCAGTTTTATTTTTGGACTTTTGAACATCTTATGATTAAGAAATAAAACTATGTCTTAATGACTGGCTTTTTAAAGGCTTTGAATGCTATTATTCACACATCTTATCTGATACTAATTGTCTTATTGCTTGAAATGGCTTGGAATATAATAAATCACCTGTTAGATTTATAATAATCTAAATGAACCTTCACTTTAACTTGATTAAAGTGTTTTATGAAGTGAAACATTAAATAAATTATATAGACTAGACTTGTGGAAAGGCAGGCTTTCTCTAAAGGCTGGAAAAATGCTGAAGATTTTACAAATGTGGAAAATGCTCCAGGTATTCTTTTTATATAATCCACGACTTTCATGCTATAATACAGTAAATGAAAAGATTAAGTTATAGAGACATGTTTATGAACTGGAAGTGTCTCCTTTAGAGAAGTTGGGAAATCAGAAATTAATGTTGGGTAAGCATTCATGCAGAATAAATTTTGTCCTAAATTACTAAATAATTCAACAGATCTTCAGTATCATTAGTTGAAATAAAGTAATTGAAGAGTTTGGAAGTTGTAGCAAAATGATAGCTGGGATTTTTTTAATAATGGGTAATGATTATAAAATAGACTGAAATTTAAATATATTTTTCATCTATAATGTTTTCTTTTAATCTACTCTATGTTATTTAGGGGGTTATTTTATAGTTTCTTTATATAAAGCTTTTTCAGGTGTTTATTTGCTTAAATACATTTTTAAAAACTTAGGTTATGATAGCTTTCTATTGCTTTTTGATTCAGCATGTTTTCCTGTTTCATCTTTTTTTTTTTTTCTTTTAGTCTGCAGATACTGTCATTCCTCTAGAAGTGGAATTCCTCTAGTAGAAGCCGCCTTAGCCATCTTTCTGAAATAATTCCTCCATTCCATTCCTTCATCCATTCTGACCCTAGAGGTTCAATATATATTGAAGCTTATTTTTAAATAGAAGGGAAATAAAACTACTTACATCTGAGATTCAGGCTTATAAATACGAGTTGTCTTAATAAAATGAGTGGTTTTAATTATTATTATTTTTTAAATTCTTTTTAAAAAATATTTATTTATTCATGAGAGACACAGAGAGAGGCAGAGACACAGGCAGAGGGAGAAGCAGGCTCCATACAGGGAGCCTGCCATGGGACTCTCTCTGGGGACTCCAGGATCATGCCCTGGACTGAAGGCAGGTGCTAAACTGCTGAACCACCCGGGGATCCCCCAAGTTTTAATTATTATTATTCTCTATTAGAAATAGAATCTAAGAGTGAAGAAATTATGCTCATTAATTCAAGAGTAATAGATATCCTTGTGTGTTGGGAAGTTGAAAACTAACCTTGATTTAGGAAGTAACACATACCAGTTTGTGTTTTCAAAATATTAACTACTATATACCACTCTTAAATTGATAATTATGCCACCAATTGGAGGATCATAATCAAAACTTTTAAAATTCATCCTACTTTGAAGTAGGGATGCTCTTAAGGTCTGATGCTACTTCAAATGATTTAAAATCAATCTGGAAAAAATTATTTTGAAGAAGGTCTGAAGCCATTTAGTTTCTCCTCTGTTGTCTTTTCACCCCGGCTCCTAGCTCTTCATTCCTACCTAGGAACAGTTTGCTCATTGTCTACCTTGTCAACTAGTGCCCTTGCCCTAAGGGAATGTTTAAAAGTATTTGTGTTACAAGGTGTTTCTCTATAAATAAAGTACATGTTGTGCTGTCAACAGAGTTTGCCATTGAGCAGATTTGATACAGTCTACCCATGGAGAGTACTTTTGTTTAACAAATGCCTACCTAGTCCTTGACTCTGCCAGGTACTATTTCAGGTACTTTACAAATACCAACTTATTTAGTCTTTTTTTTTTTTTTTCAACTTATTTTGTCTTATGAAGTAGATTGGTATTATTATTAACCAAATTGTGCAGGTGGGGAAACTGAGGCACAGGTTTTTGGACTGTATGTGATTCTTCTTGCGTTGCCTCTAAGTAGAAGTATCAGTACAAAAGAGAAATATGCTAATGGTCTGTAATGTTGGAAACTTCTTTCTTAGGTAAGTTTGTATTGAATAGATAAATGAGTCTTGATATGATTACCTTATTATATTATATAGTACCCTGTACTTCTTGTGCATGATAGGATGAGACAGTCCATCTCTGGAAGGTACCCAACAACTGGGTTTAAATTCTGACTACTGCTTAGTTATAATTCATATTATAATTCATATAAATTCTTTAATGGGTAGATGTCTTGAATATAAAATGGAACTAAATGTTCCATAAAGTAGTTATGGTTTTAAATGAGATAATGAATGTAACAGGCCAACTCTACTGAAGGTATTCACTAAATGGTATATAGCATTATTAAATGCTATATAACCAGAATAACAGAACTAGAAGACGTAGAGTGGAGGAGAAAAATCTAAAGCAGAGTTTCAATATTATATTATTGACTGGGGATGGTGAATGAAGTATTCCAAGCAAGTGTCAAATTACTTAACCTAACTTGCAGGTATAGGGAGTGGGGTGTCAGGGAAGTCTTTTTGAAGCAAACTAGGCCTAACTACTAATTTAAAACATGGTATTATTCCCAGTTATTAAGCGAATTAAAATAGTTAAATCATCACATTATTGTTAAGAGTGACAAAGATAGTTGCAGTATGTTATATTTTAAATTTTGTTTTAAGAAGATGAATTGCATCAAAGTGACATTGACATTTGTTTAGTGAAGGCATTTTTGTTATAGTGTGTGTGTGTGTATGTGTGTGTGTTTAATCCCCCCCATGTTTTTGGATGTATCTTTTATCCTTGTTTGTGACTTAGCTACATTGTATCATTTCATAAGGAGAAGACTTTTCGCCTCTTAATAAACAGCAGGAAGCTGTCCATTTCCGGTGGTGCTGACTCATGCAGTAACAGGAAGAAAAATAGTGTCTGAAGATGAGAGGGGGAGGGATAAGATCCCCTCCCCCCAAAAGGAGACAAATTCAATCCAGAATTAAAAGCAACATGTGTGATAGATAAATAAGGCATAGGTCAGAAGTTTTATCCTTATTTATTGCATTTTTATTTGTGTTTGATTCGTATTCCACTGGCTCACCAATGAGTAAACAATTGCCAATGCTTTCTGCCTTTTAAATTTATGGTTGCTTTGTCCAATTAGAAGGCGAAAAGAGAATATCATATTTATACACAAAACATTAACTTCTGCTTCTAATTGATGTTATATATATATGTATACACACACACACACACACACACACGCATAATAGAGACTAGCACTTACCAATTACACTTGGCACCAATAAATTATTATTGGTTGAATGAAAAAAGGATTTGTTGAGTGGACTTAATTATATAATTATCTAGCTAAATGCATAAATTGTTAGTATTTCTAATGAATTTATTGTTGACTAAATGCTACTTTTTACTTAAGGTGGTTTAGAAAACATATGGAGTCCTGTAAAGAGAAACCCAGAGGACTTGAAAGGGTGGGTGGGGAGCACACCCAGTGTGCCCAGTGGAAACCAGTGTCTGTATGACATTAGGACCCTGAGGAGCACATATATGAAGTGGTAGGTATATTTGTCGGTAGCTAAAACTAGTGACCATCCCTAATCCTCACAGAATCACCACTCTCTGCATACCTTTCAGGTACAGAATTTCTTCTGTTTTCTTTGTTTGATATTTATAATGTAATGCATATTAATTACATTTTATAAGTTTGGCTACAAAGTAATGTCTTTTAGAGAGAAGTGTGACTTGACGTAGGTAAAATGAGTAAGTTTTATAGTAGTTTTGATAGGATCACAAGTCTGGCTTGTTTTGGAAGCCAGAAACTTGGCATTCCATGTAATATGGGAGACTAACAAAAAATTATTAAAATGATTTCCACATGTAGATTATGGAACTATTCCTAAATATTCATAGAATCACACTAAATTTAACCTACTTTGGAGTAAAAAATGCCAAAAAGGACTTCTATACCATGATTTACTTGAATGCAAATGATGATACTGGTAATTAAAAATGGATCTTATCCAGTTGCTAAAGCTTATGTAGGGAATCAGGGTCTGGACCAGCCAACCTGTAAATTAATAAGTAAAAACCAATCAATTTAAACAAAGCGAGTATAAAACAAGTTGGATGGGTCCTTTTTGTCAGTATACCTAATGTGCCATTTCTAGGAGATATTCCTTAGTATAACTATTTAAATAGACCAATAAGGTCTACTTGAAAACAGTTTTTGGTACCTCATTTCCTGTAGCTTAGTGCATCTGAAATAATTGGTAAGCCATTGTTTTGTTTCTCTAAACATACTTTTAGGAACTTACAGTATTTATACAGTGAGCCTTTCCTTTGTATCTCAGAGTTTGCAGTCAGCTTAGTTTGAACATCCTTATCTGGCACCTGAAGTTAGACATTCCTCTATCCTGTGATGGAATAATAGTCTGAGATACACATTTACAATTAATGAAACGTACTTCTAGAACGTGTGTTCACATGGGCACATATGCACGTGTGAGTGGACTGTGTCTTTCATGGATCTCATCGATACTTCTTTTTATGCAATAGCTATAGCCATTTTATTTTATTTTATTTTTTTAAAGATTTTATTTATTTATTTATTCATGAGAGACAGAGAGAGAGAGAGAGAGAAGGCAGAGAGAGAGAAGCAGGCTCCATTGCAGGGAGCCTGACGTAGGACTTGATCTCCAGGAACAAGCCCTGGGCTGAAGGCAGCGAGCACTAAACCACTGAGCCACCGGGGCTGCCCGCTATAGCCATTTTAAAAGTTACTGATGTTAGAAAATAAAATTGCTATAAACTCAGCACCTTCTTTTTCATTTTGTACTCTTGGACATTGCTGCCTTTACGTAATATTCTCAAGAACTTGATCTCCACGTAGCACACTCTGAAGCACATGAAGTGCATTTTCATTACTATCTCATGTTATGTGCCTTTAAGTCCATTTATTAGGTACCCTTCCTAACATTTAGTGAAATCCTCTGCAGCCCATCTATGCCACAGAGATTACCATAGGAAAAATGAAAATTTACGAAATGTTAGCATGTTCCAGGAGAGATGTAGGCCAGCTTATGGAGGCTGGCTACGTAAAAGCCTTCCTTCTGCTAATACTACATTTCTGGAGTACTGCCACATTTGGTCTCTTATCTTACAAATACTTGTGTGTTATCTTCCTTATGATGTTCGTGTTTAAGTGCTTAATTATGACAGCAGTACACTTTCTGTGCTTCACAGCTGTAAAACAAAGTGGATAGCACCATGGTACACTTATGTTTCCAACAATCTAACTTAATGAGTACTTGTTTGTTTTATAATTTCTTTTAAAAATTTTTTTAATGAGTGCCTGTTAATACCAGCAGGTATTCTGGATTATGGGGATGTAGCAGTTAAACACACACACCAATTCCCTCTTTGAGGCTTAGATTCTTTTTTTTTTTTCTTTTGAGTAGACTATTAATTCAATGGATAGCCCATTGAATGATTATTATTCAACACTTTTTTTGAATAATGATGCTTCTCTGTATGATAGGAGGTGAGAAAATTAAATAGCATTTTATCCCTGCCTTCATGGATGGGAACAAACAACTTAATGTTGTTTACTTGAATTCTAGAATATGAGTTAGAGAAAAGTAGATTTCATAGAGACAGTTTGGGCCCATACTGTGCAAAGCCCTGAGTAACAAGCTAAAATGATTGCATTTAATTCACTTGTGAATATGGAGCTGGTAAAGATTTAGAACGAGTGGCATGATTGCAGTTGGGCTTTGGAAGAATATTCTATAATCAGGGTATATAGGAGTTTATAGTCTAAATTGTAAGTAAAACATGGTCTGGTATATGTCTGGAAAGATTTATTATAGCCTGTGGTAAGCAATGGATTGATAAAGGTGGATAGACCAGTTAGGGAGATGTCACCATGTTTTAGGTGGAAGTAAAAATTACCTAAAGCAATATATTGGCCCTGAGAGATATATTTGAGACAAATGATAGAAATAACCAACTAAATAGGAGACCTTGGTAACTGACTGCATGCATGAGGTGACAACTGAATGGGTCTTGGGTGACCCCAAATTTTTATTTAGTAGTTAGAGTAGTGGGCATGTAATAAAATACGGATGCCAGGAGTTGGGAGAAGGTTTTAAGAAAACTGGTATACAAGGAGGTGGGCAGGAAGAGAGGAGAGGAATCAGCAGGCTGGGGCAGTCTGCATTTTCAAGACATTCGTATAGGAGGATAAGTGATCACAATGGTATTACATTGAGAGGGAACAGGATCAGAGGACAGGCTTTACCCTCCCTCCTTCCTTCTCTCTCTCTTTCTCCCTTCCATCCTCCCTCCCTTTCTTTCTTTCTTTCTTTCTTTCTTTCTTTCTTTCTTTCTTTCTTTCTTTCTTTCTTTCTTTCTTTCTTTCTTTTTCTTTCCTTACATAGAAGGGGCTTGAGAATTTTTGTACAAAGAGTGAAAAAGAGTCAATCCCCAGGGAGAATCTGAAGTTGTAGGATAACTATTCTACATAATTGATGAAAGAATGGTCTAGACTGGGCTAAAGAAGCACTTTCAAGCAAATGAGTGGAAGATTCCCTTGGCAAAGAGGAGGGATGCTTGGAACTCAGAGAAAAGAGTGAAGGGAGAGGGAATGAGGGAGCAGATGGTGTTTGAATTGGTGAGGACAGGATGAGTTGGTGAGGACAGAACGGAGTCTGTGGAATCTCAGTGAGAGGGGGATCTGCTCAATGGTCTTGGCAAAGCTTTTTAAAGGCAGAATCCAGCATTGATAAAAACTAACAGCAAAAATGAAAAATGCTGACTCATTTGGTAGTAATAGACATAATAAGTGAAGTTGGTGACTGCATTCTATAATTTTTATAGAAGTGGACTGAACAAATAATGTTTATGAACTTTGGGCCGCTGATATTTAATCCAAGTCCCGCGAGCCAACGGAGTTAAAAGAATCAAGTGCCAAGATCAAGTTCATGAACATGACATAGTAATCAAATCATGACAATGTCCTTGGCTTTTTCCCCAAAGCTGCTAAGGAAGATACTTTGGATACAAACAAGTCTCAGATTTGGTTCACAGGTATGTTACTTGCCTGTGGGGCTAATGAGTTAGTCCTAGTGTGTCTCAGCACATTCATGTACATGATATGCTCTATGGGATTTGAGTCTTCCTTAACTTTGTTTAGTTATGGAGGGGAGGTAAAGGTGAAATTGTATCTTAGGTTCACCAGGAGTTAAATGACTACAGTGTTACTTTGTGTTGTGGACTCTGACCTGCCGCTCTTTCTAGTGATTCTGACTTATCCAGGATGCTGTTCTAGATGAAGATAGTTTTATGTGTTCTGGTTGAGTCTAGCCTTGTGGTCGAATCGCACTGGAGCCAGAGAAAGAACCGAGACATCAGAATTCTCCCCTGCAGTTGCTGAAATTCCACTTTGTCAGTATGGACCAACTGAAGAATGTGATCAGTAGAATGTGACAGACTTTTCCTTCCGTGTCTCAGATTTCTTCCACTGATGATTAACTGTGTGCAGATATTTTTGTAGAAAAGGAGTAATGTCTCTTTCCCATTTGCTTTAGTTGAAAATAATTATGAGAATATATAGATTGTTCTCCATATTGTTTTTAATCCTAGGCCATTTAATGTATCTCTGAAAAAGAGGAAAGTATTTATTTAAACTGAGAAAGTTAACAAGAACCTTAAAAATTCCCTTATATAATTCTAGTGTCCCCTACACACTTGTCTGCAGACATGGCACGTTTTCTCACTCGTCACTGTTCAGTTTACAATATTTCAGTTGTTTCTCATTAGTGGCTGAATTAAATTGAAGGCATTTAATCTCTCTTTCCACCTTATCATTTTCTATGCTAAGGTTTTTTTTTTTTTTTTTTTTTTTTTTTTCTGAGACTGAAATCCTGTTACACTTAGAAGGAGGCTTAGTTATTTGCTTTCCGGAGCATGCCACATCCTTTCCCATGTCCTTCTTTCCGTGCTTTTGCTTATCCTGACTGCCCACCCTATCCCAGTACTCAAAGATGTTGGCTTTTCTTCTTCAAAGCACACTTCTACCTTCAGAAAATATTGTGTCAATTAACTACAAAAGATGGGAGTAGGATTTTAAAAAATTATGTGTCATCTGATTCTAGATATTGCATGGATCTGTTAAGCCAGTGTTTAATGTAAAGGCAAATTTTGAGGAAGCTCAGTAGCTGAATTATGCCATTTAGAAGTAGCCTCATGTATTATTACTTTGCTTAAAGTCTTTGATGGTTTCTCTTTACTAAAGGACAAAATCTAAGCTTCCACTATTATGGAATCTTTGTTGCTTCTCCACTAGGCCTGCTGTTGCTTCAGAGGCTTGGCACACGGTCATCCATATGCCTGGAACACACTTCCCTCCACTTGTTTGCCAGAATAGGTGTCCCTTCCTTTAGAAACCATTCTTCCTTACACTTTTCTCTTCCAGTCTTAGTCTAGTGTGGGCTTCAAGTATTTCTATTACTAAACCTTAGGCTTATAACCTTCAAAGCAGATGTCATAGTACCATTTCTGTACTGTAATTTTTTGATTACTTGTCATTCCCACTAGAGTATAAGTACCTGGCATTGTAATCCCAAGTATGTAACACAACTTTTAGCAATTTCTCCACCCTGAATAAATATTGGTTGGAAAAAAAAAAACCCTTTATTCACATTTATGGATAATTAATACATATTATGTATTACATTGACTTACGAACTTTTTAATTTAATGGAAGAATTTTATTCAACTTTTAAATGAATCATTAACTTATCCTGTATCTAATGTATATTCTGTTCAGTACATGAATTATCTACTAATATATTTTTTTTCTAACAATTAGGCAACTGAGTTTCATTTTATAGAGTCCTCACTCAGAATGAGGGTGTGGAAATCTATACATACATATTATTTCATCTCTAGGTAACCGATGAAGCCCCAGGGGAGAGTCAGACTGGTGAAAAGATGTTTATCTCACCATGTCATAGCCCTATCAGCTGTTTGAAAAAGATAGCCAGGATGGTAATCTGGTACAGGGGTGCCTCATGCTCTTCGAGTATTTGGCTTGTTTATGGACAAGAATTAGTTGGTTAGATACTATAGATGGGAGAGGACAATAGTACTCAACAATTATTGAGCACTTATTATATGTTCTCTCCTTTGAGAATATTGTACAAATAACCCTTAATTGAAAATGCTTTCAGGAGTTGAAGTCAGGTTCAGTTGGGAGATTTCAGTGTGGACTATACTCTTGTTTGTCATCATATTGTCTCTGAGTCTGTCAGTGTGAAGACATTGTCTTCATGTTGGTCCCAACCTTGACTTCTCTTTGAAATTGTATTAGTAATTCTTAGTTATAGGTTTTAAATTTTGTTTTTAAGCTGTGGTTGGTGTAGACTGGGTAAATAATACCATGATTTTAAATGAGAGGTATTGGATATAATAAACTGATTTTTATAATTTATTAGCAGCCATCACATAGCCAGGTCGATATCTGAATTAAATAACCTCATTGAAATAGTATATTTACTTTAAATTGTATTTACTTGTTTATACTTTTGATACTGCATATAAGTCATAAAAGCATAAGGATGTGTATAGCCATTCTTTTTTTAAATTTTCAGTAGTTTGTCCATCTTGACAGAGTTTAGGAAAAGAGTAATAAGCATGTAGGGTGAATGAAAGAAAATGTAGAGTTTTGGTGAAAAGTAGAGTAGATGGGAGGAGGGAAGAGGCTTTAAAAACAGCGTGGAATTATTGTGATTCTGTCTAAGGCACTGGATAAGAAAGTAGGTTTGTTGAAGTATAGCATCATTCTACTTTCTGTTTGTATAAGTAAACATAATTTTTCCATCAGCAGAGATAACACATAAATTCCACATTTCCTCTAGCATGATGTCACAAATAAATTTGTATAAATATAATACTTTTTCCAGGTAGAACATATAAACAGCATTACTGTAGAAACATTTCCTTGATTTATTTACCTGTGTTATGTAATTAAGTCCTCTATCTTGTGAGTGAATGATCAATGCAGTTTGTCAGTTCAGGTTTTTTTTTTTTTTTTGTGTGTGTGTGTGTGTGTGTGTGTGTGTGTGTTTTGTCAGTTCAGTTTTATGCATTTGGAATCATGGTAAATGTGTTATGTTTGATTTGAGGCAATGTTTGTTGTTACTCTTGTATGATTTTTATTTCGCTTATGATTTTACTTTGGGATTTAGTCACTCCTTACCTTTCATTCAGCTTCTCTTAAGCCAGATGTTGATAAAAAAACAGAGAGAGAGCATGAGTGAGCAAAAACTCACTGTTTATATTTATTCATGTTGCTAAGTGATTCGTGTACAGTTATCCATTGCCTGAATCACCATTCATAAAAAAGGGGTTCACTCTTCTTTTTGTCCATGTTCTATATTTATTAGAACATTCTTCAGGGTTCAGGCCAAACTAGTTAGGAAAACTCAAGATGAAATACTTGAATATCTTAAAGAGGCAGACTGTAATGCATTGGCAAATGGTTTGACAAACTCGACTGTAAGGAATATTTATGGAAATCGGTGGTAATGTGAAATTTTTCTGATCTGTTCCTGAATTGCCTTTCTTTTGATAACCTAGATCAGAGATGAAGGCTGCCTCCCAGCTCAAATAGAATTATTTGGCCTAAAAAGAGATTTATATAGTTTACATTAGTCTCAGCATGCAGGATTCAGAAGTTTTCACAACAAATCTGATTTTTCATGGCTGCCTCCTCTAATTAGAGCATGTGTGGCCAGAACCTTGCCTTACCATCTTTATGTCCTCTTCCCTCCATGTACACATTCAGTTACACTGCTCCTCTGGCTCCCATAGGTATATGAGTTTGCTACCCTTTCTTGGGTGGTTAAATGAGATAATTGTTTAATGATATTTTTGAATTTGACAAAATCCTGTGAGAAATGAAGAGTCATTGGCCTGCTGGCCTGTGCAACTGGCCATTTAGAATGTAGATTAACTCTGAGAATGAGAGACCAGGGTTAGCACAATAAACTGCATTTTATGAGGATTTGTACCATGTGCATTTTTCCAACTGTTAGAGTAACTGCTTTCTGATTTCCAAAAAAGTAGTTCATAAAGAAGATTTAAGAGGAAAATTTTTGCTTTCCTTAATAGCCCTCAAAAGTCATTTCAGTTTTTGTTTTAAAGATTTAAAAAACCCAATTCCTGTTAAAATGTAAATCTCCAAAAATTCAAATGTAATTGTTAAGTATATTACCATAGTAATATATATACTATTACTATAGTAGCTTCTTATTTACTAATTAAGTGCTGGGTCATTATGAAAAAAAAAGCGAGATAAACAAACAATATACCTCCCTTGCAGGAATTTATGTGGACCAAAAATATGGAAATTATGCTTTATTTGATTAAATATGAATGAAATACTTTAAGTAAAGGAATAGTACATTTTTTTCTGCCTGGTTCAGAGTCTATATTTAAGGGGAAATTTGCTATTTAGTATGAGAATCAATGCATTAAGACAATCTGGTGGAAAGATAGAGACTTAGCAATTATGATATATACCAAGTAAAGGACGCTTGTCACCGTTGTGTCAACCCAAATGGCCTCACTTAGTAATTTGGTAAAGTGAGAAGAGTGATCAAAAGAAGACAGTTAGCATAGCAGATCTAAATTTCTGTTCTACTCTAATAAAACTCTTGAATGGTACCTTCATGGGCATGATATACAGTAAAACCCATATGGATTAGATGATAATGTGGTTGAACAGACTTTTCCCTGCTTGAACGGAGGAACTGCCCATTTAATTAATGGATCATCGTCAGTCTGGAAAGGTGCTTCTAGTGGTGAGCAGAGGGCGCTGACCTTTTTGTGTGCATAGGGTGGGAGGTTTGAAATTTTGGCATTAATGTAACAACAACAACAAAACCCAAAAACCTTAGGATGGTATGAACGTAGAAATATAAAGTTGACAATGGAAGATAATAACCCAGAATTTTAGAAAGCTCTCTTCCTTTCAGGTAAGAAACACATCTTATCTGTCTTCTTTTTCTTATTTTTTATATTCTTGATGACCATCATATTGTCCTCCATGAATGAGGCATTCAAAAACATTCGTTTGTTGATTAATCACTGAATGAGCTGTAATATTTATTTCTGGGTACTGGGGACAGGAATGTCACCTAGGCCAAGGCCCCACTCTTAGAAATTCTGATGTCATTGATCTCTGATGGGCATTAGCATTGGCATTGGCATTTTGTAGAAGCTCTTCAGATAACTTGAATGCTCAACTGGGGTTAAGGACTAACAGTTAAGTCATTTATAAGTCTAAAATCTTCTGAGATGGACAGAAGTTTGCATATTCTCATGAACTCTGCTATAGCAATTGCTTAGTGGTATATATTTGCCCTAGGACTTTGCTTGTTGAAATTGAGAGCTGAGCAAATGAAACTATCCCTGTGAATATGTGATATAAGCTGCAACTTAAATGTATTTTCTCAAGTACATACACAAAACATTTCTGGGTGTATGTACGCATGGGGCATCATAAGTGTGTTAACTTCATGTGTGCTGTGAATTAGAGTGGTTCTTGGCCTTGTTTCTCTCTTCAGTTGCTTGCTCTCTGGCATCCCCTCCTCCCTTCTGGCTCCTTTGAGCACCCCCTGCCTAAGAGAGCATACCAGGGCCACAGGGTCAACCATGGGCATAGAGTTTAATGCAAATTTTCTTCTCAGCAAAGTAGCTGGCCCACTAACTATGGGAGTAAGGTGGTCAGGTGGATAGTTACAGCTAACAACAGCCTGATTTGCATTTTTCTAATTATTCTTAGAAGGCAATATATATAGTTGAAAGTTATGGAGCATGCTATTGTCCCAGGTAATTAAAACCATGAGAGTCAGGAGACCTGCATCATAGCCTCAGATGTGTAGGGGCCACCTAACTTTGTGACTTTCACTTACTTACCTGCCTTTGTGCCAGTTTCCTTTTTGTAAAATGAGAAGCACAAATTAAGCAAATTAAGCAATCACTAAGGTTCCTTCTGGCTTTTAAAATATAAAATTCTTTTATTATTAACTTAAGAAAACATAAGTATCCACTTGTAGCTAAATACTATTTTACCAACCTAAAAAAAAAAAATTCAAGCTCAATATAGCAGTGTGGTGAATGATGCTGATAATGCATGTGTGGGGACAGGGAACTTATAAGAAACCTTTGTATCTTTTCATTTTTGCTGTGAATCTAAAACTGCTCTAGAAAAATAAAATCTTTAAAAGACCCCAACAAAAACTAAATAAAAATTAATGACTTCAACAATTTATGTAATTTCATTCATACCCTTAATTTTGGGATATTTTAATTTAACCATATCTCACTGTTATAAGTTAAGACTACACCAGTCTAGAACATTTTTAGAATCTGGAAGAAGATGAAGGCCATGGGGATATATGTGTATTACTATTATTGATTTCACTTAAAGTGCTTCTATAAAATGTAAATGACATTGACTTTGCCTATTTGCAGAGTGGTTATTAGTAAAGGGAGGGGCTTGGTGAGTTCCTCCTATTCTATGAACCATGAGAGGTTAACCTCCTATTCTACTAAAGAAAAAACAATTTATTTATTTTTAAAGATTTATTTATTTATTTATTTATTTAGAGAGGCGCAGAGACACAGGCAGAGGGGGAGAAGCAGGCTCCATGCCAGAAGCCCGACACAGAACTCGATCCTGGGTCCCCAGGGTCACAACCCAGGCTGTAGGAGGCTCTAAACCGCTGTGCCACCGGGGATGCCCAAGAAAAACAATTTAATATAAAAATTGTTATGTTAAAAAGTCAGTCTGTATATTCAACCTTAGCCCATGGTCAATATTTAATTCACTGAATGATTCTTTTTTTTTTAATTTTATTTATTCATGAGAGACAGAGAGAGATAGAGAGATAAAGAGAGAGAGGCAGAGACACAGGCAGAGGGAGAAAGCAGGCTCCATGCAGGGGCGCCTGACGTGGGACTCGATCCCGGGTCTCCAGGATCAGGCCCTGGACTAAAGGTGGTGCTAAACCACTGAGCCACCCGGGCTGCCCTCACTGAATGATTCTTAGGAAAATCTTTGCAAATCTTTTATTATTATTATTATATAGCAAGATACTATCCCTGAATATCTCCTACTGTAATCCTATAAAGAAATAGAAATAGATTAAGTAATTCAAAGGAGAATAAGCACTCATACTTGAGTCTTTTTTTGATAGTTTTTTTGGGGGGTTTACCCACACACATATAGTTAAAGTATGTTTAAAATGAGATCTTTAGAAGAATGTGTATGAAAAGTCATGATGATTCTGTAATAACTTGCAGAGGAAGGAATTTGCAGAGTCGATGACTAATTACATATTTCTAAACTAATATGTAAATCTTTGGCCAGTGTTTTGCAATGGGATCATCCATTTGATACCTGTGAAGAAAATAGAATTCTGATTTTTTTAAGTGAAAAAATTGTACTACATCAGTAATTTATAAAGAATCGTGCATGCTTTTTTCAGACCGATGTACTAAAAGCAATTACTTAGGTGTTGTTTGCAAATGCTTTGAAAGAACTAGAGACCTTTGAGACATGCCTTTAAAGAGTTTGGAACAGGGATGCTTGGGTGGCTCAGTGGTTGAGCATCTGCCTTCTGCTCAGGTTGTGATCCTGGGGTCCTGGGATCGAGTCCCACATCGGGCTCCCTGCAGGGAGCCTGCTTCTCCCTCTGCCTTGGTCTCTGCCTCTTTCTCTGTGTCTCTCATGAATGAATAAGTAAAATCTTTAAAAAAAATAGTTTGGAACAGTTAAAAGAATTATGGAATGATCATGTTACATTAAGATAGAATATTTTGATATGAAAATACTAAAGAGTAAAGAAAGTTCTACTGTGGTTTCAAATGTAAGGATTTGGTTCTGGAGTGCTCAAGGTTAATTATGTACATTGCTGTTTCCTTTTACAGAATTTTCTATAATATCTTTTCATTATGACTGAAAATGGTCTATAGAACTTTTCTCATTCTTGAAGAAGCATACTCATATGCTGTGGGAGGGCCTTGACTTTGACACTTTTACCTGTTTTGATCTTGGCTAAGTAACTTGAGTTGCCAGACCTCAGCTTCCTTACCTCTAAATTGGAGATATTCTCTATAACTTACATAGTTTCCTGAAAATTAGGTAAAACAATGCATATAAAGTGTTTACCTGGAGACTGCTCTATAGTAAATCCTCAGTAAAAGTAAGTGAGAATGTTGTTGTTATCTTGCCTGTGAGCTAAAAATCATTAGTCCTTTGTTTTAGTGGCTGGTGTTCTCTCTCTGAAAATGATGCCTCTAACCTTTTTCTTTCTTATTACTTCTTTTAAGAGCTCCTGTATCCCTGCGACACTGAAAGTAATTAAGTGGTTTACTTTAATGGATCTTCCCTTCTAGCTTATTCTAGATGGGAATAATCAAAAAGTAGGTGACAATGTTAATTAGAAACAGAAATTAACATCTTTTATGAGGATAATTCACCCGATGATAATAATTGAGACGTGATTGTAAGATTGTCAGTAGTTTATAGGATGAATCACTTTAGATGAACAGAGGTTGTTTCAGAGGAAGAGGCAGAAAGTTTGGACTTAAATTTTAAGAGAGAGATAGAAAGTTACAGTATGTTGCTGGCATTTATTTTTTAATTAGTAATTTGGCTCACCAGAGTCATACCTAAAGGTTGAAACAGAGTTTGCCTCTATTGAAAAGCCGCTTGAAAGCTCTATATAAAAGTTTATTTAAATGACATAGTCGGGATCCCAGGGTGGCGCAGCGGTTTGGCGCCTGCCTTTGGCCCAGGGCGCGATCCTGGAGACCCTTGGATCGAGTCCCACATCAGGCTCCCGGTGCATGGAGCCTGCTTCTCCCTCTGCCTATGTCTCTGCCTCTCTCTCTCTCTCTCTCTCTCTCTGTGACTATCATAAATAAATAAAAATTAAAAAAAATGACATAGTCATCATTCTAGAAAGATCTTGGGTAGTCATATATGGAACAGAATAGTACTAGGAAAGTAAAAATTCTTGTTAAGTCAGATATGCTATTTTGAGAAATGGGTTTATTAGGTCATTTAAATTTTGTGTTAAACTTCAAATTCTTTTTTTTTAGGGGCAGGAGTTATGAAATGCTTTGTAAAACCAGAGAGGAGGCCAACATGTTAAGAGAGTTCTAAGTTATTACATCCCTAATCTTGCACACACACACATAGGCGCACACACACACATACACACCACAATTTCTATGTCATTTCAGAATTATTGAAAATGTTGAAATGAGACAGTATGAAATCCCATGATGTCAAGATCTTTATTAAAATAGAAATGTTGCACCTTTCTTGTTGGTATAATTTGCTGTGTCTTCAGAAGTCTGCTGCTGAAGATGAGTCATTAAGAGAAACTGGTATCCATGAAACTGCATTTTTACAGTCATGCTTTCTAAACTGGTCATCTAGTTAAAACTGGATGAACCTGAAAACAGCAATTTCTGCCTTGCAAGGAGACTAATTAGTATTAAAATTGGTCAGGAAGTTTCTTATGTTCTGTGTTCTGACAGTTTTTAGCATTTTATTAGCATATATTTCAGAGATGGATTGTGTGGATCCTAAAGAGAATCCTAGGGACGTAAGACTACACAGAATGCAGTGGTCTCAGAGAAGGGAGCATATGACAGAAAATTCACATTCTTATTTCAATTCGGCACTCTAGATCTATTGCCCTGAGAAGAAGTCAACATCTTTTAGGATGGTGTGATAGTTTTTACACAAGCAATTCAAAACACCTTTCAGAATTTATAAGTTGAACATAATGATTTCAGTGTAGCACTGTGAATAAATCTGGTTTTATAATGGTGTGCTTAAGAATTCTAACCAAGTAACTTTTTTTCACAGCAGGTACGCTCCAGTGAGTACATTTGTTAAGCTAGTACTGAGGTACATCAATTTTAGCTCCCATGAAAGAAAATTCTTAGCTGTTATAACAAAGCCTATGCTGTAAGGTTATGGTCTATACTGTAGGGATGGTCTGTGGCAGTGGAGAAGGGATGGAAGTTGCTGGGATTTATTGATACCTCTGATGATCTTGGTCAGAATGGCATCCAAGCTCATTGTGGATGTTTGTCGAATGAATGATTGCCCACTTGTAGACTGAGAGAAAGAAGGATGGTATGAAATCGTAAAGAAAATGCTCCTCAGTGAAATTTGTAATGGTTGAGGTCATGATCCATATTCTGAGTTTCCAAAGTTGAATTTATCTCAAGGACACATGAGAGGAAATAGTTGGCATGTGGGATGATGGAGGACGATGATAGAGGAGGAGGAAAGTACTTGTAGTGTTGTTTTCTTCGGAGTAAAAGAGAAGGAAGTGTTCAGAGTAATAAAAATACTTAAATATAAACTGAAGAAAACCTCTGGTTCCTGTTTCTGGTAGATGGGGAAATCCAGAAGAGATTAAAAGGTATAATCTTACCTCTCGATGTAGTCGACTAAAGTTTCAAAAATGGAAGCCAGGTCTTCTGACTCCAGCATAATGGATACTTCCTTCGGCACTGTGAAAACCTTGGTAGAAATTCTAAATTGGAGTGGTTTGTTGGATTTCCAGAATCAATAGCATGCTTGTCTGGTTTCTTTTCAGAGACTTAATTTTTCAGAGATTGACTTTCTTTCAAGAAAGGAAACTGAAGAATACCTTGCCAAGCTTGAGAGAAGGGGCAAGTTTTCTCCTTTCTGAGTTTTATCGAAGGAAGACTCATTAGAACCCTGGGGAAGAGACAAGCAGGAGACCTGGAAATAAGTGGTGGCAGAAAAATGTTTTTAGCCCTACAGTAAGCAAATAAGGAAGAGATTTCAAAGGAATGGACAGATTCCCAGAGAGAGATATTTATGGCTTTGTGACAAAATCAGACATTTCCCACCAAAGTGGAGGAATTTAGATGGTATTGGCTGTTTCCGCCTTGGAAGTTAGTGTCTGAAACACTGACAGATTTGAGAGATCATAGAGATTACTTTCTTATCCAAGAGGAAGACTTATGTGCTGACAAGGCAGCAGCCCTCCTCTTCGATATTATTTTCTCTTTCTTTTGCTTGCTAGTGGTTCGTTGGTTCATTAGTTTTTTTTTTTTTTTTTAAGATTTTGTTTTTTTATTCATTAGAGACAAATAGAAGATAGAGGAAAAAAAAGTTGAAGATTTTCCTGGATATGTTCTAAATACAAGTAATCCATAATCAGTAATTAATGTTTTTAGTAAACAAATAAATAAAAGATATGTTTGTGGGTAAGCATGAATCCTTTCACACAGCCATTAATATTGTCTGTCAGGAATTATGTAATATTCTGTATGTTTCATGGATGAAGGGGCAAACTATCCAACATAATAAAAATAAATAGCACTTTACAGAGCATACTGCATGCCAGACACTGATCTAAGTATTTTACATATATTGCTTCATTTAATTATTAGACCAGCCTTGTGGGATAAATATGGTTTATATATTGAAGGGATAGTCTTTGATTTGCACACAGTAGGTAAGGTAAACACAGCCCACAAAACAATAAATATTGGTGTCTTTTTTTTTTTTAAGTGAAAGTCCACTCTTCCATTTTATTTTATTTTTTAAGATTTTATTTATTTATTCATAGACACACAGAGAGAGAGGCAGAGACACAGGCAGAGGTAGAAGCAGGCTCCATGCAGGGAGCCCGACGTGGGACTCGATCCCAGGTCTCCAGGATCACACCTCAGGCTGCAGGCGGCGCCAAACTGCTGTGCCACCAGGGCTGCCCAACTATTGGTGTCTTTACAACAAATTGATAACAAATTCTAAATGTCAAATAAAATGATGATTCAGTCACTGAATCTGAAGACTGACAAAATGTCTTTGATAGAGAGATGGAAACTCCTAACTCTCTAACTTAGGAGGAAGGTAACTAACCCACTCATTTCTTTAATGATTTTCCCTTTGAAACAATAATACACCTTATCTCTATTAAGCAAACTTCCCTTAGCACTTATAAAGGAATAAGAAAAGACAACAAAATGAAAAAAAAAGTCAGGAGTAAATAATACTATGGAAGCAGCGTTAGAGCTCATTGTATAGATGTGGTAACAGTCTCAGAAGGATAAAGTGACCTGTGGAAGGGCACACAGCAGGGCAGGGGTGGGTTCCGTAATGAGAAATATCTAGATCCAAGGGTGCCTGGATGGCTCAGTGGTTGCGCATCTGCCACCGGCTCAGGTCATGATCCCAGAGTCCTGGGATCAAGTCCCGCATCAGGCTCCCTGCAGGGAGCCTGCTTCTCCCTTTGCCCATGTCTCTGCCTTTCTCTTCTGTCTCTCATTAATAAATAAAATCTTAAAAAAAAAAAAGAAGTATTTAGATCCATATCGTACTCCTTTCCCCATGTGAGTGACCCTGGCAAAATTAATCTTCCACAGCTTCTGTTTATTCATGTATAAAAAACATGGCAATGGTTAAAATTTCAGCATTAGCGAGAGTACTAAAATTCATATGCTTGAAGGTATCTAGTTCAAGCTTTAGTTCATAGTAGGTGCACAGTAAATGCCAGTTTTCCCTTGTGTCTCTCACTCTGCGTGACTAACTCTGCTACCCTAGGATACAACTCTGAGATTACCATGCTGCTTATGGAACCAGACAATCCCACTGGCAGACGATCCCAACACACACAGCTGTTTTATATCAGGTCTATTGACGCCTTCCATCATTAAAATTCTGCAATCATCATATCTCAGTTTAACTTCATCAGACTTGTTAACAGTCATTTAAATGGAAATTTCTGTTGTGGATATGGTTTATTTGATATCAGTGAAAACTAACACTAGTGAACAGGCAGCCTTGCTAACCAAATATTTGCCTTTGGAGTCAGCCAGTGATCGTGATTGCTCTACTTTTACAGCTCATGTAGTTACACTTCTAGCAGGTGGACATTTGAAATTTCTAGCAATGTTTATGTGCTATCATATAATTAGTAACCTGTTGTAAATCATCCAGCCACTGGTGATTTGCCAGAGTGAACAATAGCTGAGATTGTGCATTGCTGACTTTAATATTGTAACCTGAAAGATAACATCCTTTTTCCTGGTTGGTTTCAAACTCTTCTGACAGTAGATGATTTTTTAAAAGTTAACTCTATCAATTCTGACTGTGGTTTGAATGCAAAGTAATACAGTAGCTATACTGGGCTAATAACAAATCTCTATTAAGAAGCCATGCCTGTATTTGTTACCATTTGTAACACGTTTTCAATAATACTATTACTATAGCAAGAGTAGTAAGTAGGAGATAAATACCAGATCCAAAGGCAAAAAAGAATATAAATTGTTAGACATATTGCTAATTTACCAATTATCTTAACCATTCAGTGACCATAGTGTAGACGACAACAACAACAACAACAACAACAAAAAAAGATAAGAAAATGATTTAAAAAGATTCATTATCCTACTTAAAAAGCAAAAGAGGTGGAAGAAAAAGATAAACATAGATTTGAGGGTTATTTTATGATTTCCTTATGAAAAAGTAACATTAACAGAGTACCAACAATGATGGGAGTAACAAAACAAAGGCTGGGCTAAACATACCTGTCATGTGTTGGTACACTTTAGAACAAATAATTTATTTTTATGAATATATTTTATTTTTTAGTCCTTTTTTTAAAAGTGTTTGTTTCTAAAAGATTTTATTTATTTATTCATGGGAGACACAGCGAGAGAGGCAGAGACATAGTTAGACGGAGAAGTAGGCTCCCTGTGAGGAACTGGATGCAGGACTTGATTCTATGACTCCAGTATAATGACCTGAGCCAAAGGCAGACTCCCAACCACTGAGCCACCTAGGTGCCCCATTTTTAGTTTAAATTTATGTTTTGTAATGAAGTCAGATGGGACAATGAAACATGCTGGAGTCTTAGAGCCTTGGCTCATATGTGGTTCCATCTGCTACTGCCTCCTCATTTCTCTGGAGGGGTTCTGGCTTGCCCCTTCTCCTGCCTCCACTGCCTCCTTTTGCCTTCAGTGGGGCCTTGGCTCAGGGTCCAGCAGAGTCAGATCAGCCAGTGATCAGCCAGCAGTGATGTCTGTGTATCAGAGACCAGAGAGGGCCCAGGTACCAGTGAAGATCTGCTTTTTCCCTGCAAACATCTCATGATAGGTTGAAAGAATGGAAGAAAGGAAAGAGCTCTTATATTGCAGTTTTAACAATATGCCATGCATTTTCATTTTGCCTTGGGGTCTACAAATTATGTAACCAACTCTGGATAGGGTGTTTGGAGGACTGAAGAACTAATAGATATAAAGCAATCAGAACTGTGCCTGGCATACAGGAGGCACTGAAGATGGATTTGCTGTTCTCATGATCTAGCATATTTACATGTCTAGCATATCATCTGGTTAATTTACAGGTGCTACATATATGTATTATAATACATTTATACAACATGATTTTATAAAAGGAGGTAATTAGTATACTTTTCTTGTACATGTTGCCATGAGTAATATTTATGGCATTCACATGGACATAGATTTTAAAAGAAACGATAGCCTGTAATTGGTCTTAAATATATGATGTCTCCTATGTAGCACAGATTTCATTTTTGGAAATTTCAGGACAATAACTGTGAAAAATAATTGTGAGATAAAAGTTATATGATGGTGCAGAATCTGCCCCCTTTTGTACTACAGTTGGCTATGAAGCCAGCATACTGCAAAAATTTTCCTTCATTAACACACTTCATGTTTTTTAGCAGCAAACCAAAACCAAACTCAGCAAGAGTATTTATGCTTTGCTGTTTTTCTTGTTATGTATCCTCCTGAAGTATATGCAATTTATTTTCTTTATCCTTTTTTTTTTAATTATGAGTTTTTAAGGATCTGTTACTCTTTCTTGACCAGAAAATATCTTTGAGGTGCTTTAGAAATAAATGTTTTTATCTAGATTTTATTTAATACAGTTAAATTAAAACAGATTTTCTGTGTCACAGATAAGTTGTTACCCTGCAAGTACTTGGTATATATATACTGCAAATGTTGGGAGAACTCAAGGAAGGAGACTACCTTTGGTTTCAACAATATCATTGTCTTTCTTTACTCTTTATATAACACTCTGAACTTGACTAGCAATACAAAGAGCAGATGGTGGAATGGTGCCAAGTTGACATTCACCATCTGCTTCTCACATATATAATGTGTGCTGAAAAAATAATACAGCAGGGGTCTTCTGTTTAGTGGTTGTTGGTTAGAGAAGCTGTACCGTTTGGGATGATCCTATTTCTACACAAAATAACTTCATTAAATAAACATAAGCAAAAAAACTTTCCGTGATCAATCTCAGTGTGTGGTTTGATCTATTATTTGCATGTATCAGGCTTTGTTATTGTTTTTAATCAAAACTTGATATGGGGCCAGGAATCTTAGAAAAGTATGTTTGACAGTTGAGTTGGACCAAATGACAGATTAAAAAGTGTCTTTGCTTTAAACTAGTAACAAGTATGGTTTTTTCCAGGCTTAATTTAAGCTGAGATGGAAGGAAAGATGATTTTTCATCAAACAACTTAATTCTTATACATAACATGTAATAGAACAGTAGAAGTTTCAGAACAAATGAGAATTGATCAGGAACGAACCCAGGCCATCCTATTAGAGGAAAAGTGGGGATGAGAGGGGAACTTGGGTTCACTCTGGGACCCCACTAGCTTAATCTGAATTGGTTTCCTAGTCTCTGTTAAATTTCTCAGAGTCCTTTTCACTTTGTGTGGGAGCCACAGGCTTTAGCAAGAGGCAAACTCCTGGAGTCAGCTGCAGGTCTGAGCCTGGCTCCTGCTCGGTTTTGCCTCCTCAGATCTTGAATGTACTCTTAGCAATAGCGTGAGACAGCAAATGTCTGTCAATCAAGAGAAATAATTGTCAAGAAATACCTCCAGGGAGGGGAAGAAAAAGGCCTACGTGGTTGAACCTCTGAGCCAGACTATCCATTTATAAAGAATGAGTTAATAATAAAAATAATTTGCTTTGGACTTTCAGGTACCCATAAAACTGGGTTATATGTGGACCTGGATAGAGCCAATAAATGGTCTTCAGAGGGTTAGGAACTCCAAAATTCCATGGAGCATTTTTTTTTTTTTTTTTGTTATAGGTGCACATGGTTAAACACAACTGCCATAAATTTACAAATATGAGTAGAGGGATTTTCACCAAACCATTTCTTTCATGGGTTCTACACTGATATGTCTTAGTTTTCATTGTTGAGTTATCACCAACTTAGGGAAAAAATAATGCATAAGTCAGAAAAAAAAGGTGAGAAGAATTGTATTTTATTTATTTTTTTAAAGGTTTTATTTATTCATGAGAGACACAGAGAGAGAGAGACAGGTAGAAGGAGAAAAAGGCTCTATGTAGGAACCTGGATGTAGGACTAGATCCTGGGACTCCGGGATCACATCCTCAGCCAAAGGCAGACGCTCAACCGCTGAGCCACCCAGGCATCCCAGAATTATATTTTAATTGAATGGATTTATCAACATCCCTGTAGTAATTCTCTGCTGTGTTTACAGCCCTACCAAAGCCTGCATTTAGTCATACAACAGACAAACCAACAATGCATTTAGTCATACAGAGAAGTAATTCATGCTTATTTAATCTTTTGACACAATGGCAGAAAAATAAGAAAAGTTTACAATGTCCATATACTGATAACATGGAGACTGGTAAGGTAATTTTAACTAAGGGCAAGGACTGAAGAGTCGATGTCTGGATTTTGGTTCTGGGTTCTGCTGCATATTACTGGTTGTCACTGGACATGTAGGTAGTTACTTCAAAATTGGACATAGAGGCACTGTCCTTATTTGAAATTTGAGGGTAATAATATTGCATGTTCAAAACTGATTTTATCTTAAAACCATAGCTTCGGGAATGAGAAATGAGGGCTATGGCTGTCTACCTTTTTAGCTTGTGTGACTTTCTAAAATGAGCACCTTTCTTGCAGTAAAATCTGATTCTGAGTTTTAAAGGGATACCTATTTAATCCTTTGATCAAGGAAGTGGCATATTGGCTTATGACTATACTGTAACCTTCACAGATGCTGCCGTTGGTATTTATATTCATGATTTTTTTATAGGCAGAGAATGAGATCCTATTTTGCTTTTTGCTTTTGGGAATGGTAAACGTTTCTTCCAGCTGGCTAAAATCGATGTACACTTCATCTTTGAACCTCTTGGGAAAGGAAAGAAAGAGGGTGTTAAAATGTACTTTCCTAGAAGTGGCTCTTCTTATTGTACACCTTTAGTTCATCTGGGACTCACACATTGCTTTTAATCTCTACAACATTTTGTTTTCTATTATTCAGGAAGAACATTAGAGAATCCCCATGGTTATCAATTACAGGGCATTTAACAAATGGTCTGATTCTAGAGGGCAATATGTCAGTGCACTCTCTTCCAAAGGAATCGTCGTTATGGCATCCAACTTAGTTTTTGTCCTGTGTAACTTAGTGGATATTTCCATTTACTTATAGCCACTAGAGATACGGTGTCAGTCACATTTCACACAGTAGAAAAGTCTCTGGAATTGAGTTTTGTGGCTCGCAAAACATAAGTAACAATGTCTAAGATCATTTATCTGTAGATACTATTTATAATTAAAGAAATTTGTCTATGGAGAAACATAGGGAGAACTAAAAAATATATATGTATGTGTATACACATGTATGTATAGAGGTATATTCTTTTTCTCTGATAATGAAACAGTAAAGAACTTTCTTCAGTTCTCCGCTGTCATTTTCTTCTCACCATGACACATTTTTTTTCCTCCATAGAGACATAACTTTATGATACTTTGAAAACTAAGAAAGTCCTTGCTAGTGTCCTTCCTTATAAATTAATATTAATGCATAATAGAAAATTTAAAGGTAAGTAATAGGAAATTTTTCTTTAAGTGAAAATACAGTTTCTTTTATAAAATTGAGAGCATTCTTCTCTTTTAGGCTGTAGTTAGGCATACTTTATTTGAAAGAAGGAACAGTTTTTGTTTTTATTTTCCTTTTTAATCATTGCACTAAAATAATTTTTTCAGAAAAAAGACTGCTTGGTAATCACAGTCAAGATATTTTACTTGACTTAAAATTTTTAATTCCCCCTTAGGATAAAGGTTAGCAATCCCTTGTATTTACAAAGAGAGTTATACTCAGTAATTAACCCTATTAAAATTTTTGCAGTTGGAAAAAAATATTAACCTCACTTAGGGAGAAAAAGGCAGAGGCTAATGAATAGAATGGAAAAGCTTTGTTAAAGTCCCTTCAGATTAGCTAATTATGCTAATTTAATATGTAGATGGGAAAAGGTACAGTTTTAAATTTATGAGATTCACATAGTTGGGATGAGTTTAAAAACTATATAGGAAAAATATGTGTTTTGAATTTTAAGCAAGTCCTAAGCTATGTAGAATATCATCTTCGTGAGTTATAGATGAGAAGGCAAGAGAAACCTAGATTGTATGTAGCTATTTTTTTAATAAGGAGAGAAGTTCACTTGGGTTTAATGTCCTTGTATGTACCATGATAATACTCTTCAATTTCATCTTCCTGGAAATATGTGCTGATTACGTCTTTTTTACAGATGCAGAAACTCAGGCCTTCAGAGATACAGTAGGAGTGCCTGGGTGGCTCAGTCAGTTAAGGGCCAGCTCTTGATTTCTGCTCAGGTCATAGTCTTGGAGTCCTGGGATCTAGCCCAGTGTGAGGCTCCTTGTTTAGTGGGGAGTCTACTTGAGGATTCTTTCTCTTCCTTTTCCTCGGCACCTTCCCCCACCTGCATGCACTCTCTCTAAAATAAATAAATAAAATTTCAACTGAAAGATACAGTAACATGCACACTGTAACACAGTAAGGGGGTAGAGCTTGGATCAGTATCCAGGTGTGACTAAATTCTAGGTCTTCTCACTACACCACACTGTGTGACCTTGACCAAGGGGCTTACTTATTTGGGAACTGTTTCTTCATCTATAAAGAGAAGATTTAGACTAAATCTAAATCAGTACTCTCATTGCCTCTCAAACTCTGATAATTCAGTTTTGTTTTTTCTTGTTTTTAAAACCGTGAACATAAAGTATTACAGAAGTTACATGTGAAATAACATATTCATTAAACTGTTACCATGATACTTACATAGCATTTCACAATCCCAGTGCGTATTCATCCCAAATTGAATGTTAGAAGATTCTTTACTTGCATTTTAGCACTGAGAAAGTTAGAGAAACAGTAATATGCTGTATAATTTATTTAAAAAATTAACTAGAAAATTAGTTTCTATTTTGTATTATGTTGAAAATGTATTGAGAAAGAATCCTCTTCAAAATGTAATATAATATTTATGTGTTATTTTGCTTTATGGTAATTTAGTTTTGTCATGTATAAACTGTGCTTGTTAATGCAGGATACAGTTAAACAGGAAGTTGATAATAGGTCATCTTTCTCCTACATTCAAAATAAAGCAAATAAGTTGTAAAAATTCTAAAGATCTATCTCCATAAAATGAAATTAAAACTGAATGTCTGCTGCAAGGTCTCTGTCATGTTCATAAAACTCAATTAGTTGTGATAACTGAAATGAATATATCAAGAAATTGGAATGTTAACATACTGCCCTCTGACAAAATAATAATATTAACTCCTAAACTTCTGTGCTTTCTCTTTTCTTTTCTGTGTTTAATTTTGGTATTTCAGTGGGACAAGTGCTATAAAAAAAGACAGTCATCTTTCCTCTTGCAATGGGTGAAACATTTCTAACAATCTTCAAGAGAATTTGTTATGCTTTTTAATGAATGGCTCAGCATAAAGATAGATGGCAAGAAATGCATTATTTAAAAAGTATTTTATATTATATAACAAAGTAAAAATATAGCTAAATTTATTTGCCTTGTTTTTATTAACAGTGTATTAAAGTGGATAAACTATCTATAAAATAGAAAATTGAAATCATCTAACTTTGTAGTAATGTGTGCATTCTTTTAAAATATACTAAATCCTGAAAAGCAATAAGTATTTTTTTTTCCTGTTAACCATTACTTAATACTTAAGAATCTCTGACAAAAAAAAAAAAAAAAAGAATCTCTGACAGATGTCTTGAGGATCTTTCAGTTCAGGTTTGAATCGCAAAGATAGTTACTAATGAAGAACAGATAGATGAAAGTAAATAGAATCTCACTAATTAGAAGTTTCATAATTTTGTCAGCATCTAGCCATCGGACATCCAGATCTGCATCAAAGGTACTAATAGTACCTTTGGGGGAAATGTGCAGAATATACTTTGAAATGCGAATAGATAATCCAACATGTATCTTTGTCATATCAACGTTATCGATTCAGTTAATCTTCTGGGTTGATCAGTCAGTATAGGTGGTGATGGCAAAACCCCTCCCCCAGAACAGTTTCCTGTCCTCCTCTGGGCAGTACCCAGGCAAGTCGCATATAGAGAGTAGCCCTCCATGCATATTGATTAGCTTATTGCTACTGTTTTGTGTCTCTGTTCCTTCAGTGTTTTGCTCCTATGGGCCCTGCAACAAATGTAACAATTCCTGGGCAGCCCCGGTAGTGCAGCGGTTTAGCGCTGCCTGCAGCCCAGGGTGTGATCCTGGAGACCCGGGATCGAGTCCCACGTCGGGCTCTCTGCATGGAGCCTGCTTCTCCCTCTGCCTGTGTCTCTGCCTCTCTCTCTCTGTGTCTCTCATGAATAAATAAATAAAATATTAAAAAAAAATGTAACAATTCCTTACATTAAATTTCTTTTGTTGACATACTTACTATGATTTCTAGTTCCCGCACTGTAACCTAACACAAAATAAATGACAAACTGTGTAAGCAATATTAAATATATATGGGGAAAGCTATTAAACTGGCTTGCTTAAAATTTTTGAATTCTTGGCTCATGACAGAGAAATGATGCTCATGCTGTGCTTGGTGCGAAAGGCAGGATACTATAGTATGACATAGAAAGGGTCGACGAGGAAGGATGGCCAGTGCCAGCAAGAGGCAGACATATGTGGAGACCATACATTTTTACCATCACCTAAGAAGGACAGTACCACATGTCTTTATAAATTAGGTTTTAAAAATATGTAATATCCAGTTTTCCACAAGTTGACTTTATAGTAACGAGTGCTGTATTCTAGCTAGTGAGTTTTTATGTGATTTGCATTTGAATGCAAACTGATTTTTTTTTTTTTCTCTAAAGGAAGCACATATACTGTCCTCATTATATACAGTGTTTTTCTGGTAAAGTTGGTGGATTTTTCTCTTTCCATTATTTTGTAGGATAGCTGGAAGACCAAGGTGAGGGTTATAGGAGAAGGCTAAAAATTCAAAAGTAAGCCAGTTGGGTTAGGAGAAGTTCCCGTTTTCACTCTTGCCTCATTAGCACCACAATTTAACTAAATGTATTTATAAATAACAACTGACAAAGCCCTTTATACATATAGCCGGAGACCTCAAGATGACCACATATATGTTTTTATATGTATGTATACACACACATACACATGCACAATTACTTTCTACACTGATTTAACTTGTAGTTGTTTTATACTTAGAGTGATGTATAGGGTTTATTTTTTGTTTAAATAAAGATAAGAAAGAAATCTCTTAACCCTAAATAACCTAAATAATTTGTAATTTATTACTAGTTAAGATTTGATTATTTTTTGACCAGAAAATAGTTATCTTGCTTGTTTTAAAAAATTCTTGGTCTTGCAAGTGCTTTTCACTCTCTTAATGCAAAATGACCTAAAGCTTTGTTTTCACATCATTTTGAGTTTCCATGTTTCTTAGACCTTACCTGGTTGAACAGGATCAAAATAAAAAGTAGTATCTCCCTGGCTTATTCCTTCCTTAAAAACATAACCAGTATTCGAGTATGGATTGCAGTTGGTATCTCACTCTAGTTAGCCATTTCTTTGTGCCAGATAATAAAAAATATGGCTGACAACCCAAACTCATTCAGTCCCTACCATGCATAGTTTTCAAACAAACAACAAACAAACAAACAAACAAACAGACAACCTAGAGGATATGGTGGTGAATGGAATTAAATACAGGGATGGTTAAAGTATGTGGTGTATAGTGATCGAATATAGTGCTTGTCACTATTAGTGATAAAAAGGTGAAAAATCAGAAGCCAGTCTTGGGTGTGTCATTCAGAGGAGATGCCAGATATGGTGGCACCAGTAACAAGACTAACTAGCAGGGAAGTGGGGCTAGTGTTCTATGGAAGAAGGTGATGAGTTTAATATGAGGTAAGCTAGTGCAGTTGGTTCGTGAGACTGGGAGGGGACTGGGCAGCTCAGGGTTGGAGATTGTCCTTTGCAGCCTGCAAGCCTTTTCTTTTGTGTAATCAGATTCCATTGCTTTCTCTTCTTCTTAAAAGCCTTGATAGGAAGCCATTTTTAAAAAATCTATTCAAACAAGTGTAGAGAAACTCCTCACCAATCTTGTTAAATTACATTAGATTTCTTTGAAATACACGCAGGCTGACAGCTATGATAGTCCAATTTCATAGCTGGAGTCAATTTTTCTCCCTTTTCTTTTTTATCAGCAACATGTGCAAACACATGACATACCTTGGAAACGGTTTCCTTCTTACGGAGCTGTGTATTCGGCATCTCTACACATTTTGTAGGCAGGCAATGTGGTGCAGAATAGAGAGCTTTGATTTGTGTCGATTTGGCTTGAAATTCTGTGTTAACTGATTCCATACTTAACTGGATGGTACAACTTCAAGGAGCAACTTTAAACTCTTTAAACTCTTGTCACCTCAGACAACAGAATCTATTCCTGCTTTGCTTTCCTGTGTAACTCTAGTGTGTGCCTGTCTAGTGTGTATGTGAGCCGTTGGGTGTCTCTCTCATCTGCCTGGGGACAGCATACTCTTTATTGTGGTGTTAGTCCTCATTAGCACTATGGTGAGGAAATGATTTCTCACTTCCTCTTATTTCGTGGACGTGATTAAAATCAGCACGTTACGTGTTCTTCGTAGAATACTCCATGTGCTGACTTTTTCATATGCTGTTTCCGAGTTGTTCAGCTGGCAGACTGAAGAAGTTAATTCTGTTTCCATTTTTCTCTCGTTCATTTTATAGAAAGTGATTAAGAAAAAGCAGATCTTGTAGGAGTGTGTAGACCTCAACTTACTTTTGCCAGGTAATGAGTAGACATTGTCTGGTGGAGAATGAAGAAATGCATTATTACTGGACATTGGGCCTGGTCTGACTTTTCTACAAAAGGTATTTTGAGAAAAAAAAAAAAAAAAAAAAAAAAGCTTGTATACCAGGAAACATGCTTTAAAAGAACACATTAGAACTGAAAATCAGGTAGTTTAGAAGCAGAGTGACTGATGAATTCCTCTAATGTTTCCGATGTTACCAATATTTGGAAAATGTAATCTTGCCTTTTGCATGGGGAAGCCGGTATGCTACTCAGTAAGAAACTATGATCCAATCATTACGAGATAGAACATTTTTGATCCTATGAAAAAAGATACAAAAACTTTATCATATAAATCAAAGCTATTCTGTCTCCCTTTGAATTCACATTTACTCTTTTAAGAATTGAGAGTTTTGAACTAGAAAGTATATTAACTTTTTCTTCATTCAGGATCCAGTAAATGAGGAAAGTGAGGGTCGGAAATATTAAATAGCCACCCAAGACCACATAGACCTGAGGAGAACTGGGCTTTGATTCAGGATGTCTGACTCCTGGCCAGAGCTTATTAACCACCTATTTATTTTTACAGCCCTGCTCTATAACTTGGTGTGTTATTTCTCAGCCTAGAGCCTATAGGTGACTGAGAATGGATAGTATTTTCTTAGGTATACCATAAGAGCATGTACTGTGTCTATGAGGATGTGTGTGCTTGCATGCACAGATTTGTGTGTGTATGTGCATTATATGGTGTAAGGGAGTCAGCTGCCTGACAGATTGATAGGGGTGGAAACTGGGCAGTTTTAGGAAGATGAACAGAAGGGGAAAAAAAAAGGAGGATTCTTCTAGTTTGGAGATTGTGAAAGCTGGGATATAAGAGAAAATGGTTTTGTTCTACATGTCTTCCAAATTTTTGAACCACTCCTGATTTAGAGCCACTGCAATGCTCACCATCAGCCTTTCTGCTCATTTTAACCCAGTAATATTCTACTGCACAGGTGGCTGCCATATTAGCAGGCTGTTATATAGACTATAGATTCAGCAGCAGCAGAAGGCCTTGTTTAAGGGCTTGGAAACACCAGTTTCTTAATTTAATTCTAGTAATGACACTTACAGATAGCCTGGAAGTCATGTGAATCCATGATGTGGGAAATGGGTGGAGAATCTAGTTTGTTTTTTAAAGATTTTTATTTATTTCTGTGAGAGAGAGAGAGAGAATGCCCAAATAGGGGGAGAAGGAGACGGGAGAGGGTGAAGCAGACTCCCCGCTGAGCAGAGAGCTGTTCAACAAGGACATGAGGCTCGATGCCAGGACCCTGAGATCATGATCTGAGCCAGAGGCAGACACTTAACCTACTGAGCCACCCAGGTGCCCAGGAGAACCTAGTTTTACTATTATTTCTTAAGCTTATATTTTTCATACTGAACAATCTCAAACACCTATATTTAATTTCTATTCTCTGGAACTTAGTTCCCCAGAATTTGACCTTTCTTATTTCTCTCCAGAACTTTTTAATTCAACTAGTATCCTATCTGTTTTCAGTTGGAGATAGTGGTGTTTTTTTTTGTTTTTTTTTTTTTTTTTTTAATGTAATTTCTGGGGCAGCCCGGGTGGCTCAGCGGTTTAGTGCTGCCTTCAGCCCAGGGCCTGATGCTGGAGACCCAGGATCGAGTCCCACATTGGACTCCCTGCATGGAGCCTGCTTCTTCTTCTGCCTGTGTCTCTGCATCTCTCTCTCTCTCTCTCTGTCTCTCATCAATAAATAAATACAATCTTTGAAAAAAAATAAAATAAAAATGTAATTTCTGGGCTTTCTGGCATAAGCTTTGTGCCTTAATTAGATTTTTTAAAATCATTGATTAAGGTTGTATCTTTAATTGCTAGTCTGTTCCCACTCAGTACCTAATACAATGTTTATTGCAGTCAGTAGTAAATATATTGTTAATGAACTGATGACTATCTGTAAATATCTACGTAGTCCAGGTGTTTCTATCAGGATTCTTTAAGAATCTCTCATGTTTAAACATTTTCACATCTGTACAATACTACTTAAGATATGCAATTATGAGTATATCTGGGGATAGATGAAGGAAATATTTTGAAGGCAGAGCAATGCTTCCCATGCCAGGGAAGCCATGTAATTGATATAATGCTGTTGAGTTAGCTCCAAAATATAAAAGAACTATGACTGTGTAGCATAATTAACAATGATCCCGAATTAATTTGATCTGAAAATACTATTTTGGTTATGCACTGTAATATTTATACAGATATACTTAACAATTTACCACTGAGTATATGTGTTAATGAATTCATTTTAGTTTTAAAGCATAGTTACTAGAGCCAGATTTTTTTTTTTTAGATTTGAATTGAATCCTCCACTTACAGAGTGTGCTTTTTGGTAAATTATTTAAATCTGTATTTTGGGTTAGGTATTTTTCTTCACATGTAAATAAGGATTTGTAGATTAGGTAAATTCTAATAGTAGATTCAAGCTCTTGGAGTTCTTGTCACATTATATTTCTAAAGTCTTTAGAACCGGGCCTGGCAAATAGTAAGCACTGGGTTAATATTGGCAATTATTATAGAAAACTGGAACATCACAGAATAGAATGTCAGTCTCATGTTATGTATTGACATCATTTGGTGATTTAGCTCTAGGTTTTAAAAATTATTTTAACATGTTTGTCCTTTCATTGAACAAATGTTTCCTGAGCACTTGCTTTGTGTTAGAGATAGCAACAATACCAACTCTCGTATCAACAGTACCTTTTATCTGTTTCATGCACTAACATTTACAGAGCCCTCCAAGTATTATCTCACGTGTCTTTCCTGTCAAAATGAGGAGGTAGTTAAGATAAAGGATATTGCCAGTTTATAGATGAGGTAACTTTTAGATGTAAAAATTTGCCTTATTATCAGAAGTAAGGACTAGGCCATTGGTCTCTTCACTCTGCCTCACCATCTCATCAAAGACAGTGCTTGCCCACACTCCCATGGAGCTTACTGTTGTTGCCTGTGCAGATTTCTGTGTGGATCACTTGGACCTAGGGCATGGATCCACATTGGTTTGGTTCTTCTAAGTTTGGATCACAGTAATTCTGTCCTTCGGCTTAATTTGTTATTTTTTTTTTTTAACTTTTAGGAAGATTTTATGAATATCACGGAATTTTGCACTTTTAAAATAAATTGAAAATATTTGATTTATTCACAAACTATTTTAACATTTCTGACATATCTTTTTATCCTTTTGTGTCTTTGGCTTATCTGAATCCTAGTTTTCTTTTAAAATTTTTTCTTCTTTGCTATCTGACTTCCCAGCCCTCCAGATTTAAATTCAAAGATCAACCTGTTTATTTTTCTTTCAACACAGAAATTGGAATAAGGAAGTGAAAAAAAGTACAACTGCCCATCAGACATGTAATGGGCCTCTCTAATAGACCTGATTGAATTGATTACTCTAGCAGTTCACCCACTGGAATAAAAAGAATAAGGCACTCATCATTTAGTTATAAATTTATTCCTTGTGAAGAGCCACATCCCATTAATTTTATGTAATTTGGTTATTCCCAGTAGCTGTTGGTTTTATGTGGTGATGTTCTCTTGAGAGAGAAGAACCATATGGTGTGCATAAACTTTAAAGGGCCAAAAGATTTTCATAGTGTTCACAATCTTAACTGTTGCTTTGATCCTATTTGTAATCTCTCTCAGAAATGCTTTCCTCTTCAGTATTTCTGGATAGAAGTAGGTATAGAAGCATAGAGTAAAATGATGTGCAAACCAGCTGCTGTGTTCCAGTGGCTTGCTCTAGCCTCCTTTTACCCTGAGTCTCCTTAATCAAAATCATTCTAGATTAAATTCACTTAAGATATAGCTGATGTCGGCATATAGTAAAATGTGTTTGAATCCACTACTACCAGGACTTCCGCCACCACCACCACCACAGGGGAGCTACATTTTAACTATTATTATGCTGAAGAGTGAGCTTTTGGCTTGACTGGACATGCGTATAGAATTCCTGATGCACCTGAATCCCTAAAGGAGCAATGACTTTGAGAAGTCAGTTCTAACTAGTGTTGGCATATCATCTTCTCATACTAGGTACCTATTCTATACTCAAGGGCCATGGCAGCCCTAATATGCCTTCATTTTTATCTTAACAGTATGATTGGAGAAGAGTTGGAAAGCAGAGATGAATCATTAACATGATCATCATTTTCAACATTTTCTGATTTTCTCGTGAATTTGTATTTAACCATTATTCTCACGTTTACTATTTGCTTTTCTTTGTTGCTGCTTCTTGCTTCCAAATTGTGATAATTAAATATGCTGACTCTCTCACTCTCTCTTTTCTTTTCTTTTTTTTTTCACTCTCTCTTTTCTGAGGAGAAATGTTTTCTCCTGGAATTGCTTTTCTTCTGTTTGTAATGACACTTTTATTTATTTATTTAATTTTTAAGATTTATTTATTTATGATAGACATAGAGAGAGAAAGAGGCAGAGACACAGGAGGAGGGAGAAACAGGCTCCATGCCAGGAGCCCCATGAGGGACTCCATCCCGGGACTCCAGGATCACTTCCTGGGCCAAAGGCAGGCATCAAACCCCCGAGCCACCCAGGGATCCCCTATAATGACACTTTTAAATTTATTTTTTGCTTGATATATTTGCTTTAAATGACACTATTGAGATTTTGACATTACTTTGAGAAAGAGAAAGTGAGTTGTCAACAGTGACAATACTCAAAAGTGATTTAGTGCTTTAAGGAGTAATACTGAACACCACGTATAAGTTTCATTGTGAAGTAGAATTCAGTGATACTATGACATTTTAAGAAAATTTTTTGTTTATTTGCTTCTGACAAGAGGGAGATGTTTCTGTTTGCATAGAATAAGGTGCCAGGGAGGGCAGAGGCAATCTAAGTTACATATGTAACCTCTTGCTGTTATTGTTTTAAGTTCTGCTTATGGGATTCAGTAACTTCTCACAATCTGTTTCCTGACCTTCACTAAACTTTCTTTGAATAATAGCGTTAGTGGATAGAGGAAGTGAATTTAATTGTCAGCAATAGACGTGTATGTTTCAGTTATACTAGGGTAGACTGGCAAATGGGAGGATGGTTACTAACGTTAGAGTTTTGATCCTAAAAATAATTATGAGTCATCAAAGTGCCAGTAAAGCAATAATTGTGTGAGACATTCAAAACATCTTAGGTCAGAGAGAGAATTCAGTCTCAGAAGGCTAGTTGAGGGATAGGTGATAGGATATATTTGAGAACATAGTTCTAGTTTCTGGTGAACAGAGTACATTCTTTTTTTTTACATCCATTAAAATTGAAGAGCTTCCCACCAAAACAATTAAAATTCTAGCTTGTGGTCAGAGATAAATATTGATTTTTGAAGTAGAAAAACTATGATTTTTGAATCCCACTCTTTAAACTATGTACTTTAAGACTGTAAATAGCCCTAGGGGGAGTTTAGTATTTTATATGGAGGAAAATAAGCTCACTGTATTTCCCTCATCTCCATTTTTAATATTTTTCTTTATTTGTTGATCTTCAAGCTAAAACTTTTTATTCCAATGTATTCATTTTTTTCATCACTTTATATAATAAAACTAGAATTACACAAGAGTTTATAAGTGAATCCTTTAATTTAAAAATAATGCCTTAATTTCTCTTAAAGAAACTGAGTTCTCTATTTCTTGAATTAAATCATATTTACCTGTAAGTAAATATGAAATCCATTCTTCTGGAAAAAAGTCATTAGGTGTGAAAGTTTAAAAGAAATGGACTGGTCCAAGACATCTATTTTAACCATTTATTCTTTTCTCCATTAAAAATAATAGTGCTCGCTTCGGCAGCACATATACTAAAATTGGAACGATACAGAGAAGATTAGCATGGCCCCTGCGCAAGGATGACACGCAAATTCGTGAAGCGTTCCATATTTTTGAAACGAACTAGGGGTGGTAGAAGGGGAGGAGGGCGGGGGGTGGGAGTGAATGGGTGACGGGCACTGGGTGTTATTCTGTATGTTAGTAAATTGAACACCAATAAAAAATAAATTAAAAAAAATAATAATAACTTTTTAAAGGTCCTTATGGAATTTATATCATCAGCCTTTTATAATTGGCTTGTAGTCTCAGAGTAAAAGACAAGATATTAAATCAGGTAGTAAATATTTACTTATTTTTTAGGGGAGTAGTAATTATTTTTGTTTGACAAGTTAACATTAAATAAGTAGTGAACTGAAATAATATGCCTATTTTTAAAGCTTATTCACAGGATGCCTGGGTGGCTCAGTGGTTGAGCATCTGCCATTGGTTCAGGGCATGGTCCCTGAGTCCAGGGATCGAGTCCCACATTGGGCTCCCTACATGGAACTTACTTCTCCCTCTGCCTCTGTCTCTGCCCTCTCTCTCTGTGTGTCTCTCATGAATAAATAAATAAAATCTT
Organism: Canis lupus familiaris; assembly: GCF_011100685.1. Lineage (NCBI taxonomy): Eukaryota > Metazoa > Chordata > Mammalia > Carnivora > Canidae > Canis > Canis lupus. Next base: position 16,990,205 of record NC_049253.1, read on the forward strand.
AAAAAAAAGAAGCTTATTCACATATTTTGAATATCAGTGTAACTGTTGGCTTATGCTTTGAGGATATTTTCCTTTTGAGAGAAGGAGTATATGGATCTCATGGCAAAGTCATCCGTGTATTCTACAAGCACTTGTTAGGTGAGTTGCTGGGTAAGTCTGAGAATTATTGTAGCAGATGTTCTGGTGAGCACCTTCAGGACCAACACCCATGGGATCTGATGGCAATGAAGATGGAACTGTGATGCACTTGTGGCAGTGGTGTGAACTGGTCCCACAGTGAGCCCCACAGTTGGGATGGCCTTTCACAGTTGTCCTCAGTGCTAGCAAGGGGATTGGGCCTTGACTCTCCTGCATTGACCAGGGAAGTGATGTGACCCAGGAGTGGTGTATTTATGTGCAGCCAGCAGCCAGTGCTCCTGGAAGAGGTGGAGGGGGAAGATGAGCCTTGATCCTGAAAAGGAGTCCTGACCTGAGGATCTGGATGGTGCATTGTAGCATCTACTACAGTTGCCCACTAATAATCTGACTTTGATATAGGTAATGGGGACACCATGTTGAGCAAAAGCAGACATTGCTCTGTTCTTCCAAGAAGTTGATGTCTAATAGGGAAGAGACATGATTCAAAAAACGACACAAACAAAAGCAGACTTGTGGTCATTATAGATGCTACTACATGGTATTAAAAAAGCCTATATTAAAAAACTAAAACTCTGTTTAGAAACTACAGGTAAAATACTTTAAAATATTTTTGAAGGTTTATTCATTTATTTTGGGGGGAGGGTAGAGCGCAAGCAAGCTTGGGGGAGAGGGAGTGCAGAGAGGAAACCAACTCCCTACTGAGTGGGGTTTGATTTCCCCACTGGGAGTTCATGACCTGAGCTGAAACCAAGAGTCCATGACTTAACCGACTGAGCCACCCAGGTATTTCATCCCAGATAAAATACTTCTTAAATGTATATTGATGGTGGTCAACCTAACCCTTATGCATGTTTATTACTGGTTTGCTTTCCCTACAGTAAGCTTATCCTGTGTTATATCTTCATGTTATTTTGTGGAAACATTGTTTAACTACTCAGTAACTGAAACTCCAAATGAACACCCAAGCTCTCTACTCCCCAGAATGCTGGGTAAATCTAATTCAGATGATTCAGCTGACACAAGGATAATGTTGCATTCACCCATTCACGGGGAAGTGTTTCTGTATACATGTTAGACTTGAGGAGTTGGGAAGTCACAATTGCAGTTGAGATATTTTCTGCTGGACCTAAGGTTTCAGGAGAAATTGTATTTTCAGCTGAATAGAAAAAATATAGCCGAGGTTGCTGCTTTTTAATAATAATTAAAATTATAATTAAAATAATAATCATTACTTCTGATTGTAATCATTTAGTTGCTAAGTGCTTTATATGGATTATGATATTTAATTCTTATTAGGCTAGTGTTCTAAGAGGTTTATACAGATTATGTGATATAATCTCCATAACATCTCTAGGAAATAAGTTTGATTATTTATAGTGAGGAATTTATATTCCTCACTTTATAGATGAGGACAACTAAAACTAGAGTCTTCACAAAACTAGTAAGCAGAAGAGCAAAGAGTTGTGTTTTTTGTTTTTGTTTTTGTTTTTGTTTTTTTAATGGCTATCTGAGTCCAGAGCTTTTCTTAGGGATGTAATATGTTGATATGAAATAACCTTTTGGTAGTAGAAAATTCAGGGATGGTTGAAAAATAGATGTCAGGAATTTGGAGGAAAATAAACCATTTTAGAAAGTGCTCCCTTGCCTTATACAGATGTTGAAATTAATAAGTGTATCAAGGCAAGGCTTTGGCCATCCTCAGTTTTTATATTTGCTCCCCACTATCATTTTCCACATGGCAAAGAGAGATTTTCTATTGAATCTTATTACTCCCCTACATAAATCCCATATGGCTTCCTATATACTTGCATATATATTCTTTGGTGCCAGCTCATTCCACCACAGATGGTGTCCCCACTCCTACCCCCTTCAACTTTGCCCAAGTCAAGAAGGATTCTTTCAGTTCTTCTAAATGCTAAGCTCTTTCCCACCTCAGGCTTTTGCTCTTGCTGTCTTCTATGCCTAGAATGTGCTTCCTTCTGCTTTTCACATGACTGAGTTTTACTCATTCTTCAGATCTTGACTCAAATGTCACTTCCTCAGCAGAACCTGTCCTGGCCATATTATTTAAAGTTGGTTTCCCCTTGTACTCTTTATCTTTGCATTCCATTTCCTTTGTAGTACTTTCCATACTGGTGATTATTTTATTTGTTCCTTTGGTTATTTGTTATCTGGGTCCTCTACAATGCTACAAACTCTGGGAGTACTTCGCTCGTGTCTGTTTTTTTCCTTTGTCTTTTCAGACCCTGGCAGGGTTGGTGTTCTGTGTTGCTTGAATGACTCATCCGTGGTAATGTAATGGTCTTTCTAGTCAAGCCATGGTGAATTTGACTTTTGTACTTTCTCTTCCTTTTTTTAGATCCTTTCAAGATAGAACATAGATTTAAATTTAAATATAGAAAATATTGTCAATTTTATTGGACAGTCAAGTGGGCCCTGTGCAATGTAAAGGGCATGTTACTATTAAAAGAGTTAATACTCCTTTTAGTTAAAAGTCTATGTATGACCTTCTGTAAGGTTATAACATAACTGATGCAGGAAGCATATTTCTGAATATGAGGTAAAACAATTTTAGATAGATTGGCTGTCGAATGATTATATATGTTGTTTTGAGTCATATTATTATATGAGAAATTGCAGCCATAAAAAAGTCTGATTCTTTCAATTACTTATGAAATAAAGTTCTAAAATGTTTACCATTCTTTTCTAAAAGATAAGATTTCAATGATTATAATATGTTATATTAATTAAACATGTTTACTGAACAGCTACTGTGTGTCTGGGCCCTTTTCTAGGTTGTAAGGATATGGTAGAGAAACATAAGCAAACCCTGTCCTCATGAAGTTTATAATTTAGTGAGGAGAAGAATGTTTTAACAAATAATCATTTTTCATCTTACTAATTTTATATCAGCGCTAACACTGATGCAAATGTATATACCCATATTGTGTGTGTGCGCGTAGGTGTGTATGTGTGTATAGAATTCCAATATGGTTTATTATCTGCATATTAGTCTGGTAACCTTTTCAAAAGTCTGAAGTGACATGATTGAAGCTGATTGATGGGGAGAATACTCCACCTCAGTAATGTTCTTTGAGCCCTGAATGAGAAGCCTTAGGAAATTATTTTCATTTACATTTTCTTCTAAGGCAATTCAGCCCCCACCCCCAATGGTAGACAGACTTAACTTGTAAAAAGGGTTTGATTTCATTGACATATCCTCCCAATAAGATGACCAAACACTTCATTTTACCTTTCTCATGATATCACATTCATTCTTTTTTTTTTCCTTCCAAGTTTTTATTTAAATTCTAGTTAACATACAATGTAGTATTAGTTTCAGGTGTATGATGCAGTGATTCAGCACTTCCATACAATACCTGGTGCTCATCATGACAAGTGCCCTCCTTAATCCCAGTCACCTGTTTAGTCCATCCCCTACCTACCTCCCCTCTGGTAACCATCAGATTATTCTCTATAGTTAAGAGTCTTGGTTTGTTCTCTTTTTTCCCCCCATGTTCATTTGTTTTCTTTCTTAAATTTCACAGGTGAGTTTAATCCTATGGTATTAGCCTTTCTCTAACTTATTTTGCTTGTATCTAGTTCCATCCATGTCTTTGTAGATGGCAAGATTTCATTCTTTTTTATGGCTGAATAATGTTCCAATGTAGATATAAATTACCACTTCTTTTTTTCTCCATTCATCAGTCAATGGACACTTGGGATCTTTCCATAATTTGGGTACTGTTGGTAATGCTAGTATAAACATCAGGACATCACCTTCATTCTTACAGCCTATCTAGTAAAGGTTAACTCAGTAAGTCTAGGGGACTTTTACCTTCCAAGGAAAGGTCTAGCCCTTGACTGGATCCTGGAAGAGAACATCTAAGCCCTTAAAATATTTTACCTGATAAAAATGTTTTGTATATGTGGAGGCCTTTCAGATAAACTACCAGATGGTTTATACTGACCGTGTGATTTATGGTAAGGGACCTGGGCTATACCAAATCAGTTTGACTTCTAAAAGGGCTGGAGTTTGAAGTTACTAAGATCAGCTGTGTAAGCTTTCCATGCCCACATGACTGCCCTCACGACAATAAGAACACTGTACACCAAGGCTTGGGTGAGCTTTCATGGTGGGGAGTAGCCCCAAATGTGTTGTCAGACATTGTTTCTGGGAAAATTAGATGCTGTCTGTACAACTCCACTGGAAGAGAACTGTTGGAAATCTGTGCCTGTTCTTTACTGGATTCTAGTCTATATATATTTTGCTTTTGCTAGTTTTAATTCACTGTAATAAACTGTAGCTTTGAGCATTAAAAAAAAAAAAAATCTAAACCAAAAAACAAGGTTTAGTTTCTTATCCTATAAAAATTACCTATAATTGGGGCAGTTTCAATTCAGGTATATAATTTTTTTGAAAGTTTTATTATTTTGAAATAGTACCTCAAACAGTATCTTTCATGCATTAATAATTTATGTTAAGAAACCAACTAAATACCCATGCTGTGTTTTATGATTGAAATGTATACATATGATTGTAAAGTCTGTTGTAAAAAAAGCCTGTTTGCAGTAGTTATTTCTGAATAACTCTATTGAAGGCTTCTCATTTCTTTTAAGTAGATTAGATGTTCTCTAGTAATTTTAGAATAATATTCAAACTGCATGGTCATGGTTAGAAAATGAACAAGAGAATTTCATTTTCAGGCAAAAAGCTATGACTCAGTAAAAGGTAATCATGCCACACTAATATTTATCTTTGCATATTTTTCACTTGAACATGTACATTTCTCACTGTGTTAACTCACATTAAAATGGCTGGGCTTTCTATTTTAATAATTTGTCAAGCTAATTAATACGACTTTGTGATATAAGAAATAAACATTGATTAGTGAATACTTAACTAAAGCATTTAATAAGAGACTTGAAAATTCCTAGGTTGAGGCTTTTTTTTTAAGATTTATTTATTTATGATAGACAGAGAGAGAGAGAGAGACAGAGACACAGGAGGAGGGAGAAGCAGGCTCCATGCTGGAAGCCCGACGTGGTACTCGATCCCGGGACTCTAGGATCCCGCTATGGGCCAAAGGCAGGCGCTAAACCACTGAACCACCCAGGGATCCCCTAGGTTGAGGCTTTTGAAAGTGTTTGAGTTAAATACTTAATATTTTATTTATTTGTTTTTATTGCATTACTTTTAGATTCACAAAAAAGGCCAGTTAACTTGATAATAGAAAGTAAAAGGTACACATTGTTCACTAAATTCTCTGATTTACAGAGTAGATGTCCAAAAACCTTTTAGGGAATTTATGTTTTTCCTTAAAATACAAACAAAACAACCACTATTCTGAAATGTTATAAAAATCAAATTGTTAAAAACATATATTTTCCCTGTAAAATGTTTATGAATTCCTTTCAGTTCACTGTTTTGTAAAGAGAAACTGAAGATCTCAGTTTCAGCTGGCTATGTCAGGTAGGAAGACCAACTGGTCCCAGTGTGCTGGAAACTTTTCTGACTTTATCACTGAATCACTAGTATCAGGGACAATTCCTCCTGTTTCAGGCAGATTAGGATGATTGGCTACTCTAATGTCAAGTTTAAAATCCTTCTTTATTTATATACTGTTCCGTTCATGCCTGTATATTTAAAAATTCTAATATAACTTTTCAGAGACTCATTTATACTTTAAGCATGGTGTCTTCTTCAAGTTTACTTATTAGGAAAATGGCATTTACTTGGAAAGGTAGGCACATATTAAAAAAAAGAAGAACAGAAATCAAAACAAAATCTTATTTGTGTAACTCACATTAAGTGTAGATCATTTATCTTGAGAGGGCAGACTAATGTGTGAAAGTGACAAATAAAGAAAATGAGAGATGAAAGGAGGCAGTAGTGGATTGAAAAGTGTCATAGTGATGACCTTGCATGGAAGCCTGGCATCAGCTCCCGCTGAAATCCTTAAAATGAATATGAAGGGAACTCACTGGTGCATTTAAAGTATTTTAATAAACATTAGTATATGTGAGTAGCATGAGAATATTTTTCATTCATTCCTCAGGATTTCTTTTCTGTTGTTGGAGTAGCAGACTATACACTATTGAAAACGGAATAATGTATTCTTAAAACTGGTATTTTCATAATGAACAAAAATAATAATGGTACTTTTCTTTAAGGTCATGAAACTAGTTCAAGAATGTTAGGAAGGAGGTTCTATATAAAAATTGGAAAGCAGTGAGATATTTCTTTTTTTATGAAGCGGATCTGTGGTAGGACCAGTAAGCAATTGAGAGGAAAACATGTACTATTCAACTCATGAGTATTTGGTTTACATGTAGTCAGTCATGAGACATTGAGATCAAAAACTGACTCAAGTATGAAAGAATTAGAGATGGTCAGAAAGTTTAATGGCTCCCAACAAGAGATGAAGTGTTGCTTCTGCATATGCCCTTGGTTACTTTATTTTGCTTTTTATATTGTCACTTAGAGTAAAATAGCTACAACTTTTTTTTTTTTTTTTTTTTAAAGAAAAAAATTGTCAACCCTACTCGGTGACCAAAAATTGTATCTTAGGTCCTGGCAGGCTATATAAAAAAATGTGTGCCACTGGTCCCAAGAGGAACTGAATGGCTCAGTCAGCACAATTCATCATTAGTACTGGAAAAAATAACTCAGCATGCCTGCCCTGCTCATGGTGAGTCAGTGGCATCATATTCATATACTGACAGCACTTTTTTCTTTTTAGGAATTACCCTCTCTATCCTGAGCCAAAGCACATAGCAGTAAGATTAAATTAGGTATCAGTGTTCTGAAGAGCAAAGGCTGATAGATTTATTTTAAATAAGTAATTCACTCAAAAATGTTGAGTCAGGTGCTGAGGTATCTGGCAGAGGTCAATCTGATATGGGTCTTAACCTTGGGGAGCTTTTCATCTTCTAGAAAATGTGAAATATACTAGTGATTTTTTTTTTAACTATGGATTGCCGAATGAGTTACAGGTAGTATGCAGTGGGAGTTCAGAGAGAGAGTGAGTGCTTCTGGTTGGGAGGGCTTTTGTTTATTCACCAATGTGACTGCTACTGTGTTCTAATAGGAATTTTTAACAAGGAGATCTGTTTGTAGCCCTGATCCAATAACCCATCAAAAATTTATTGAAAAGCTAGAATAAAAGAGATAGTTAAGGGAATAAGAGATAACTAACATATAGTTTAAGTTTTTCTAAGTCATAGTCCAGTGGAGGGGGACAGACATATATATATAGAACACAATTATTTACAGCAAGATATGAAAAATACTATGATGTATCTGTGAAAGATAAAAATTCTTGTTTCTGCTATGTTAAATATATGCTTTAAATATCTATCTATCTGTCTATATGGTTTTTGGCCAAGACTACAATATAGTTTGAATTGGAAGATGTCCACATTACCTAATAAGAAAAGCTAGTCTTTATTTGTCAAACTAATAGGCCGAATCAGATTTAACTATTGATAAGAAAAAGTATGACTTGATTTTTTAGTTTAAAGAAACTACCCTTTCCCCAAGCATCTCATTTCTGATTTCTAATTCTAAGATAGATGGACCAATAGATGAACAGTCGATAAAGACACACAGTCTGGCCATGAGTTAGTGGCCAGATGAACGAAGATGCTACCTTCTGTAGTTCTTGCTTGGTTCTTAAAAGACTCTCCCTCCAGCCTAGAGTTCTGAGTTGTCTCTAGTTGCTTGGTACTCTGGAGGTTTTCAACCTGGTAATGCATCATCGTAAGATTTGTAAGGTGGAGAAGAGCATTTATGAAAGACAAGGTGTGTGTGTGTGTGGGGGGGGGCGGTGGCGGGAGAGTTTGTTCTCAAGGAGTTAGTTCTAAGAAAGAGGAGATTTGGGAATTGAAGTTCTGGAAATTGATTCTTAGAGAATTATTCATACCCATGTGCACTCTGAAATGACTTTGTGCTTTGAAAATGCTTCGTAAATAACAGATTATGAAGTATGAAGAGGACTGATCTTATTGGAGTAAGTGGGGGTGGCATCAGTTCATGGAAAGGAATGGTGAATATAATACTTAAAAAATCTTCAAAAGAGCATTTTGTACTTATGGAAAGTAGAGATCCTCATTGTGACTTTAGGATTGAGCAGATTCAGTCTATGAAAAGCTGTGCATGCTATTAATATTGAGTTTAGCTTTTACTTGTGCAGGCAGAAGGGAGACACGGTGGTTTTTTAGCAGGACAGTGCTACTGCCTGCAGATAAATCACATGGCAGAGTGAGGGATAGTGGGGAAGTTGGGAGATGAGATAGGTGTCAGACAGCCAGTTGGAGATTTCATCCATTCTGAAATGAACATTCTTCCCCTCCCCACCCCTGCCTTTTCTGAATTGGGGTGCATCTTACAATTAATGGAAGTTATACTTAATTGTCAGTATTTCTTTCTTAGAGATACATAATATAATGATATATTTTTAAAGTTAATGAAAACTGTTATTCAGGTAGAGATGATGTTGGTCTTACAAGTACGACTTGCAGGTGGGGATAGATAGAACTTAAGATCCATTTCTGTAAAAAAAAAAAAAAGTCCATTTTTGTAAAAGAAAAGTCTGACTGGTACAGTACACTTGTTTTTTGAAGTGTGATAAAAGGTTTTAAAGATCATTAGGATTTAAGAATTGTTAAGAATTCTTAGGTAGAATTCTTGTTAAGAACAATTCTTAACACGAATTGTTAAGGTACTTTGATTAAAGTCTTTTATATCTCAAATCTGTATGATTTCATGGGAGTTGGATTATTTTCAAAAATAATTTTTGATGGCATAGGAGATATAGTCAATAATACTGTAATGTATGGTGAGAGATGGTAGCTACATTTATTGTGGTGAGCACTGAGTAATGTATGGAATTGTTGATTCACTATGTTGCACACTTGAAATAAATAAGACATTGTCTATCAACTATACTTTAAATCAATTTTGTGGCTAAAAAAATTTTAATGGAGAGAGAATATATATAATATATAACAATAAGATGTATATAAACATACACACACATGCAAGACTAGTGACAAATGGTTTCAAATATAAACTTTTCCCCTTGAATATCTTTGAATGTTTTTCTCTCCGTTTTCCCATTTCTTGGAATTTTTCTTCCATCCTTACCTAATTCTCTATCTTCTCTTTTTTTTTTTTTTCTTGTCCTATTTTGCTGGAAAGAAAACCCCACAATAACAACTAGTATCACTCCTAGTGAAAAGCACTGTCTACTTTTCATTCCCTTCTTTTCAAACTCTCCCTTTCCCTGCTGCCCTTTTTTTACATGCTGTTTTGTGGACAACCCTGGGAATAATATATAACACTGAAGGGAGCAATTATCTCAACATTTGGCTCAGGGATGATAGTAGAGACTGACTAGCTGGTGATTAAGTCCTAAGGGCTCAATTTGTATTAATGCTGCCTTTAGATTCAGTTTTTCTCCCTGATAGCATACTACCAAATTCCCTAGTTGTTTACTCAAGTCAAGGTTTACTTTTCCAAAGAATGAGTAGATCAAAATAGGAAAGAAATACATTTCTTGAAAAGTCTCTGTTAGGGAGAAGCTATCATAGAAACACAGTTTTGCTAGACTACATTTCTGTTTCTCATACTCTTGGAAACGGAATCCTGAAGAATGATTAGTTTTTTGGCACAGAGGAATCTGCAGAGGCAAGACCCTTGCATAGATAGCTGGCTTCCTAGAACTAGCCTAGAAGCTCTAGCTTTGGGACTGTGTATTTGCAATTCCATTCAAAGCTGAAAGGCAGTGTCTCCCAAAAGTATTGTTTTTATGTATGTGTAAATAATGTAAAGACGATAATGGATAAAAATCTTAATTCTGAAAATTATATTACCCTTTTACCATTTCAAAGCATTGCTTCTCTGTTATTTATTTCTTAGATTGTATTTATTTTTAGTTGGTCCCTGGAATATATTCTGTGTTTTATACCACTCTGCAGCACATATTTGGAGAGAGAGTTATTAGACTCAGTTTATCATTGTATTTTATACATTAGCCATTTGCAAGCCAATATAATATTACTGTAAAAACAGCTTATTATTTCAGTGCTGTTAAGTGGAGTGTTAAGAGCTTACATGCTAGATGTCCAAGCAAAAAGAAATGCTCAAAAGAATCTCTTACACTTTGTTAATTGGAAAATCAAAACGAATATCTAATGGGACCGCACCCACAGGACCTTCCAGGAGAAGTTGTCTTTGTAGAGTGTATATCTATTTCCAGATCTTTTCTAATTAAATGGCTCTTTTTCTCAGTATTTTGTCATTGCCTGTTGTTCCCTGGCAATTAATAAAAGAGAGTATTTTACCACAAGATAGATTTCACTTCTGCTAGAGTTGTCTGACCCTATCCTAGTTCCAAAGTTTAAATCTGTAATAGTTGGTTCTTGGTGTATTTCAGCAAGTGCTTTTAATTCACAAAAAGCATCTTTGGGAAAACAGTCCCTTGGCCTGAAGAATTTTTTTTTTTCCATATATGCCTGGAGAGATTTTGTTTTGATTTTGTATGAACCAAATGAAAGAGTTCTAAATTAAAGCAGTTTGAAAAGATAAAATGTAAAACTCCTTATTGTGTACTGTTTTTAATCAGGGCTTTTTAATGTTATTTAAGTGTTCGGTTTTTAAGATTGAAATGGTTTTTATTCAAATTAAATTCCATTACTTTGTAAAAATTTCTACAGACACTGTGGATGCTATCCGTTCATAATTTTAGATTGTGATTTAATCCTCATAAGACTTTCCACATATTAGCATTTCAACAGTTTTCACTCAGAACTTGAGATTTTTATAGTTCTGTAGCAGAATCTCTGGAGATATGTCTTGAAAGAGTAGTCTCATGGCGATGTCAAAGAGAATTCCCTATTTAGGTGACTAGAGAATTCTTGTCATGAAAAAGAACTGTGTAGGTTCTGGCTCCCTTGAAACACAAGTATTTTGTCCTTCAGTCAGACTGCATAAAAGGAGATTGCATTTATCTAAATTTATTTATCATATAAAATCGTAGGTCTTATACCATCTTACATTTATTTGGTCAAGTATAGCTTGAATCACTGATGAAAGTATCCCCTGAAAAGGCCTGTTGGATCATTAGAGGGATCTGGCTTTACTGTTTTTGGAGCATCAGTAGTATGATTGAAAGATGAGAATGAGAAGTTAGGATTAAATATTTATTTATCTTTCATTTATTCACTTAGTTCATCCAGTAAGTACTTATTGAGTGGCCTTCTGCTTGCTAGGTATTAAGTTAAATAGTCCATGATAGATAAATTATTTCTTGCCTTTTCAACAGTTACATTGTAGAATGAGAGAAAAACTGATGAATAATAGTAGCATTATACATGATAATGCTACACAGTACTTGTGTATAAAACAAGAGCAGAGAATTTCCAAAGGAGGAGAAATGGGGTCAGACTTCAGGGAAATATTTACTTGGATTTTGAATTCTACATCATCCAGTGAATGTTTAAGAAATCTATTGAGCGTTTATTTTCCCTAAAGGGAATTTAAGTATGGTGTGAGCTTTATTTCCTCTTACAAGTTTATTATTTATTAAATAATATAATTTATGTGTGTATAATATATAAGTAAGTGTGTGTGTTTGTGTGTGTGTGTTTGTGTGTATGAATACAGAAACCTGGGTACCAGTTCCCAATAGCATCTGTATTCTCAACACTGGACTCACCAATAAGACCATATTTATTTTATTTTTGGAATGCTTATTTACAGTAGACCCTGTTTAATTGTAAAGAAAATGTAAACGGACACCTGGGTGGTTCAGCAGGTTAGGTTCTCTGACTCTTGATTTCAGCTCAGTTCATGATCTTGTGTTGGGCTCTGTGCTCAATGTGGAGTCTGCTTGTCTGTCCTTCTCATGCTGCTCCCCTCCCTTAAATAAATAAATAAATAAATAAATAATAAATAAATAAATAAATAAATAAATAAGACTTTAACAAAATTAAACATTTTTATCTTTGATACTCTGCACTATCATCATATAAAATATAATCCTGGGCAGCCCGGGTAGCTTAGTGGTTAGCGCCGCCTTCAGCCCAGGGCGTGATCCTGGAGACCTGGGATCCGAGTCCCACATCGGGCTCCCTGCATGGAGCCTGCTTCTCCCTCTACCTGTGTCTCTGCCTCCCTCTCTCTCTCTGTGTTTCTCATGAATGAATAAATAAAATCTTAAAAAAAAAATAATCTTACTGAACCATAGACAGACTTGTGGTTTTAAGTGTGTTTTCTTTTCCCTACTTAAAGTAATGATGTTTCATGATATCGATATTTCTCAAACTTTTCTGTCAGAAGACATCATGACTAGAGAGGTGAATGATTGTGTTCTTCTGGGTCACATGAGAGATACAGCTCTGAAAGGCCTTGTAGTAGGAAAATACACTGAAGTCTTAGGTTGTGTATGAAAAAATTATGCAAGCATTTCATTTTCCTCCAAATATAGGTGTTTGTTTTAATGCATAAAAAGGGCTTTACCTGTTAAGCCTTTGAGTAAAACCGATGGTTAAAAGATGTGCCCAGTTATAATTATTTCCTAATAACTGTAGTGCAAGAAACACTTCCATGCATTTGGAACTTCGGTTCAGTGGTATTCTAATTTAGTTGATACTCTGGTGAGTTCACTGAGTTAGAATTTGTTTTGCTTTTGTCAATTGTTGAAAGAGTCCTTAGAGGGACTCATTCGTCTTCCCAGTATCAATCATCTGCTGCCTCTGACTTTGGTCATTATGTTCCAAATGTGCACCGTCTATCTCAGGGAAGCCTGGGTAATCGACACCAGTGAGTATTTCCCACCTACTGTTTCAGGATGTCAGGAGGCCCGAAGTTTTTAATTTTTCACTTTTCGAGAATTTTGCCTAGGAGTTGGAGGTAATAACAACAAGGGTAGAGAAAGGAAGGAGGCTCCGTGTATACGCATGAGTCTGATTGTGAGGAGCCTGGATTATCAGAAAATTCACATCTCAGGTCTTGGCAGAGTGTCTCAGCACAGAGCTATTCACCACCTACAATAAAACCCTTCCAAGCTCAAGTCCCATGTTTATAAGTTTTTTTGCATTGAAAGAAGAGTATTATCACTGTGATGTTAAAATGCATAGATAGCTGGCTGTCAAAATTTCAGGTATTTCAGCATCACTATAATGACAATACTGTATAGCACACTTTATTACTCACAAGTATTTTCTATGCAAAGCAGACAATTTTTTAGTTGCACATCACCATTTTTTCTTATTCTTCATACTCACATACAAATGTTCATTTTGATGGAGAAAACTGAAAACTTAATTGTCAGTGTTTCCAGTGTATTTGCACTTTAATGTAGTTTGACACACAGTGCTCCCTATTAAATCTGCATCCATTCCAGATGCTTCAGTGATGAAAAAGGATGATCTTTGTTTTTCTCTTAGTATTTTATATATAAGTTTCTGTATTTTTATGTATAAGATAAACGAAGGAAACTTTATTTTTCTGCGTTAAATTCTTAACTGTTGGCATGCCTCGGTGGCCTAGCAGTCAAGCATCTGCCTTTGGCTCAGGGTGTGATCCTGGAGTCCCAGGATTGAATCCCACATCGAACTCCCTGCTTGGAGCCTGTTTCTTCCTCTGCCTGTGTCTCTGCCCCTCTCTCTCTCTATCTCTCATGAATAAATAAGTAAAATCTTAAAAAAAAACTAAATTCTTAACTGTCATAAAATGTATATGTCTAATATTGCTTTAAAAATATACTTAGATACATAATAAAATTCTAATTTGTTGTACTTGTTACTGATAACAATACAGAACCAATAAATTCTATAAAATCCACAGAATTCTGGATCTCAGAGACACCCAAAGGGACACTTGGAAAATGGCCAATATTTTAACTATGCATTTTAAATCATCTTTAAGCATCCAAGGAGAAAAAAAAAAAAAAAAAAAAACATCCAAGGAGGATTTGTGACCAGTGTGCCTGATTGCCCACCATTTTGGCAAGCTTAGTGCACTTAAGGGCTACATTTTTTATATTATTAATTTATTTATTCAACAGATTTTTGTTGAGCCATTTTTATGGCATTTTGTAGGCACTAGGGACAATAATAATGAGTAGATTAGACAAAAAACATCTTTGTCCTCATGAAGCTTGCATTCTAGGGGGAACATGACAGAAAAAAAAAGTAAAATGTATATCACATAGTGATGTATGGAGAAATAAAACTAGAAACAAAGATGGGGAGTTGTGGGAATGTTCAATTTAAAAATAGTATGGCCAGAGAAGGTATCACGGATGTGACACTGGGAGGAAGACCTATAGTTGGTGAGAGAGTAATCAAGTACTTACATGGGGAAAAGTGTTCCAACCAGAGCAAATTCTAAATCCCTAAAGCAGCAGCATGTCTGGGAATTTCAGAGTGTTGGGCTGGCTGATACAGATTGAAGAAATGGGAGGCTAGGAGAAGAGAAGGTCAGAAGAGACAGTGTGTGGGGGGAATGGGGAAAACCATTTAACACTTTGTGAGGGCTTTGGCTTTACTCTGGAGGTGAGATACCATTCAAGGCTGTAAGCATGACAAAGTAATGAAAAAGTCTTCAGAAACCCAAACCATACTGTGGATAGTGAAACCTTTCATTAATGATATTGACTTGTTCTCCCTCCCTACCACTCCAAATTTCCTTATTTATTCCAAATATTGAATTTCAGAAGACATTACTTTTTAATATACTCACCTCAAAGTAGCTGTAGCAAATTTTCCAAAGTCCACTTCCAGGTGATTTCAAACATAAAGCCATATATTAGTTCAGGCAGAAACCAGACTGCTGCTTTCTCCTCGGGGCTCTGGTCATGACATTTTGAAATGGAAACACAGAGGTCATAAAGCTAAGATTGTAGAAGTAATAGCTTTTAAAGGAGATTTTCAGACTAATAAACATTTCTTGCTTTAGTTAATAGACAAAAAAGGGCATGCAGAGAGGAAAGAGTTAAGTAGCTTGACTAATATTTTCCTGGATTGTAAAAGAGAAGTAGGGGTAGAAAGGAATGAAGGAAAAAAAAAAAATTTTGACCAAAAAAAAAAAAAAAAAAACCAAGATGCTTGGGAATCCTTGAAAAAAAAAATCCAGCTGGTGAAGACATAAAATTAGAGTGACCATATGTCCTGCTTATTTCCCAGGACAATCCCTATTTATGCCTGTTGTCCCAGTGTAATTATTAATAGCGCCCTTTCATTCTCCAGTGCCTCTAAATTATGTGATAAATTATGTGGTCATCCAACATATAAGTCCATAACTATGTGTGCTTTACATCTTTTGTTTTATTTAAAATCATTTCAGTTTTTGATATTTTCATAATCTAGTTTGATTTGGGGTATTATTAGTGTTCATTGGTTCAATATTTTGTTTATTCTTTAAATTATTTTCCTCCATTGGAATAGTTTTGTAGATTTGTGCCTAAAGAGATTGGAGATTGCCTACTTTCTAGGCAATCCAGAAAATTTTTTTGAAAAATTTTCATAACATTTTTGAGAGACTATTTCAGATTCAAAATTACATATAGTGTTGCTATTAAAATAATATAAACTCATATATTAAAATTGTTATGTGTTTTTTTTTAAGATTTTATTTACTAATTCATGAGAGAGACAGAGAGAGAGGCAGAGACTCAGGCAGAGGGAGAAGCAGGCTCCACGTAGGGAGCCCGATGTGAGACTCAATCCCAGGATCTTGATCATGCCCTGAGCCAAAGGCAGACGCTCAACAGCTGAGCTACCCAGGTGTCCCTGTGATGTGTTATGTATTATTTAAAAGCATTAGAATTTTGGTTTGTGGAAGGAGATTGAAGAGAAAAAGAAAGGTTTCATTTTAAAGGGAATTTTCTGGAATGGATGCTGTATATGTGTGTCAGATTTACTTTGCTAATACATAATCTCGGTTAGAAACATCGCTACACTATAAATATTGGGGTAACATTCTAATGGACGTGGCATTGTGGAGTGAGAAGAAAAGAAACAAACTAAGAGTTCAAAACCTTGAATTTGAGTTTTGTTTCATCTAGGAAGTGGCATGATTTTGTGATATAATTTATCCTGTCTCTGCCTTAGGGCTCTCTGACTTGAACTAAGTCATGGGCTATAGTGTGGAGCCAAGGAGCTAATATATTTGAAAGAATTTTATAAATTATCATTTCTATCTAAATTTGCGATTGCATTAGATCTGCAGCAAAAAGGAAAGTCCTTTTAAGTGAGACAGTTACATTTCTTTCCTAAGGAAGTTCTGAACCAGTAAGTTAATTACCTCTTTCCCCTGGGGAATGAATCAGCTAATTATAAAGAGAGAGCCAAGGTCAAATTTAAGCCAATCTTTCCATTAGTCTAGGAGACTACTTAGTTCATCCCTTGAATGGAGGGAATGCAGGAGCCAATGTGAACAGTTTGACAGGCTTGGAAACCTGGGCAAATAGATTTGCAGAGGTGTTTCAGAATGACTTCATTATTTTATTGAAAATAATTTGCATTAATAGGCTATCAGAGGCACCCAAATGTCCATGTTTCACATACATCTACTTTTTGGATTATGTGCACCAGTGACCTGTACAGTTGGCATAGATAATTACATTTTAACTGTACCTTTGCAGCTAATCTAGCTTGATAATCTGTGTTTTAGTGTAGGACAGAGCTTTCATCATTGACAATGGACCAAGAATGACTATGTTTAAATAGGTTTAAGTATATTCCCTTTTAATAATGTTCATTCATATTTTTATCATTTGATTAAGAATAGATCCTCCTACAATTGGCCTATCTTTGATAGAAATAAATTTTTATGAACCACATTTTCATCAGTGCCATGAATCATGCATTCCTGGATACCTGCCAGTAGATAGTCATGACCTCGGGATAAAACAACCAATTGGGAAAAATAGATTTCCATATATAATGATGGGTAATGTAAAGAGTATAAGGAGTGCCCTTTCCTTAGTGCAAACTTACTGAAACACACAGAAATGAAGGACAACTGAAGTTAATTTTTTGTGTGCTATTATTTTTAAGAACTGGAAGAACAATGAAAAGAGCAATTATGGTGTGCCACTGTTATTGAGTATATTTTTAATGTATGCTTGGAGTGGGGTTTGGGGGTCGAAAATTTTATAAACTTGGATATCTGATACAGTGTGAAAGTGAATTCTGTTCATTTACATTTTAATGTGTTTCTCATATCAATTTTTTGAAATCCAGTGGCTCTCCTATACTAAAAGGAGAGGAGAGGAGAAGTGAGGAGAAGGAGGGGAAAGGAAGGGAAGGGGGAGGGAAAGAGGGGAGGAAAGGGAGGGCTGGGAAGGGGAGAGGAGGAAGAAGAAAGGAAGAAGGAAGGAAGGAAGGGAGAGAGAGGAAGGGAGGAAAGGAGAAAGAAAAAGAAAGAAAAAGAGGATGGAGGGAGGGAGAGAGGAAGGAAGGAAGGAGAAAGACAAAAGGAAGGAAAAAAGGAAGAAGAGAAAGAAAGGAAAAAAGGAAGGAAAGAAAAGGAAAAAAGGAAGGAAGAAAGGGAAGAAATGAACAGAAAACACCTGAATAATCCCTGGGATTAGTTTTTGGCATAGTTTGTTCTGGGCTTGGTTTTTGTTTTACTGGTCCTGGTGGTGGTGGTGCTGACAATGATCGTGAGAAAGGATGTATTTAGCTTTAAACAGGATGTATCAGTATAAATAAATACAGATTTTAACAGGGAAGACTTCAATAGGTAAAGATTTTGTAATTCTCAAATATTCATCCTTAATTTCATTGAACCAAGTGACAGGAATCCATACACAGATTGCAAGAAAGCATTGTCTGAAATGTATATTGAATTAAGAAAATTAAAACCCTGATTAAAAACATTAAGCAATTTATATATTGTGAAGTTTAGAAAAATTTTTAATTTGCCTCACAATATTATTTCTCAGCTGATAATAATTTTTATGGAAATATTCCAGGGATGTTCATTTTTTTCCCTGTGCTATTCAGAAAATGATCCTCTGAAAGTAGATCTCTATTATATTGAGTCTAATTGATTTCAGGTATCTGTGCTGTCTCTTTTAGAAAAAGGGTTTGTCAGGTTTTCTTACTTATTTTCAGCTTTACCTAATAAAATTGGCATGAGAATCTAATTAGATAATGTGTGTTGAAGCATCCAGCATTGTAGCCAGCTGGTGAGCCTAGTAATGTTGGGCCTTCCTTTTATCTTTGACTCTCAGTGCAAATGCCTCACTGAATTCTTCGGGTTCTGAAAGTGTACTTGCCACAGGGTACCACTGTTTACTTCAAGTGACTTGTGAAGTGATACACACTAACAGAACAATGGTTTTCCAAGTGGTTTAAAATGTTTGATAAGTGTTTATGATATTTTTAAGAATTTCAGAATTCATTTATAATCCGGACTCCTAAATTTAAATACAGGTTATTTTATATCTAATGAGAAGGAATGAGAAAAATCCAGTAGGATAGATTTTGGAAGAAAACAGAAACAAATTAAAGACTAGTAGGATTGCTCCTCTTTGGTTGGATATCTCCTATTTTTAAATGTGTTTTGATAGTGTTAAAACATAGTCTAGAAGAGTGACCATGTGTGAACTTTATATTATCTTAGCTACTCAGTTGCAGCCAAGACATGAACTTGCTTTCAGAGGGAAGTATGTTTTATTCCTAGAGCAGTTTAGAAAGTTACTAGCTGCTACTGATGTATATTATTTTTGTGCAGTAAATATATTCAGACTTGTAGACCTTACCATATACTACAGTGTGTCCAATCTGATGAAATGCAGTCATCCCTAAAGGTTGGCAATCAGGAACCAGGAATATGCTTTACATTTCTAGCTATGGTCCTGTTACTGATGTTGGATTTGATTTTGTAATGTGTTTTTTTTTCAAAAATAATCTGTTTGAAATAATTTCTCATACGTTCACATGATTTTTTTAAGCAAAATGAGCATAAGATATGATTTATCTTTAAAGCAAACTTTTAACATACCGGATCTGACAAAATTAGGAATCATTTACGTTGATGTAAAATGTTATTTTTCTGAGCATGTTAATATGAACAGACTTATTTAGTTTATTATATATAACAACTACAGAGGCAGCTGTGTATTTCATATAATACCATGTGAAGCCCTTATAAGAGGCACTATAGTATGATTTTTTTTTCTATCATAACACTCTTCATTTTACAGAATGTACCCTTGGAATTAGTACTTTCTACCACTTAGCAACTAATGGAAAATACAGATGCAACCTTGAATCTATAGAAGCAAGTCATTTCATAAGAAGACTTCCATCCGGCTTTCTTTCACCAAATTATAATATAAATGATTTTTTGCTTAGAATTCCTCAATTCTGTTTGACATAATTTTTGATAGTAAAAAAATCTCTGTTCACTGAAATTTCTGATACAAGACTGGTGTGGAGTGATTTAGAACAAAATTATTGAGTTTTCTAATGGTGTAATTCTGATAGGACAAAGTGTCACAATGGAATCATAGGAGGAATTTAAGGAAAAGGGGGCCATTTGGGTTTAGCCAATGTTTTATATTGCAGATCTTGAGGTAAAGCTGTAAATTTACCAAGCATACTTAATTTACTAGCATATGGGCCATATTTTCATATGAATGGATAGTTTAACCTGTGAATATGTGAGAGTGTATGTGAGTTACTGATAATGCACAATAGGGTCACTAAGTCACAGGCAATATCCTCATGTGAATAGGGGCAATTGGAGAGGTAAAATAAACAAAGTGTTTCATTTGCATATAGTAGGTATGCAAAAAAAGGAAGAGAAAGAAAGAAAAGCTCTTTCCATAGTGCCAGTTGCATCCAGACAAGTATATTTTTCCTTGAATATCAGAAAAGCTAGATCTTTTTATTAAAACCCATTAATTTCCAGTTGAGAAAGCATCACTAATTCTGTTAAATAAAATTTAATATCAATACTGTCTAAGATATTATATTTTAGTTTGGTTATTAAAAATTAGGGGATGAAAATAGAAGTAGAAATGTTTCTGGTGAAAACTAATAGGGTAATTTTCCCTTTTTCATTCGACTATTACTCTAGCAAAGAAAAGAAACAAAACAAAAGGGAAAAACTGCAAAACATGCTGCCAAGTAATTGTGAAAAGCAAAGCATTGGGTATACATAGTATTATTTTAAGAATGTATTCCTTCAACTAATCTCAAAGGATTTGAAATTTTAAATCTGCTGTAAAAATTAGGATGTTAAATAATCTGATTTCCTTTATGATGAAAATATTCATACGTATTTATAATCTTAACTATCTAAGTGGCAGTGAAACATGTTTTCTTCCTAAGTGTGATCATCTGTTTTATATTTAATTGGAGAAAATTTCTTCCAGTTTTCTGATTATAATGATAACATGGCATGCAAGAAACCAGAGCATGTTAATCAAACCTCATGATTATAAGTATTTAACTTCATGGAAAATGATCATTATGGATGTTCAATAGCATTCATTTGGCTACATTTCATGTAAAGTTAGTTCCATTCTTAATGCTATAAAGTTATGCATTTGTATATCTTGTTAATGAGGTATATTTAGGGATCCGATCTGGAGTTTGAATTCTCTCATTTCATTTTGCAACTTGCACAATACATTTAGAAATCAGCCCACATTGTTAGGTGGAATACAATTTGTTAAGTGGCCTTTCCCAAGATGACAGTTCTGAAATCTGCCATGTGTATTGAATATTCATTTCATTCTAGGTGTTGACTACTTTTAAGATTGCTTTAAATTAAAAAAAAAAAAAAAGAGCTTCTAGGAATAAGAGTTTTATTGTTCACCATGGATGATTCAGAATAATATGATTTAAGTTCTCTTTTGAAGTAACTTATAAATGGCATTTCCTGATAGGCTGGTCTACCAAAAGCTTAGATGAAAAAGAATATACGTTTGGCTTAATGATGAGATTTTATTATCACAATTAATTATTTTTAAGAAGAGATTAATTCTCTTCTGTCTTTGCCTCCATGTGAGTATTATTACTCTTAATATTTGATTTAGAAGCTGTCTTTTGAACATGATATACTAGGGCTTTACTTTTAAATGTATTTCAATTTATTTGTAGTGTTTATAATACTGTAGAATACTTTTTAAGGGGATTAAAGATTTTATTAAAATTTCATGCATATTTTATTGTTGAGTGGTCTCTCCTTTTTTTTTTTTTTTTAAGATTTTATTCATGAGAGAAACAGAGAGAGAGAGAGGCAGAGACACAGGCAGAGAAGTAGGCTCTATGCAAGAAGCCAGACTTGGGACTGGATCCCAGGTCTCCAGGATCCTGTCCTGGGCTGAAGGCAGCGCTAAACTGCTGAGCCATCCAGGCTGCCCTGGGTGGTCTCTTTTATATGTAGAAGAATCTGCATATAAAATATTGATCATTAAGGAAGTGTGAGTTTTAAATGTCACAGATATATCTAATGACCACCATTGAGGCAAATATTTTTCTAATGGAAATAATATCAACAATATTCTGTGTATTTATTTCACTGCCAACTTTACTTTAGATTTTTTTTTAAGTGATTTTAGGTATTTCTGTGCTTTTCTATCAAGAGCTCACTTGTCACTGCTGTGTATGAGGATATTTGTCACTAACTCAGGCATCTTTGAAATTTTTTTTACTGTGGCACTTCACTAATTTATTTTTTCTTATTACTTGAGCCCACATTATTGATAGATTGCAAATTTAATATTATATATTGTATAATTTTATATCATTAATGTTATAATATTAAAATGTCTCATTTAAATATTATATTTTCTAGATGTTTGTGTTTGACACATGAGATTTAACAAAAGGCATTTAACCAAAGCCATTTACATGCATGAGTAAACTCAGGTCTTTAGCAGATATTCTCAAAAAGACTATTTTTGATACGAAGGAGCATACGGATATCCAGTGAAAACTATGGAGGAGAAATATGATAGAGAACATTTTTCGTTGGTTGGTAATTGCTTGTTTCTGGTTTGGGACTTAAAAAATAAAATCTAGAGTTCTGCTCATTTCAGCCTTTCAAATCTGTCAGTTTTCCCTTCGCATCCATTTACTCCATTAGTTCTGTTTCTTTTTCCCAGAGAACAGTTTGTTTTAGAGTTTATCCTCATCACTGAAATATTCTTATTATTTGTGTTCCTATCTTATCTGGATGTTGGATGAACTGTATTTTCCATTGTTCACATGATTTTCCCTTTGTTTTCTCTAAATGAATTGTTTCTAGAAATAAATCTAAACCATGGATAATTATTATTCAGCTTTGCTAGTGTTTGTGAAAGCAAAAATTGACCTTATACAGTGAGGAGCTATGGGAAAACTTGGGTGGAACAAAAATTGTTTTTGAAAGTGAGAGGAAAATATTCAACAGTGAAGGTAAGAGAGCGTATGCTTTAGTTTTTAATTTGAAAGGGGAGGGGAAGTTGTTCATTAAAATACTGCAGTTTTTAAGGAATTTTTCTGAGTAGTTGATGGCTCTCTTACTCCTTTTTTTTCTTTCCCCTTCCACTTAACACTCTTTTTTTTTTTTTTTCATTTTCTCGCTCCCATCACCCCCCTCTCCTTGCCCCAGTATTCATCAAGAGTTTTCTCCTTGATGGGCTTTTCTGCAAAATAAGGGGTTCATCCTCAAGCTCCAGAAAGTGGAGAGGAGTAAATAGGACCATTGATATTTTTTTCTTGTTCCCCTTGATAAGACAAACAAATCCTTTATTGAAATGTAGATCCCTTTAGCATCACTTGGGGACTCTTGCTGCCCTTATCCACTCTTGCAGGAAGTAGGAAAGATAAGGGTTTGACTCATCCTGTGGAGACAGCATTTGGGCCTTCAGTTTCTGACTCCTTCAGACACTTTTTGTGCAGTAGCCACACGGGACAATGGAACACATAGGTGGCCCTTATGCAGCTTTCTGTCTTCTGTTTTTGATGGTGTTCCTTCCAAAACCGTAGCCCTGGGGATTGTCCCTGGGATTTGTTAGGCAGGTAAAATGATTATGTATTCAGTGGTTATATATCAGAAACCACTATGTGGCTTCTATTTTCAAAATGGAAAGGGATCTGGAGCCTACTGGTATTATTTCCTCCCTTTACAAACAAGGAAACAGCAATTGCATAGTGAAGTTATGTAGCCAGTGACAGAGTCTGCCTGAATCTGTCTGCTAACTTCACGACCAGTAAACGTAATACCATATTGTTTCACTTACTCAGCAGGGAGACAAAATTATATTTAATAGTTAAAAATTGACTATATCTCTGAAGGTTATTTGGCATACCAGTTTGATTTAATAAATTAGGTAGTTTAGCATGGTACACAGTGTGAAAAATTGAAAACAGATTTACCTGGTTGGGCATCCAAACTCTGCCACTTTAATATTAAGTGGACTTGGACAGAGTGGACTTGGACAGTATATTTAACCTCCTTTTCCTAATCTGTGAAATGAGGGCAATAAACATTTATTTTACATGGCTATGGTAAAGCCAGATTTCAAATCCAAGTATTCAGACCTCTTGACACCAGGATAAAATGCTATAGGCATAAATGATATCCATATAGAATATCTAGCCTCAGTTTATCCACTAGCATAGCTCATTTTTGCAACAAATTTTAAAATCTTTTCTAAGACCTTTACTTATATATTTTTTTGGAACATTTCTATTTTCCCTGGTCATTAAAGGCATATTGTTGATATTTGAATAATAACCTAGGAAAGGGATTTCTCAGTACTTTTTCATTCAAAATGGTTTCTGATACAATTTACCACAGATATATGTGTTGACTTTATTTAACCCTAAATTGACTGTTAAAATCATCAGAACGTTTTTGTTGCAAGTGAACAGCTCTAGAAAGTAGTTTTGAAGGACTTACTTTTTGGAATGCAGGGTCCCAATCTGGTGATCAGCTGAGGAAAATAGGGTTCATAACACCATGACTAGCAACAGTAAAGTGAATTCAGGATTCAAAAAAAGTATAATTGTACTTGTTATCACTGTTAATTCCTTAATTTGAGACAGTGCCATTCATTCTGCAAATGAGAGAAAAATACTTTAGATAATTGAGGTTCATTTGAGGACAGTATTACTATTTTCCCTCACATGGTACAATGGCTAAATAATGTTTCCAAATGAGAAGTCGTATATAATGCCATGTATTTATTTATTTATTTCATTTAGAGAGAGCAGGGGCGGGGAGGGACCCTTGGGCAGAGAGAGAGGGAGAGAGAATCATAAGCAGGCTTCATGCTCAGCACAGAGCCCCACATGGGGCTCGATTTCACTACCCTGAGATCATGACCTAAGCTGAAACTAAGAGTTGGAGGTTTAACCAACTGAGCCACCCAGGCACCCCTATAATTTATTGATAGTGAAATATCTTTGCTTTGCATTCATATGTAGGTCAGCGAAAAACTACCTCAAAAACACCTTCATTCTTAGATTTTTAGATATTCATTGTTGCCACAAAGGTTCAAGACTTAGGGACTTTTTTCTTTTAATTAAGCTAGATATTCATTTAATAAAAGATTCTCTAAATTTGGTGAGAATACAGTCTGCTATATACTGAATGTGTCTTATATTTCTCTGCTACTTAAGTGCTATTTTTATTGAGCTTTGGTAATACAACTGTAATCTTAAACCAATCATGTTATATTTCTAAATTTTTGCTAAATGGCAAGCATTTTTAATACTATATAGTTAAGTATATTGCACATTTTAAATAGATTAGCAGTGTTTTAGAATAAATTCAGTGTATCAGCAATATGAAGTATATTCTAGAACAAATTGAATTAGCTTTATTAAATTAAGGTTTTTTAAAAAATGCCTAAATGAAAACAACTGAAGGTTAGTTTTACTTAGTTAAAAGGGACATTTGGATTAGAATGGTGAACAACTCCTAGTTTCTGAAACACGTAAGTGAGCTTTTTCCCCCTTTCACTGTTGTTTACCTTTCTTTACCACAGGGAAGGAAATGCTTGCACTGTAACAAATTAAGAAGAAATTATATTTTGCTTAATAGGTAACTGTATGGTTAATAGTTAATTAGGTACAAAGGATAATTGAGAAAACTTGATTTCTTTCCTCATATTAGAAATGAGGAATTTGAGAGAAATCAATACATTGTGCATTAATTAAAAGCATTATTTTCTTAATAACAGTCTTTATTTACATGTAAGTGTTCCTTAGGAAGAGAAATCTACTTATAGTCCTTTATATTTTGCTTAATATCTCTTGGTTAGATGAATAGTTATTTTTTTCTTTAATTTTAGAGTAGTTTGCATTTATTTTTAAAATTTTTGAGATAATTTTCTCTTGGCATGAAGGCACATATTTTATTTGGTACTGTAATATTATATTTTATATTTTACCTCATTATAAATATTGTCATTGTAAATTATTGCAAATGTAAATGCAAATATTATGTTGGGTGAAATGACATTCCTTCAATGCAAACTCAAGTCAATGAACATACAGGATAAAATCTAATGAAAGGACATGAGAATTTTCTTAGCATAGAAGTACACAGTTATGCAGTTACACCATAAGAATGAAAGCACTTGCTTTCATTATTGCTTTTAGAGTGAGTAGACTGGGTTCTCTAACATTTTCTCTTGGATTTTAGCTAAGGAGTTCTATTAATTTAAATGAAAATAAAGGAAATGACTAGGAGGAAAATTGCTATGGCTAACTTTAGGCATATGCCTAATCTGTGTGCCAATGGTTTGGATTTCTTTCTTGCTTGCTTTCTTGCTTTCTTGCTTTCTGCTTTTTTGGAGGGTGAGGTGGGGGAAGGGCATTTGCAGGTTAAGGTGAGCTTTGGTGGGGAGAGCATGGGACTTTGAGTCTAGACTCCAAGATTACATCCTGGCCCCACGCACTACCTGTGTTATCTTTGTCATGCAATGTAAACACATTTTCTTATTCTCTTGTTCTATAAAATAATGAACATTGTATCTATCACAAAGGGTTATCATGAAGATTGAATGGAATTGTATAGATGAAAATGTTCAAATATATTAAATATGTATAGATAATTGTTTTAATGTTTAGGACTTCTCTTAGAGTTGAAAATTTTCTATTCATAAAATAGTTCTTTGTTCCAATAATATCTCTGCCTAATAGAGCAGTCAGATGAAGATAGCTTGAGTGATTTTGAAACGAGGTGAAATACAAAGAGTTTACTTATTGTTGATTTGATAATAGCATTTAGTATCTTCACATCATATTGGACTTAACCCAATATTATAGAGCTGTATTCATATATCATAAAGTAAACACAATGTGCATTATAGACTAAAAAATGTTAACTTTTGTTGCCTGATAGTACATTTTTTAGTACAATGCCTATATGAATAAGGAGAAATCAGAAATAAGCAGGTTTTCCCCTTTTGTTTTTTTTAAATTGACAGACACAGCTTAAACAAACTAACATGTTTATGATTTTGATTAAAATTTCTGCCCAATTTTACTGACCCTCTGTGTTGGATATTTATGTCTGTGTGAACTGATTTACTTTATAAAAATAATTTAATTGGTTATTTGTGTATTTTCACAAAATATGGTGTGTCAGGAAGACTGAGTTTTATAGGAAAAAAGTTGTGATGATTGCTCTCCCTCCTAGTCATAAGATACGATAACATATGCAAGGCTCTAAGAAAACTTGCCATAATTAAGCCCATTTAACCGTATTTTACATAGATGTTCTAGAGCTTTCTTTCTCTCCCAGAGGTTTTTTGTTTTTTTTTTTTTTTTTTTTTTTAATAATACATCTATTGGCCTAGAACTGTTGTATACATAAAATCTGATGGTCTTGAATAACCCAGTCATCTCTGGGCTATCATATGCATTCCTTCGCTGATCTTTCCACTAAGGTCACATTATACTAATAGAAAGAATTTCGTATTTTCCCATAATGATGAATACAGTCCTTGATTAGACAGCAATTTTGGATCATACTTAATGTCATTTCTTCCTGTTAGGTCACATATATTATACATACATTTATATAATAATACTTGGGGTTTTTTGTGGCATAAATATTCCAAGTGTAAATGAAAGTTTTCAGGTGATACAATGAAATGCTGGTAAATGGAACAAGAGTAATCCTGTGGGAATTCCCTGAAGCACAATAGTAATAAGTAATACATTTTTATACTTAGTAAATTTGAGTTCATATTTCATACCAAGTATTGCACTAAGTGCTTTTATAAATTCATTCTCATTTAATCCTTTTAACAGCCTCTTGAGGTAAATATCTCCATTTTACAAGTGTGGAAACTGGTTTCTCAAGAATTTCATAGGGATACAAAGCTGTTAAAGCCAGAATGTGAAGATAGTTGATTAGGGACTTCATAACTCAGAACCACTACATTGTATAGCATTGAGAGCTCAGATCCTGCTCTGAATCACTGGTAATTGTCAATGACAGCAGACTAACCAGGCTTTCTAAGGAACAAATGTTGGGGAGGCACACTTTAGCCAAAATCACAGACTACCCTGAAAGGTGGCCAGCAGTCATTAATGGGAAACTTTAGGCTTTGGATAGAACCTGAGTTCAGCAGTCATGTATGGAAATACTTTGGAGGTTCATCTTATCTTTAGATCAATCCATCAGAAACCAAATTACAACAGAGACATTGTACTTTTTACCAGTTGAGTACTGAATCAATTATTCCTTGTAATATTCTGGTCTCTTTCAAGACTGGGAGCAATTAAATAATAAGACAGGAAAACCAAATAAGATGTTCAAGAAACAAACTGCATTTGGGATAAATATTACTGCATTTAGAGAATTAGGTGGTGAGATGTGAATGGTCGGTCTATACATAAATCATTGGATGAATGTTTTTTGAATGTTTGCTATGGCCATCTCTTTTGAGTAGGGAATGGTGAACTCCTAAGGAAAGAGTGTCACCAGGGAATCCAGAGAACTATGTGTGTACTTCAGGCTTTGCTATTAATTACCTCTGGATCCCCTCTTATTTATAGAGGCAAAGTCACAAGGATTGAAAACACAACTCTAGAGCCAGAGGACCTATTTTGAACCCTGGCTTCCTTTATTTACTTGCTGCAGTGTGAACTTGGTAAATTTATTTAATTTCTTTGTGCCTGTGTTCTTGCATATAAAAATAGAATAACTGTATCTGCATCATGGGATTGTCATGAAGACTCAGTGAGTTAACACATATAGCATGTAGAACTGTCTGAGAATAATAAATACCATAGATGTGATTGTTGTTATTTTTTATTATTATCATTGCTACTCTTAATCTCTTTGAGCCTTAGTTTCTTCCGAGAGAAAATTGAAGAGTGAAATTAAATGGTATGTAAGAACCTAGTTTCAGTTTTGTGCACATTTGTAACTTAGCCTACACCCCTTCAAATGATTGGTGGGTGTCTTACGAGTATTAAAGGATGAACATTAATACAGGCAGCACGTGCTCTGTGTTTTCAGAGCAAAGAGATCAACACAAACACAAAGTAAAGAAAGCTTGGTATTTTGGTGATCCAAGGACATTTTATTAAGTAATCGATAGTTAAGGATTGGGGATTCAGATAGAAAGCACACTTTGAATAGGCATGATCTGGAGGTTGTATGCCTAAGGAGCTAAGCTAGGCATTTGTTAGTCATAAGGAATACTTAATGATGTATTTGCTATGCTAATAATGTTCCCAGCACTTTACAAATATTAGTTAGTTTAATCCTCAATTAACAAATCTGAACACTTTTGCATAGAGAAGTTAAATAACTCACCCAGGATGATATAATTTGGTGAAGTTGGGGTGTAAACCCAGGCATTCTGGCTTCTGAGTTTGTACCTTAAGCCCCTTTGCCTTATTATTTCTGAAAGGCTTGAGGAAGAGTATGGAATTATATGGAATACTTGGGGTATTGAGTAATGGGGTATGACCAGACCATAGGGTTTGGGGATTAGGTGGCTAGAGGAAAGATTACTGGGGACTTGGAGAAATCATCTAACCATTATTTTAATAATCTAGATGAGAGTGTCATTGAGCAACTAGACTAGAACGGGTGTCATAGTAATGGTGAGGAAGCTGTGATGAAGGGAGGCTTAGCCCCTTTAGCTCAAGGACCATTTTGAGAGTCTGTTAAACTGTAGACTTTCTCCCCCAAAATGTGTGCAACACACAGCATTGCCACAGAATTTCAAAGTTTCACAAAACTTTTAATTTATTTGATGCTTTATCTAGCTTGGTTTTTCTCCCTTGTAATAGTTGTGTATTTTCAGAAGTCTACAGTTTTTCTTTACTTCTATTTATTTGGTGTTCTATATTTTCTTTCAGTAGTCCTATTTTTTAATATTTCCTTTAGATACCTATTTTTTTTGGTTATTAAGTCTTACAAAATCTAACTTAAGCGAGCTCTTGATAACTTAATCAACTTTGTGTCCCCACTATATGAGTATATATAAATAATTGCAGTGAAATTTCCTATAGCTCTTTCCTTTGTTGCTTGAGTACCAAATGATGGTAGACCTTGTGGAGAGCAGATGGACTCTACGAGGATCCACATTATTTGAATGTGTTTTTTCGTGAACAGTTTGTTATTTGAATAGTTATATCCAGGATGGAGAAATTATTTGCATTAAAAAAAGGAAGATGAATCCTATTTCCAAAGCAACTGCAATGGCCTCTTATAATCAGATCCAAGATTCTGTCCTTGCTTCTAGGACACACTTTATGGTCCCTGAAGCATGGAAATCCTTTGGGTAATTAGAGTCTAGAGGTAAGGAGTTCAGAAAAGATTGGGTTACTGATTATCATTTGTTTTGTTTATCGTTTGGTGTAATAATTGGGTCCCCCTTGGCTAGGTGGGGAGTAAGCAATGCTGATACCTATGGGAAATTGTTCTAATAAAATTCACATGCTATTTAGGATTTGGCTTTTCTTTTTTTTCTTAAGTGGGGGAGGGTCAGAGGGAGAGAGAGAATCTTAAGCAGGCTCCATGCCCAGTGCAGAGTCTGATCCCACAACCTTGAGATCATGATCTGAGCTGAAATCAAGAATTGGACACTTAACTGACTGAGCCAACCAGGCACCTCATTTTTTTAAAATACAATGTAATTTGGCAATTTAGCGAACTGAAGTCAAACTTATCATCCTGAAGTGATGAAAACCAATTTTGGCCTTTCTCCTTCTCCTTTAATTTTCCTTGAACTTCTACTGAGCTTTGAACTCTTTAATTCTCCATTATAAAAGTAGAAGTTATTTCTTTGCAAAATTATTACTTTGTACAAATATAAATAACCTCAAAAATGATGATGTTATTGACCAGTTAGTTTTGAGCAGGATATTTTTTACAAAACAACTTCAAAGGTTTCTGTATTTTCTCAGACTTTAGGCTCATAAAGAAAAGTTGCTTTTAGTTCATTTGCATGTAAGTAATGGAGAGAAGCTTCATGACATTTTACTTTTTCCAGTACTTACTGAATGCATATCATTTTAAAAAATACAGCGGCTTTGTGTAGAGTATTAGCAAATCGAAGACTATTTTGAGTTTCAATTTGAATGATTGGATGCACTCTTTTCCTGATTCTAATTACATTAAAAAATTGATTATATATGTATATATAGTCTTCACTTATGTGTTTCTATCAGGGAGGGGAACATTTCATTGGAAGTGAAAGTATCCCATAACTGAGCCATACCTCTTTTAAATATTACATCATTTAAAATTCCCTCTTTGTAACAATGTGTTGTCTAGTAATCTGGAATAAGAGTTATTTATGAACTGTGGAATGTGTAGTTGACCCTTAAACAACATGGGTTTGAACTGCACGGGTCTACTTAAATGTGGATTTTTAAAATAAATATAATATAGGAATGTAAATGTATTTCCTTTTTTTTTTGAGAATCTTAAGCAAGCTCCACACCCAGCACAGAGCGTAATGTGGAGCTCGATCTCATGATCCTAAGATCATGACCTAAGCTGAAATCAAAAGTTGGATGCTTAACCGACTGAGCCACCCAGGCATCCCACTTCCTTATGATTTTCATAATAAATTTTTCTGTCCTCTACCTCCCTTTAAGAATATGGTATATAATACATATAATATACAAAGTATGTGTTAATTGATCGTTTATATTATTGGTAGGCCTTCTACTCAATAGTGAGCTATTAGCATGGCAGTTAATTGTTATATGCAGATTTTTTTGGAGTCAAAGTTATACGCAGATTTGCAAACACTTGGGGTGTTGATGCCCCTAATCCTTGTGTTGTTCAAGGATCAACTGTATACCATCATGAGTATTTATAGAAGTACCCTGATAACTCCAAGGGCTGTTGTAAAATATGGAACTGAACACACATCCTCAATTTTGCTGGGCCATCATTCTTTTCTATTTATGTAGTGAGAATGGCTCCATTCCTTTCCTATGAAATAACAGGCACAGATTTTGTGGTGAGTGATCAATTTTCGATTACCTCTGGGTGTGTGACTTTACTGTGGCTGGTTAAGAAGTGGAGCATTGTCAAGGGCCTTATAAAAAATATACACAATCATGTTAAATTGACACACACTGTATGACACCATTTGATTTGTGGTATGTGTGTGTGCGCACATGTGTGCATATGTGATTAATTTTCACTGGACATGTCCTGTATCTTACATTTGTATTAATCTGCTAGTAGTTCTACTTTTCATCCTAATTACTTTTGGGGTGGTAATTTGAGGCAAGGAATGACTTTAAATGATGGGGTAATAAAAAATATTCTATTTCTTGTCTGCCACTTGTGAATTCTGCACATGTAACTCTAAGAAAAGCAATCTCAGTTCTGCCTGCATGGCTCACTGTCATGCCTACTTGGATAGTGAATAATTTATGGAAGTGAAGCTTTTGGATGTCTTTGGGAACCATAACCCAAGGTCATATGTCATGGGAATCATATTGTCCTGTAATTCTGTACATGCTTAGAAGGAGTTAGATAAGTGAGGTTTTAGCTATTTTCAACAACTGCATTTCACAATATATTTTTTATTTGTGTCTAGTAGTAAGATTTGGATTCTTTCTGAATAGTAGTGATAGTCATTAAGCAAGTAGTTAAAAGCGGGCAAAAGAGGACTCTGTCCTCCTGAACTACTGACATTTAGGGATGCTGAGAAAGTGTTGGTCTAATAAATCTCAGATATTCCAAATCTGAAAATTAAAATGAGTTTTTTATTTTACTGATGCGTACTTCAATAAATATATACTACTAGCATTTTTTAAACTAAAAAAAATGTTCTTTTTAAAGGAAATATTTGAGCTGCTTTCTGAAATTTCACAGGATAGTGCTTTATAAGTTTAAAAGCACTGAAGCACTTTTGTCCCCAGACGATACTATTTTTATTGTTATTGGGTCAATTTTACATCACAAATCACTACAGATTTTATCTATGCTCTTGTATTCACATATGGAATTAAGAACATTTAGCACTTTTTTTTTTCTATTGCTCACTTTTGACTGTGTCTGTTTCATCTTGAAGTGTGGCCTCTACCTCCACCTCACCACCTGGCATCCATGGTCTCTTTCCTGTAATGAGTACTTCAAAAGAGATGTTTACTAAATGAAGGTTTCAGTTTCTGAGTTATTTTGGTTATTGACTATCTTTTCATAATTACATACTTTTAGATCTGAACAAGGCAATTTTTTTCTCTCTTTGTAAACTAATACTATTATCACAGAAAATTTCCCCAAATTCTCAGCAAGGAGGAAAAAAATCCATTCATTGTTTTCATTCATTCAGAAATACATTGATTGAATATCTATTAATGCCAAGGCACCTGTTTTGCTGAAGCAAATTATGCTCAGAGAGTGAGATTGTCTTTGCCAGTAATTTATTTAACACAGGCTCACTGCGGGAAATATAATTTATAATGGTAATATTTCACAAGCCGATAGCATATGGGATAATGTCCCTTAATAAGCCAATAAAGAAATAACACACTCTAAACCAATGACGGATTAATTACACTATTGTTCCAGGTTAAGGGGAGATGAAAGAAATAAAATCCAGATTTAGTTGACGTATGACTGTCTAGGAGTTGGTTCTCTGAAGAGCTGGCTTAGCTAACCAAGAGCTAACGTCCAGCTGCCAGGGTAAAGCAGAAGTCCCTTGTTGCTAGAGCATGTTGCTAGGAAATGAAGGTGTTGGTGTTGGCAGCCAAGATGATCTCCTTCAGAGGGGCCCTGCATGGTTTTTACCACTCCACCAAAGAGTCACCTTGCCATGGCAGAAGCTAACCCCCCAAATCATTGTATAAGCGCTGCTAAAGTGAGCACTGCCCAAGGTCTGTGGAGAGCTATTTAGATCAGCAAAGGGTACCCTTGCCCAAACTGAATACTCTTGCTAAGTCCTCACAAATTCTTGGTATTTAATGTTTAAATGTCCATTACATCATAGCAGCTCTTCCCTATGCTCTCATTGATAAGCCCCCAGTGGCACCCATCAACAGATGAGCTACTTAGTGTTTACTGACACCA
Organism: Canis lupus familiaris; assembly: GCF_011100685.1. Classification (NCBI taxonomy): domain Eukaryota; kingdom Metazoa; phylum Chordata; class Mammalia; order Carnivora; family Canidae; genus Canis; species Canis lupus. Next base: position 17,023,872 of record NC_049253.1, read on the forward strand.
ACAGATGTTGATGACGACATTCTAACAGTTTCCTCAATGTGAACAAATTCATCCTTAGTTCAAAACAACTTCAATTAAGCCATAGACAAGTGGATTTGAAATCATAACAACCAATATGCAACAGTACGGGACTAGACTTTCAGTGGAAATTATTGTCAATCTTTCTACTTAATTATTCTGATGTTTCTGGAGTAGTCATGATTGATTGACTTCTTTAAAGAGATTTGGTGTTAAATGTAAATTTGAAATTGACATAATTGTTTCTGTAATTATTTGAGAATTTCTCTTATGTGTACAAGATATTTAAGAGTAGAAAATCTCCCTTAAGTGTGGCTCTTTATTAAGGAAGGAAATGCAGTCTGTGGCAGTTTTATTATGAAATTAGCAATTTTCCATTTGATAGATTAAGAAATGCATGTTTAATTTAACATCAAAATTGAGAAGTACATTTTAAAGATAAATGAAACAAATGAAAATGAAGTTTCAGAGGATATAATTGTCAGTGGTAGTTACTAAAACATTCCAATATTTAAATAGATGTGTGAAGATTATGATTTGGAGAGCACACATTTGAGGTACTAAGAACTGGGTCCTACTGTATGCTTCTGTATTATTTGTGGGAGTGAGTGTTTCTTAGAAATGGTGGACCAGAAAGAGTGGATGAGAGCAGGTCTGGTCATCAGACTGAAGCAAGTAGTGTAATTTGGTGTAAGCATTACTGAAACACGGAGAGGCCCAAAGGACCTAATATTTCACTATTGAGCCGACAGGGAGTAGGGAGCACAGAGCCAGGTCAGGGGGGAATTAAATACAAACCTGAGATTTTAGCTCCCACCCTTGACTCTCTAGAGGGTGACTCTGAGGCAAAATGTTGATCTCTGCTTTGCTGCGGCAGACAGACACAAGGCTGTATGCCAGATTTATCATTTTAAACCAATCATCCTTTATGTGCAAAAAGTGGTAACTCAGTAATATCCTTAAATTGTCACTTAGATTTACATTATTCGATATTTGGGACATAGATTTGCCATTTCCTCAAGACCTTTTAGAGAAGAGGAAGCCTTTTCATTAAAAAAAAAATTATTCTGATGCCTGTAGGTGTTTTAACCACAGGGATGGGGACCGTGGGTGGGCATGTTGGCATAGAAAATGTGTGGGCATCTAGAGCTGAATGATGAATTTGAAAGAATTGTGTGTGGGCATAGATTGATTTATCATATCAACTTCCAAGTTTAATTGAAAACTAAGTTTTGCTATTTTTAATACAGAGTTTTCTGAAGTTTACATTTATTAAAAAATTTCTAATCAAATAGTTTAGCTCCAGTATAGGTAAGGTCCTTGCTTATAGTTCCTGTCTTAGGCCATTGAGTTGAGGATTTCTGAATGATAAAGTATAACTTGGGTTAAATAAAGTTTTATAATCCCTAGATACTTTTCATTTCTCAGGGAAAATTACCATGTTCAAAGGGACCTGCTCACTTGGGAAATAAATTCAAATTGTCTTATAGTATCTTGTTTGTTTCTTGATTTTAATCTCCTCCTGTGACATAGTTCTCTCGAGAAAAAGAAAACGTTCAAGGCAAAAGCAAAAAAAAGTAAATAAATAAAAAGCCCTCTGCTTAAATTTATCTCAATGAATAGAATTTTATTCATTACTGTAAGTTTGCTTTTAGATTAGAGATTTTAGATTTAGAGATTACTGTAAATGCCGTTTGCTAAAAATATTGCTGTAGTCACTTCATCTAATACTGAGATCCAATACATATAGTTGGGGAACCTGTTAGTATAACTGAGTATGACTGATTATATATATTTTTTCTAAAAAATAATTTATTTATTATAAATAATTACAAATATATAAATAATATATATTTATAAATATTTATAATTATTATTAATTATTATTTATTCATGAGAGATACAGAGAGAGAGAGAGAGGCAGAGACACAGGCAGAGAGAGAAGCAGGCCCCATGCAGGGAGCCCGATGTGGGACTCGATCCCAGGTCTCCAGTATCACACCCTGGGCTGAAGGCAGGCGCTAAACCTCTGAGCCACCCAGGGATCCCCTGATTATATTTTTTTTAATTAAAAAATTATATAGAGTAAACTCTTACAAAATGACACATCTTCAATTTTATTTTTTTAAAATTTTCAAGTAATTTAACTTAATATTTAAATTAAAATATTTAATATTAAATTAGAATTCGTAATTTAATCTCGATAGTCAATATCATATATTAAAACCCAGCAAGTATAATTTTGTTTTAATCATGTATATGTATAAAGTAATTTTTGATTGGCATGGCCACCATGTTAAGCACTGGACTTGGGCATTTAACTTTTTTATTTTAACAACAAAAAATCAGATTTTATTTAAGCTTTTCAGTAATGCTGAAATGTTTTGAAATTCTTAAAATATAACTTCCGTCAAATTGTTTCTCATGTTGAATCATTATTACATAATTTATTATGTAAGCCAGTTGCAATTTTTCTAGTAATTAAATGAACTAACCAGAATATCAAAACTTCAAAGGAGTTTTGTGATAGAATTACTGTACATGTGGAAGGGTAATAGACTGTCACCCATCCCTGTGTCCTTGAGTCCTTAGACTTAAGAATGCAGTGTCCAGAGAACAAGAATAACTGTACATAGAAAGGATAAAGAGTAGCTATGTATCAATAAGCCTATTTAAATGGAAAGTATTTTGAAATTCAGGTAATAAAAAAAGCTCTGAACTGTTAAGGTACTCATTTTCACTAATTAATTATTAAATCTCTTGGAGTTAGAACAATAAATCTTTCAATTAATTAGTGTCCAATCTTTATTAAAGAATTGCTTGTAGCACATTTCAGATTTAACTTCAAAAATGCTATGTATAATAAAAATTATGTAAGCCAGTGGAGAAAAAGATGGCTTATTTTAATAAATTCTTCGAGTATCATACTGCCCTTTTCTTAACACTTTGGGGATGTTATATAAAATACCATTGTATTATATTTGCATGGAAACATTCAGGAAAACCAAATGAAGTATTCAATTTGCTAGTGAAATGATCAGGACACATCCTGTGTCTAAAACTGAATACATTTTAAGGCTCAAGATCTGGGTGGTAGTTTCAGAGGAGGAGGGAAGGAGGTCTTTGCTCTAAGGATGGAGGAGCTCATCATAACTGTAGGAAAAAAAATGAGTAATAAATTGGGGTTTTATTTACAGATTTAGATTTACTGTGAATATTTTTTTCTTTTTTTAGTTTAAATGCGATCGGATGTTTCTGTTTACAAGATTAATATTCAACCACACTTCATATGGGCAAGCATATTTTAATTTGACAGACATTAATGTCTAAAATGAAAGCCAGATATTTTCAAACAAACAAGTGATGAATGTCCACAGGAGTAGCATAAGTAGGGCCCTAGTAAATGAATTCCTACAGTGTTTCTTAGAGGCTAGCTGTGGTTAATTTTTAAGCTGTCTCTCCTAGACAACATGGTTTGTATATCTTTGCATATAGACATTATGTGCATGGATGAACATATATCCCCGTACTGAAAGAATTTTTTAAACCCATAAGAATATAAGCCAAACCTAATTGTCCAATGTTAGAACCCAAGTAGAATTTAGTGAAAAGTCAACAGTACTTCCGTTCACTTATCTCTTCACTGTTTATTCAGAAGCAGGATCAGTTTTCAGAATAATTTTATTTACTGACATAGGAATTACTTTTGTGTAGCTGGCATATTGTATCTTAAAATTAGCATATTATATTTTTCATTACTTACCTTAAAGGCAGAACATCATCTTCTGGAGTCACCTAAAAAATTGAGATATTTATTATATACTTTAGATGGCAGAAAGGTGTGTTTGTACCTAAAGCTTTTTTATAGAGGAATTCAGGCATGAGCTTTAAGTAGATAGACATTTTTTTCCCCTTACTAATTGCATTGTCTTCCATTTTCTTTAAATTTTGCTAGAGTTGCAGTTTCATGCTTTTCCAGGTATTTCAAGCAAAGACTAATTGTATATATATTTTGTATATATATCACATGGTAATCTCCTCAGAGTCTGGATCTGTTAATATTTGTTTTCTCTTGCCCACTTCTTCGTGGTCCTCCTCACTGCCTCACATTTAATACAATGCATAGTGGGTGCTTTCTAGGCGCATGATGATTGATTGATTGGTTGATTGGTTGAATGATATGGTTTGATTAGAATAGTAGTTAGTGACATATACAAATGTCCATGAGGGAAAAATGAAGTGCCAGCTTATGGAAGTCACCCAGAATGTATTTTAAATTATGTGTGTGTTTTAATTTTTTTTTTATTAATTTATTTGGTAGAGAGAGTGAGAGAGAAAGAGAGCACAAGCAGAGAGAGTGGTAGAAGCAGAGGGAGAAGCAGACTCTCTGCTGAGCAGGGAGGCTGATGTGAGGCTTAGTCCCAGGACCCTGGGATCATGACCTGAGCCGAAGGCAGATGCTTAACCCACTGAGCCACCCAGATGCCCCTTAAGTTGATTTATGATGTAATATCCTTAAGATGTTCTCTTAACATGTGCCAACATAAGTATCTTAGACAGCCTTGGTGTAGACAGTGTCAACATGAAATATGGGACAAGCGCTGTTTCTGTACACATTCTGATTACAGAGAAGGATGGGATAAAAGTGTCTGGACTTGCAAAGACAATGCATCTGCTATGGTTGATTGACATTGTGGAACATGTTTAGGGAGTGGGAATTAAATTGCCTGGTATTTTATATGTCCTTCCTTATGGTATAGATTAGCGAATCTTAATCTGGACTTCACATCAATTTATCCTGGGTTTTAAAAGTGTGTCACTGCCCTGATCCTTTCCTAGACAAGTTAGATCAGAATTTCTAGAGGTTGCACCTCAGCATTATTTATTTTTAAAAGGGATTCTAACGTGCTGTCAGTTTTGAGACATCTTTGTATGTCTGTTTTGTATCTTTCAAGTTTTTTGTAGAAGCTAAAGTTGAAAAAGAAGAAAGATTCCAGAATATACTTTCTACTCTCCCTATTCTCATTTCCTTTTTGAGAAGGATGCATCATGGTCCAGTAATAATCTAGTACAAACTATTTATGAAATTTTAAATGTTCTAGTATCCATTTTAAAAAATAAAGAGGAATAGGTGAAATTAATTTTAATAAATATTATTTAGCCCAATATATCCTAAATCTTATTTCAATATGTAATCAACATAAAAAGATTAATGAGATATTTTGCTTTTTTTTTTTTCTTGTATCAAATGTTCTAAGTCCATTGTACATTGTAGGCTTACAGCCCATCTCAGTTTGGACCAGCCACTTTTCAAGTGTTCATCAGTCCTATGTAGCTAGTCAATTGGACAGAGCAGATTTAGAGGGTAAGATGCTCAAATACAAACCAGGAGACCTAAAATTTAATGTTGGTTTTGCCAATGACTAATCCTGTGATCCTGAACAATCCATTTATCTTCTACATGGACTTCAGTTCCTTCTTATTTAATATGAGAGTGTCAGGAGTCTAAATTGAGAGAGTTCTAATTTTCTCCCAAAGACCCCAGGATTTTGTGAGCATGCTCTGACATTCATCATAGGGAAGAAGAGAGGCAAGTGAGCTGCTTTCGGATCTTTTGTCTTTGGATATACTTTAGGTGCAAATTTTTTTCTTTCTGAGAAAAAAAAATTAAAGCAAAACAAGGGTTTGCAAAAAACCCCCTAGGCTAAGTGTTTTCTTCATTCGTGCTTCTTTTTTTGTCAGCATTCATAAGACTATTCCAGAAAGAGGTCAGGCAGCAGGTATGCTCAGATTTGAGGAATCTTTAGATTCCTCTGATCTACCTAGATTCCTAGATCTACCTCTGAGTAAAAGCAGATGACTTATGGCTATTGAGGCACATAGCGGTCATCTAAAACTGATTTAGCCCAAATCACAGGAGGAGACCCCTTGACTCTTTCAGAGGTATGGCCCCCATTGTCAGCCAGAACCCAGAGCCAGGGGATCCCTGGGTGGCACAGCAGTTTGGCGCCTGCCTTTGGCCCAGGGCGCGATCCTGGAGACCCGGGATCGAAGCCCACGTCGGGCTCCCGGTGCATGGAGCCTGCTTCTCCCTCTGCCTGTGTCTCTGCCTCTCTCTCTCTCTCTCTCTCTGTGACTATCATGAATAAATAAATAAAATCTTAAAAGAAAGAAAGAAAAGAAAAGAAAAGAAAAGAAAAGAAAAGAAAAAAAAAAAAAACAGAACCCAAAGCTAGAATTACTCTGGCTCCTGGGCTTTTCTGACTTGAAATGTGTTTCTCTCTGATGGATGAATAATTGACAACTTCAGTAATCATTATATAGATGCCAATATCGGATACATGTGATTTTGGTTCCCAGATTAGTAACCTTTCTCTGTATCAAGTAGATGAACTCTCTCGTGGTGTCAACAAATAGTAAATAAAAACACAAGGTCTTATCTTATTCATTGGAAATCCGTCTCTGCCAGATTTCCACAGTCAATGACATGGGAAACTCTATCCTGGTCCAGTATATTGCCTTTAGAGCTGTCAGTATGCTTTATCTTTGTAGTAAGTTGAGGACATATTTATCCAAAATTTTAGCTACTTTGAGGAAAAAAGAGTGACATTGAATGACAGTTGTAAAGTGGAGAAAGCTGAGAGGGTTTATCTCTACTTTCAGGATACTTCTAAGTACATTATTACAACACCATAGTCCATACTTAGGAGGCAATTATAAGAAAATTGTTTTTGGAAGAGTCCGCCAAATACCAACAGATATTTCTAAATTTTATTAGCATGCACAAACTTAACTACTTCAGTCCTGGCATGCTCATGTAGCAATGAAAGCAGCTTGTAATACTCAAAGCAATGGAGGGGAGGGAAAACCCAATTTCATTATATCAAATGTAGCCATTTTTACGAGTTAATGAAAGACATGTTTTCTATGTACATTGTATTTTTGCTCCATATTTGTCACACGTCTGCATGTAGAATTCTAGGTGAACAGAGGAAGCAAATAAATGTGACCTTTGTAAGGCTTATGAAGCCAGAGGGTAGGGTGCACAGGCACACAAATATTAGCCCACTCTTATTTTTGTCCCAGAAAACTTTTCTCTGGCTTACAGCATCTGTGCATTCCAACTTCGGCATCATCACTTGCGCATCTTGGTTCCCTGGGGGCCTTACCATCTGTTTAACCGGTTAAAGGGCCCCATCTCACCAGTGTCCCTATCATCCAGCTGGAACTAGAGCCTTCTGGTTGGCCTTTTTCCTCTCTTTTTGCTTCTGTTTATTTGGAACCAACTCCTCTATGTCAGAGCAGGTGGCTTCACCTTAGCCAGTTACCTAGGATTAGCAATTACTGGAAGGTAAAAGATTGGCATCAAAGAGGAAACATCTGTTACTGCAGTGATCTTGGCGTTGGAGAGAGCATAGGGACTTGGAGAAAGTATAATTCATGAAGGTGATGCCTCTCTGGGTGCTCTCCTTTTGCCTCTCAACCTTCTTAAATGCTTTAGGTCTTTCAGGTTTAACCCTTTGACCTTTCTTTTTTTTTTTTTTTCTTAAGATTTTATTTATTTATTCATGAGAGACACAGAGAGAGAGAGGCAGAGACATAGGCAGAGGGAGAAGCAGGCTCCCTGCGGGGAGCCTGATGCAAGACTCTATCCCAGGACCCCAGGATCACAACCCAAACCAAAGGCAGACTCAACCATTGAGCCACCCAGGAGCTCCCTTTGATCTTTCCTAAGTTTAATGAGGCCATCTAGTTCATGGATGGCAGAGACCCCTGCTTTTATATGCCTGACAGTAAACTAGCCTCCTACCCTCTGTGCTCCTATGATTCTTGCCTCACAGTTTTTCAGAGTCACTTAAACGTTCACAGTAGTCCAACTCTCATCTCATCTTAGGAAATCACCAAAAAAAAAAAAAAAAAAAAAAAAATATCAGATCTTTGCCTCTACCTTCCTTTAGAAGTTTCTTCCTTTCCCTTCGCCAACCTGTGTCTGAGGGATTTTGAGAAGTTACCAGGTAAGATATTTTCTAATTTCAAACCAAACATAAAGACCCACTTAAAAAAAAAAAAATGTGGCCAAAATGAACAAAATTATGCCCAAATGCCTAACGACCTAAATTCCTCTTTTTTCCTGCTTCTTGTTTAATTCTTGCACTTGCTCTTATAGTACACTATGCTTTGGTATTACATCTTTTGTGTTTTAATTTACATCATGGTTTTGTGTTATCTATCTGTTCTACTAAAAGCTGCCCAAAGTAATTTTTGAAAATAAAAGCAGTCTTCATAAGAAACACCTCTCAGTATTTGTTAGAATTGCAGTTCTAAAAAATGATCTTCTCATGACTTTACAGTTATTAGGCACTGTCTTAAGTACTTTTTGAGAAGCAGTGTAGTATAGTTGTTGACACAGGTATTTGGGCATCACACTGCTGGAGTTTATACTCGCTGGGTCAACATATAAATTGATAGGTGATTGTCTTGGGCAAAGTGCTTAATAAGTTTAAGCTTCATGTTTCTCCCCCACAGTTGTGCTGTGAGGACTAAGAACATTGATATGTAAACACATGTACATATGTCTTACTCATCTTACAGCTTTACTGTTGTGTCTGACTTTATTACCCAAACAATACTTGGCATAAAGTAAACACTCTATAAATGTTAACTACAGATATTACTATGTACCTTAGTTATTATAACAGTGCTCATATAGATGTAATCCCCAATCTACAGGTGAGGTAACTGAAACCAAAAGAGGTTATTTCACTCGCCCAAGGTCATAAAACTGGTGAGCATGCAAAGCCAGGCTTGCACCCAGGCTCATCTGACCACAGAAGCCTCATGCCACTTCATTTTGGCAGCAGAGTTAAATAGACATACTGGGGGTATTAAGATAATCAAGTTGCATCCATTAGCACAGGTTCACTTCCTGATTTTTCTTTTCTTTTAAGTACTTATGATTTCTCTTGGATAGCAATCTATGCTATTAGATTACACAGAATTTCTTGCTATAGCTCTACTGTAAATCTTGCTTCTTTGAGAGACACTTTTAGCAAGTTAGGGAGCTAGGTTTATTCCTTAAAATTAAGTGTTCTTCTTAAAAAAGGAACTGTCATATGTCATATGTCATATGTCATATGTCATATGGAGATGTTCTTATGCACATGGCATAATGCACATGGCAAATGAAAATTTCATGAAACTGTGTATGGTCCTTCGTCCTTCTAGATATTTCTGATAGATCTGAGTTGTTCCATTATTCCAGTAATGAATCTTTGTGTAAAATAGATAATGACTTACCCTCACTGAAGGGGCTTATGGTCCATTTATCAGAAATTTGACCTTTATGATACCATCTCTAACCATGGACCTTTGGATATCTTGGCACATTGTAGAAGTTTAGTGAATGTCCTTCAGCTGAATGAGTGAACAAATGTACTCACAAATGTAAAGAATGCTGGTAGCTACAAGAGAGCTTCTTACTGTTAAATTATTAGGGTGTGGGTGAAAGAAAGAATGGTTGGTTCTGGTTCTGAGTGGTAAGTTGAGTTTGTCATATCATACTCCTAAATATCTTTGTCTCTTCCCTGACACCATATTGTCCTTTACTGTTCTCAAGATGTTCCTTTGTTATATGTACACACGAATCCTGATTTCCTGTTTAATATTCAGTGTATTTTTGCCTTTTTTGCTCTCAGATTCCTGCTGTCTTCTTAAACAGTGAGTCCGTCAGTTTACTCAGAGGTGTGACTTTAGTTAGAGGAGTAAATCTGGTCTGGCAGACCTTTTTCCAGTGGAGAAACATCTTCTCGCGAGTTAGTTATGGTTGGATGTATACAAACTGTTTTCTTTTGTTGAACTGATTATTGCCTAACAATATCTCTCTCTCTCTTTTTTCTTTATTCTTTTAATCAGGATCTTCTAGATGTAAGAGATAGGTACTGGGTGAATAAGAAACGTAAATTTCCTTTCAGCAATCAAATTACATCTAGAATCAAAGAAAGAAGGCAGTCTTTACTTCTGGATAGCCCTTGATTTTATTTTAATGTGGGAACTTTTAAAATACTAGGTCATTAGTGATAGAAATATTTAGTGATTATTATTCAATTTTAGTTGGGTTTAGCTAATGTAGTGATTTGACTTTTCCTTTTTCAGCTGTCCCATTTCCTCCAAGTCACCGGCTTACAGCAAAAGAAGTGTTTGATAACGATGGGAAACCTCGTGTGGATATCTTAAAGGCACATCTCATGAAGGAGGGCAGGCTGGAAGAGAGTGTTGCATTGAGAATAATAACAGAAGGGGCTTCAATTCTCCGACAGGAAAAAAATTTGCTGGATATTGATGCACCGGTCACAGGTAAGTCCTGAGGATGGAGATTCCCACTTGTACCCATGCTTTGTTGTTAACATCAAATCAGAAATTCCTAGATACCAGTGAGTCTTCAAATACCTTTTTCATCTTACTCTTTCACTGTCAAATCTGTACATTAAGGACTCTAAAACTATTATACACATATAACAATATTTTTTATTTCACATATTGAATATCTATAAGATTGTGATGCTCTAAAAGTGTACAACTCTGAGGTGATGAAGATACTCTGAAGTAATACTTTGCTTTGGAAGTGATCGTGTTTGTTGATAGAAATACTAACTGGCACAGAGGACACAAAACATTCATTGTGGGGAGGATTGGACAAGTTACACTGAGACTTTCACAGTGGTTAAGTGACTGAGGTAAAGCAGTGGTTCTCAAAATGTCCCCAGACTAGCTTTATCATCTCATTCTTTGGAAATTTGTTAAAATGTAAATTCTTAGCCCTTCCCTGAATGACTGAATCATGTTCCCTGGGGAGAGGCCACGTCTGTTTCATCAAGTCCTCTAGGAGATTCCAATGCACATTCAGGTTTGTGAACCATTGAAGTTTAGTTAGAGGCCAAATTTCTGCCTTCCTATAGTATTTTGTGCCTAGAAAATGTCTTCACTTTGAGGTTTTTTCCTCTGTTACTTCTTATAGGCGGATATATATTTTGCATAAGTGTAACTTCTCTTAGTCCATCAAAATTTAATCTTGTCCAAGAAAAATGTTGTAGAGGGTCAAATATTGAGACTTTTGATCTATCCTTTGTGCAGTTTGCTAAACTTGTAGGTTTTCTTTTTTTTTTGAGAAGCTGAAAAACATTTGTTTTCTCCTTTATTATTATCATTCTCGTAAAGGAAAAAGAATCAACAAAGAATATTGTCCTTTTCAAAATAAAGGGGATATTTTAAAATATTTCACATATACTACTGATTGCTTCTGTCTTGTTAACTTACATGATTGGCCTTCAAAGGTATATTTGAGTGTTACTATTAAGAGAAAAAGCAGCTCTCTAGAATACCAGACCAGACCTTCCTTGGTCAAATTATCTCTAATGGTTCTTATTCCAAAGAAATTGACCTTCTTGATGTTTTATTTTTGGTTGGCAATACAATTTTTCTTGTTTGTAATTCAGTAAATAATAATAATTATAATGAATGTGTTTGGGCCCAGGCAGCAGGAGAAATTAGCTCTAGTAGTGTTAACTCAGTTTTGGCCAGTGGTAAGCAAATCAACCCATGGATTTACTCTGTATATATCACTGTGAACCCCATTTTCCATGTGTTAAAATGGAGTCATGCTTTATTATCTCCAACTCATAGACACTGTGAAAAAACAAGACAAAACACATGTGAACATGCTTTAATTTCTTAGATAATAAAATACTAAATATTCTTAGTATTTAAATACTACTTTGGAAGCCACCAGCAAAAAACAAGAAAACAAACAAAACAAAACCAAAAACCTATTTTAGTGATGCCTGGGTGGCTCAGCAGTTGAGTGTCTGCCTTTGGCTCAGGGTGTGATCCTGGAGTCCTAGGATTGAGTCCCACATCGGGGGAACAGATGCATAGAACCTGCTTCTACCCTCTGCCTATGTCTCTGCCTCTTTCTCTCTGTCTCCCTCTCTCTCTGTCTCTGTGTCTCTCATGAATAAATAAATAAAATCTTAAAAAACAAAACAAAAACCTACTTTAAAAATGGACTATAAATTCCATTTATAAATTAATGGTAAAATACTAGATTTAAATGACATCTTTATCATTAAGCTTATTTGTTTTTGTTAAGAATGAATGGCTTGATATTTTGAGTTTATTTTTTCTTTACTTCACATGATAATGTGTGACGTGCAATGAAGAATTCATGGTAAGTTCACTAATGAGCCCAGTAGGTGGTAATGGAGGTGATAATTATAACTTAAAGAGACATGTAAAATATATATTTAGGGCAATGTATTTCCTGGGATGCAGTCAGCTCTTCTGTTTGATTGTTCTTCTCTAAGAACACATAGAGAAGATTCTGAAAGAGTCAGGCTTAGGATGTTTTACCCCAGAAATCTGGAGTCCATGGACTAATTGCCCCCATGTTCAATACTGATCACACTTGGTTCTTTCTAGTGAGATACCAGCTGACAGTTTGGCAAAGTTTGGGATGTAGCTATGAAGAGACTTTGGAGATCAGGACCCAATTATGCATAGCTTTCCTGGTGGAGAAAAACCCAAAGCCTTTTAGATACTGACAGAAGCAGCTATGGAGACATCACAGAATATGTAGCACTAGTGAAATATAATCCAGGCAGGAAAAATCTTTCTCTAGAGAAGTGTTTATATTTCATAACAAAGGCAGGATCCCAAGGAACCTCTAGTAGATTCCATTGTAGTGATCCCTTTTCCTCTTTTCTGGGAATATAGGGGTATGGAATCATAGTGACAAAGGGGATAGAAAAAAATATTTTAACATTTGGGTAAAAGGGAAAAAGAAAAAACTTTTTGCATCTAATTCAGCAGAAAGTTAAATTTATAGCTTCATATCCCAATTCATGAGTTTCTAAGCAAAAGCTGAAACATGCAGAAATGGAAAATGAAAGCAGTATACACTGATCAGAGCATATTACAATTCCTTTTATTTCAGGATACTTCCTATAAGAATCTGAACCAGCAGTGTCATGTGTATGTATGTATGTATATATGTATATATGTATTTATTTATTTTGAGAGAGAGAGAGAGAGAGAGAAGAGAGAGAGAGAGAGAGACACCAGGCAGGGATGGGGGGAGAAGGAGAGAGACAATCCCAAGCAGACACCCTGCTGAGTATGGAGCCTGACAGGATCCAGGGCTCCATCTCACAACCCTAACATCATGACCTGAGCCAAAATCAAGAGTTGGAGGCTTAACCAACTGAGCTACACAGTGCCCCATGGATTTTTAAATGTAAAATATCTGCTGCTTAAATGACTGAATCAGTAAGGTTGTACTTTTATTGCTGATACTGGGGTATGCAATAAAAGGTATAGTTTACACTTAAAAATCTTCAGCATAGAGTATTCTTTATGTAGTTCAGAACTCCACAGTTAGGAAAGATGGAAAACTTAATTCAGAGGAGAAGGAAGAAGAGGAAGAAGAAAGAAGTAGAAGAAGAAGGGAAGAAGAAAAATAATATAGATATTATTTTACATAATATTCAAATTATATATATATAAAATATATAAATGAGAATAATGGATATAATATACAAATGCAAACCTGTGAAAAAGACTAAGAGGAAAGAAGCAAGGACTTTTAATGTAGCGGGAAAAGCCTGAAGCCTGACAACATGGTGGTATTCAAGTGGTATTAGAAATATGTGAGATGGACAACTGGGTGGCTCAGTGCTTGAGTGTCTGTGTTTGGCTCAAGTTGTGATCCTGGGGTCCTGGAATTGAGTCCTGCATCAGGCTTCTTGCGGGGAGCCTGCTTCTCCCTTTGCCTGCATCTCTGCCCCTCTCTCTGTGTCTCTCATGAATAATAAATAAATAAAATCTTAAAAAAAAAGAAAAAGAAAAGAAATACGTGAGATTTCTGAAAATGGTGAAGCGAGTGAGTCCTGGCAGAAACTGACCAGCAACTTATGTGGAATTCACCTTTAAGAGAAATAGATATATAAACTTTCAGAATGAAACAAATGGCAAATATTTTGTAATTATATACAAAAGCCTTCCCCTCCTTTCCCTCTAGTCTTCCCCACTCCTAATTTTTATTCATAAAAATGTTTCACTCACAAATGTTTAGAAAAAATTCATGCTAACATCAGTTCTATGGTTTGTCCCCACTTTGAGAAAAAACTAGAAATTAGTATTCTAGTTTTCTGAAATCTGGACATCATCGCATTCCTTTAGCAGGTCTTTAATGTTTAAATGTACAAAGCTGCTCAAATCACCTTCCCCAGCTAAAGTGTTTATAAAGTAGTAAAAGGTTAATATTTTTTAGGATCTTCTTTGCCCTTCAAATTCGGTACATTTTATTTTGGGGAAGAAGAACCAGGAAGCTGTCTAGTCCCAACCTGGCCCTTTGCATGTGTCCCTGTGGAGGAGATAAAGGACTGTGCACCATGTCCTCCTGGAGGTGTGTTTAGGTAAACCAGTAACCTTCTCCAGGAGAGTAGAGGCGAAAATTAGCCACGGTTCCACAATCAAAACAATGGAGGTATGAGGCATATTTTGCCCTTTTCTGTAAAGTAATTTGCCTGATTAGAATAGTGGCTCTTGGGCAGCCCAGGTGGCTCAGCGATTTAGTGCTGCCTTTGGCCCAGGGCGTGATCCTGGAGACCTGGGATCAAGTCCCATGTCGGGCTCCCTGCATGGAGCCTGCTTCTCCCTCTGCCTGTGTCTCTGCCTCTCTCTCTCTCTCTCCCCCTTTCTCTCTCTCTATGTGTCTCTCATGAATAAATAAATAAAATATTTAAAAAAAAAGAATAGTGGCTCTTCCAGAGATTTAATATGAAAAATGTGTTTCTTTGTTGAAGGAAAGTATTTTCCTCCTTTGATTCTTTTTTGGAAATCAGTTGAATTTATCTTTGTTTACTTATAACATACAAAGGAACATTAAAACATGCAGCCAGATATCAATGTAGCAACTTGCTATGGACTGAATATTCGTGCCCCCCCACCCCACCCCAATATTCAAGTGTGGATGCACTAATCCCCTATATGACAGCATTTGGAGGTGGGCCTTGGAGAAGTAACTAGGTTTAGATGAGTTTTTGAGAGTGGAGCCCCAAAAATGGGATTAGTGCTTGTGTGAATAGAGGAAGAGATGAGAGCTCTCTCTCCATCCTCCACCCGAGGGTACAGTAAGAAGGTGGCCATCCAAAAACTGAAATAGAGTCCTCATCAAACACTGAATATATGCCAGAACCTTGATCTTGGACTTTCCAGCCTCCAGAACTGTGAGAAATGTTTGTTAAATGTACTCATCTATAGCATTCTGTTGAAGCAGCCAGAACTAAGATACAGTTCCTTTTGGGAAATCAATGTAATGAATACTTATTAACATTTACCTTGTACAGGTGGTGTGGGTTATACACAGATGAATAAGATCTGGTCTCTGCTCTCTGAGGCCTCAGAAAAGAATAAGGACAACAGATATTTTGGCCAAAGAGATGTACATCAAACTATTGATTAAGGGAACGCTTGAGTGGCTCAGTGGTTGAGTGTCTGCCTTCTGCTCAGGGTGTGATCCTGGGGTCCTGGGATGGAGTCCCATCCGTATCGGGCTCCCTTCAGGGAGCCTGCTTCTCCCTCTGCCTATGTCTCTGTCTCTCTCTCTGTGTCTTTCATAAATAAATAAATAAAATCTTAAAAACCTATTGATTAAATTACAAGGTATGATCTAGATTTATTCAAGCAAATTAAGAAGTATCCAAATAGCTATAGCGAATTTAAATCCAAAAGCTTTCCTATCTTCTAAATGGCTAAGATTTTCCTGACAGTGCTCACTGATCATTGTTTTCTATCTTTGAGTGAAAGAAACTATTAAATAGCTGAGATCGTAGCTGTCTATATTAGGGATTGAGAACCCCTTTAGAAGTTTAGGAACTGTGGATGATAAGCACAAAGGTGGAGTCCTTGGCCAGAATACTCCAGATCTAGTCAGAGAGTCAGACACAAAAACAGATCATTACTATATAATTTGTTAAGAACTGTAATGAAGGCACCTATGAACTTAGTGTGGGAACTCAGAAAAAGGAATGCAGGGAAGCCAAGAAAGTTTTGACAGATTTCGTGGTATTTGAACTGGATCACATCTGAGAAGTAAAATTTTACTATGTGAAGGATATTCTCAGCAGAGACAACAGCATGTTAAAGGCACCATTGTTTTTTGTTTTCGTTTTTGTTTTTGTAAAGTGGTAAGACATGGTTTTGGAGGTTTGCTGTGGGAAGCCAGGGTCTCAGAAGGGTGTGAGGGGTGAGGGGGTGAGGGGTGAGTCTCTTTACATTGAGACTGAGGTTGGAAGGTCCGGGTTGGATTGGAGTCTTTCACAGGCAGCACTGAAACATTCCCATATTGTTCTACAGCCACTGGAGAGTCTAAGGGTCTTTGATCAGGGAGTTACATAATCAAGTCTGTGACTAGAATCACATCCTGGAAGAGCTGAGTGGAATGGAATGGGAAGGAATTTTGGAAGACACTTTGGTTAGGAACGTCTCACACTCTCCCAAGGAGGTCAAGATGATGCCTTTGGCAGGATAGGAGATTTGGATATGATTTTGATTACAGGTCTTTTAAAAAAATGACAGTTAATACTAATCTTAAGCCATCGGATAGTTGATACATTTAAAAATCAGTGTCTACTAAAGACTTTTTGAATAGGGTAGTTTATGCAAGGACCTGATTTACTCCGTTTTTCCTTGAAGTTTTCATACTTTCCTGTTTTCTCTTTGACTTAGCAGAGAACGTTCTCCTCATTTATAAAGCAAAAGCAGACCAGAAGCTTAGGGTTTTGAATAGAGTGATTTAAAACTCATTTTCTGCTCTCTGGGCGGAGGGGATCCGCCAGCATCAGTTGGGCAAACTGCTAATCTCTCGAGTTTGTCTGTTTCCTGCAGGGGGGGATTTGTCCCTGGGGCAGCAAAGGATTCCCTCAGTGGCTGTGCCTGCCATTTAGCATGTCAGGCAGTTGCCAGGAGAACCCTCTGGCTTTGTTCCTGGATGTGAGAGTGGACCAGTAGCCAAGTTTAAGGTCATGGCATTCCTTCCCTTACAGCAGCTGACGTCAATTAGGAGAATTCCCCATGCCTTTACTCTGGGGAGAGTTAAGTGGGAATAAGAATCCAGTGTCTTTGAGACCTAAAAGATCAGTGTTTATTCTCCTCATACTATCGTTTGTCACTATCAAAGCCTAACGTGGCCTTCGTTTATATGGGGATAAAATATTACCTCTGGGGCATTTTGCCCACTTAGATGGCAGTGGCCAAATCTCGAGGGCCTTCCCTTCAGCCAGAGGCCTATTTTGGTGCCCAGCCCACTGCTGGCAGTAAGCAAATTTCAGCCCCAGCCTGTGGCAGTAGCACATCATTTTGAAGTCCTTATTCCCCTTAATTTTGACCCTTGATTTAAAAAAAAAAAAAAAAAAGTATAATGTTGATAAAATGTCACTGCATGAGAGCCAGAGTTCTTTCCCGTGAAGTATTTACCTCTCTGGTTTTGCGAGGTTGGTTTTAGGAAAACCATCTTAAACCAGAGAAAAGGGAGTCTCAGCCTTTTGAGTCAGTGTTTCTCAAAATTGAGCATGGATCCGAATCACCTGAAGGACTTTATAAAACACAGATTGCTGCATCTCACCCCCAGAGTTTCTTGTTTAAGAGGTCTGGAGGTGGACCTGAGAATTTGAATTTCTAACAGCTTCCCAAGTGCCAATGATCCCCTTGATCTGGGACCACATTGTGGGAGCCACTGGTTTCCGTGACTGGTTTGAGGTGTCCTAGCTAGCCAGTAAGCTGAAAACCTTGTTTGGAACATGCATCCATCTACATAACTCATGCTTCCCTGTAATACTCCATTATACACACTATTCTGCCTCTGTAAGATTTATAAAAATCAGGCATTTTCACTTCATTTCATTAGAACTTGTTCTTGCTTATTACTGGGAAAAAAACATGCTAAGAATGCTATTTAGGATGCTCAAGAAATAGAAAAAATAAATTATTTTGGTTGCTGATTATAATTCGTCATAATTTAAATCAAAATGTATTGCTATAATACAAGAGGGCAAGACAGAAAGTGCTTAGCATATTCGGGGCACAGAAGTTATATAGTTTTTTTCTCAGTGAAAAACCTTCACAATATTTTTCTTTTATAAGCTAAGAGTTGACCATATAAAAAGCTATGGCTGGGACAGTTTAAAAAGGAAAAAATATGAAGACTGAGATCAAAAGTCTCTTTAAGTGAATTGTTTGGTAATGAATAGAGTGTGATATTAAAGAAGAGCTAAGCCATACCTTCAGCCCTTGAGTGTAATGCCAAGTCAGTAATAATCTATTGACATCAATAAACATGTAACACCATCCAGAGGAAACATTTGACAATCATTGCAATTACATCATAATTACTATGAACAGATATTTTGCTTTAAGATTCAGAGTACTCGGTCCTTTTCAGTTTGCCATAAATGGGTACTTTTCACAAATAGTGTTTAGGCACCACTAGTAAGGAAATGCCTGTCGTCGTTTTCATAGGAAGATAAAAGTCTCTAAAACTATTATCCTTAAAATCTGAAAGTTACCACTTGGAGTGATAAATATTCTGATTGTTTTGGAAAAGGTTGAAATATATTAATATAATCAATATTACCATGGCTTGAAGAGAAGTAGTGTTTCAAATAATACTAGAATATCTCCCAGAAAAAATAAAGAACATCCTTCCTAGGTATCTCCAGAGAAAAATGTAGATGCTCTTCCTTATGTCTAGCCAGATTATATCCAGGTATCCAATCTCATCTCATGTTACATTTTCCCATTGAAGCGTCCTTAATAATTTCAAACTCCATTGATTTTCTTTTCTTCTAAGTCAGTAATGTTTATAGGTTTTATTCTATTTATTTTTAAAAATTTTATTTATTTATTTATTCATGAGAGACACAGAGCGAGACAGAGACACAGGCAGAGGCAGGAGAAGCAGGCTCCTTGCAGGAGCCTGATGCGGAACTCGATCCTAGAACTCCAGGATCATGTCCTGAGCCGAAGGCAGACGCTCAACCACTGAACCACCCAGGCATCCCTGTTTATAGGTTTTAAAGGACATTGCCAAATACTGGTCATAGACTGGTTCTGGTTTATGATGAAGTTTTTGTTGATCCAGAGTGAAATTATATTTTTCAATTTAGTAAGAATGCTTTCTTTTTGTATATGAAACTATGGTGATAGTAGATAGCAATTTTTATGGCTTTTTGGTGAATGAATTAATGAGTTATTTTGTTGTAAGGCTAATATTTATATTCTTGTTTTTTCCCAGTTACTGTTATAAACACTGTACTTTCTCTTAGTTTTTACATAACCCTGTGAAGGAAGTACTGTTATCAGCTCCATTTTACAAATGAAGAAACTAAAGCTCAGTGGAGTGTCACATATAAGTATATCCATCTAGAAGGTGCCAGAAGTGGCATTAAAGCCCAGACAGTCAACTGTGTCTATTTCTACTTTACTTGGGGACAGAAGCAGACTTAACAGGTCCATGGAATCATTAATTCTGGGAGTAATCATATAGCATGGCATTTAACAATATTGTACTGATTTTTTTTTAATTGTTTCATACTGCCATCCTATTAAATGTTAACATCTGAGGATATAGATTTTGTGTTATGGTTTTGTGGACGTTCTTCTGTTTCAAAATAAATTTAATGTAAATACACTGCTGATTTGCATAGTAGCAAATTATGAAAATAATATAATGGAAGCATACAGGCACCTCTAAAACTGAGAATGTATCATGTATGTGTGTGGTTATGTGTGTTTCCATGTGTGTCAGCATAATCATTTAAATGATCAGTTATGTTTTTATTCTGCTCTTTTCTCCTGAATAGCTATTTGCTTATTTGTGTCTTAAGTGGAGGATTTTAGACATACAAGATACTGGATAAATAAAATAGATGAACTTATCAGAAGTAGCTTCTTGCAGAAAAATCTGTGGTTTAATTAGTGATGAGTAAGGTAAAATAATATTAAATTTTGAGGCAACTGCTTTGCCACTATTTAAAATTATCATCTTGACATATAAAATGTATTATTTAAAATATTAAATACTTTCCTGCACACATTCTTGACAATGTTAAGACATATTCCCAGAGAAGATCTTTAGGTAGTTCAGTCCTGGCATGGCTTTTGTCTAAGGGCCAGATAGCTTATCCTTCTACTATTTTGATCAGCTCTCCACCAATGTCACTGAGAAAGCATTGTCTCATGAAATAATGTGAAAGTCCATGGAAAGGTTTGGGACATGAATCTATCTGTTGAAGAGGTAACCCCCCCCAAAAAAAACCCCACAAATAAACCCACACAAAATACCCAAGAACTATCAAAAGTTCAATGCTCATTTTTAAATATTAAGCACTGAAAAGGAAATGTTATATATATGTTTATTATTAAATGTCACATATGTATTTATACATGTAAATATATAATATTTATACTATGTGTATATATATCTCCGAGAATAGGGATCCCTGGGTGGCGCAGCGGTTTGGCGCCTGCCTTTGGCCCAGGGCGCGATCCTGGAGACCTGGGATCGAATCCCACATCAGGCTCCTGGTGCATGGAGCCTGCTTCTCCCTCTGCCTATGTCTCTGCCTCTCTCTCTCTCTCTCTCCGTGACTATCATAAATAAATAACAA
This sequence comes from Canis lupus familiaris, assembly GCF_011100685.1. Classification (NCBI taxonomy): domain Eukaryota; kingdom Metazoa; phylum Chordata; class Mammalia; order Carnivora; family Canidae; genus Canis; species Canis lupus. Next base: position 17,044,610 of record NC_049253.1, read on the forward strand.
ATTAAAAAAAAAATCTTTAAAAAAAAAATATATCTCCGAGAATAAATTAAGAAAAAATTAAAAACTAGTAATAAGTCTCCTTTATGTTGTTTTTATCACATGAAAATAATATTTCTCATAAAATGGGGATTGTAGAAACAGGATTTTACAGATTATATGACAATAGAAAAAAAACCCAACAAACCAACCCCATATCCAGGGGGTAATCAAATATTTTTCAGAGATTTTTATGAACAGCATCGTGTTTAATATTCTGAACAAAATTTAAATTCCTCCTATCATTTGGTCACTTTTTTTACTTTAGTTTGATATGTAATATGCTTCTCTGTAATTTCTGTTCATAGTTGATATTGTGGTCCATATATTCGCTAGTTTTAGATATAGCAGAATTGTTTCATTCTGTTCCTTAAGATATTTGTTTGTTTGTTTTAAAGATTTTATGTATTTATTCATGAGAGACAGAGAGAAAAAGAGAGAGGCAGAGACACAGGCAGAGGGAGAAGCAGGCTCCATGCAGGGAGCCCGATGTGGGACTCGATTCCGAGATGCCAGGATCATGCCCTGGGCCAAAGACAGGCGCTAAACCGCTGAACCACCCGGGTGACCCAAGATATTTAAGGTTTGGACACCAAAGCTTTTGAACTTAAACTTAATAAGGGTCATATGTAGCCAAAAATAAACTTGACCTCTTTTGCTCTTTCTTTAAGCCTTTCTTAATTTTTTTTTAAGATTTTATTTATTTATTCATGAGAGACAGACAGAGAGAGAGAGAGAGAGAGAGAGAAAATGAGAGGTAGAGACACAGGCAGAGGGAGAAGCAGGCTCCATGCAGGGAGCCCAACATGGGACTCGATCCCAGGTCTCCAGGATCAGGCCCTGGGCTGAGGCAGCACTAAACCGCTGAGCCACCTGGGATGCCCTTAATTTCTTTTCTAATGCTGTCTTCTGAATTGTCTTCTTTCTTGTTTATAATGAACAAAGCCCTGTGAAAGAGTATAATTAGGGTTAATGGGTAGGACAATTGTAGATAAAAATTAATAAAATTATTAACCAAACTTTCTTTTTCTGTTATGGCTCTATTTGTAGTGTTTTGTTTTAATAAAAATTGATGTCAAGATCACTGTTTTATTTACAGTGTCTTTCTTTTCAGTTTCAAATTCTTTGTTATATTCACGACAGTATTGTTGTGTTCTTTAGATTTTATGATTAATGTCAGACATTTTGATATTAAAAAATTGATTTGGAATGCATGAATTTGATTCCATTTCAGAAATGCAGTTGACAGTCACAATCTCAGCATGTGCTATTTGATTTGAGATGCCATCTGGTGGTATGCATTCGATACATCTAGTTGTGCTTTTCACTGCCATCAAAATCTTTATCCTTCCTTGTTTATGAAGGCGAATATTTGTTGAAATGACTTGCAAAGACATTTGTTTCCATTTCAAACTAAGGGTTTTGTACCTTACTTTCTGTTTTCTCAAACTATTATGCCTGTTTGCTTTGATCTTTATTAGCATAATCCGATTCTTTCTTAAAAAAACATTGACTTCAAAAATCAGGCTCCAGTTTCAGGAACTCAGTTTAGTTCACAGAAGTGTGTAGATATTCAGCATCTCCTTTAAGATCATGATTACGTATATCTTTTTCATTTTATTTTTAAATGCTAAGTCTGATTGGGTATTTGGATTTCATATGATGAATAGTAGATTATCAGATAATCATAAACATGAAACAAACTATTCATTTAAAATTCTCCTCCTCATGTTTTAAACATTAAAGGCCAATTCCTTCAAAGGTGGACCTTAGGTTAATTTTAACTACTGCTTTCTTTGCCTTCTTCAAGAGATAAGCTGTTAATACTTATTAAATGTGTATCAAAGCTAGGTGACAATTTGGAAAGTTAATTGTCTGCATTATTGGTATAAAATATCCATTCCACTTGAAAACCTGAAAAATATGAGTTTTTAGTTGGTTTGGTTGGTTGGTTCTTTTGTTTTTTGGGCTTTTTCAAATTATTTGTGGCTGGTTAGCTTAGCTTATTGGAGGGCATAGCAGCAGTGAGGTGATTTATAGATTCTTTTCTCTCTGTGGGCTTCAGTATTCTCGGATTATATTCAAACTTCTGGTTCAGCCAGTTTATCTGGTGAAAAAGAGAGAGAAAATAAAAAGAATGGAATGAAAAGAGGTGAGAAAATGAAGTGTGATTTAACCTCTGCTGTGCCAGTCACCTGAGGTACATCTAATGACAGTGACATTGCCTAATGACCTTGAGGCAATAACTTTACTTTGACCCTGTGTGGTATTAGGGTTAAAAATCATGGATCCCTAGATTCATATTTTGGATCTACAATTTTCTAGGTATGTACCATTGGGCAGCTTGTTTCACACCTCTAAACCTCAGCTTCCTGATCTTTGAAGGTGTGAGGTGTTAATCTCATGCCTGTCACTCCTATAAAGTGAAATGCTGCAACCACAGCACTCAGACAGAGTTCCCAATTAATAGTAGCTGTGTTGTTATTATTGCTTTAACCGTTTTTGTCATGGCTGTTATTATTGTTATGTAGCTAATATTCCAGTCATCAATTCTCTTCCATTGTTTGGTGATTAGAAGTACAGAGAGCTTTTAACTGTGCACCTAAATATTATAGCAGACATCACACTTCTCCTTTTATGGATAAGTAAATACTGAGAGGGCTGTGGAATGAATGAGGGAGCAAACAGGTCCTCATGTTGATGGCTTTCCACCACTCATCCTTTCTAAATTGCAAATGAGGCTTAATTTTAATTAAAGAAAAATCAATTTTGTATTCATGGACATTTTTCATGCAGTGAGTACCCCAGTTAGAAAGAGGGAATGATGGACCTGGCTGGCTCGGTCGGAAGAGCATGTGACTCTTGGTCTCAGGGTTATGATTTTGAGCCCCACATTGGCTGTAGAGATTACTAAAAAAAAAAAAAAATAAATAAACCTTATTAAAAAAAAGAGAGAATGAAATTAAAAAAAAAACTGTGAAATGTAAGCTATTAAGATGTCTTTTAAAATTGGAAGTAATTCAAATGTGGGAGGGTGGGTCTTGCTCAGGCATCCCGTGTCGAGCGATAATTCTCCATATTTGACAGCGGAATATCATTCTGATGCAAACCCATTTTCATTTCAAATTTGAGTGGTTGACTTTTTAATTTTTTTTTTTGTTTTGTTTTATTTATTTATGATAGTCACAGAGAGAGAGAGAGAAAGAGAGAGAGAGAGAGAGAGAGGGGCAGAGACACAGGCAGAGGGAGAAGCAGGCTCCATGCACCGGGAGCCCGATGTGGGATTCGATCCCGGGTCTCCGGGATCGCGCCCTGGGCCAAAGGCAGGCGCCAAACCTCTGCGCCACCCAGGGATCCCGAGTGGTTGACTTTTTAAATAATAGTTCATAGAACTACCAACAAATTATCTAGATTTTACATTTCCTAAGTAATGTGCAACTGTAGCTTGCTCTCTGACATTTATGTCAGTAAAATATGACTGGGATTGACAGTGATATTCTTGTTTTCTTCCATTGGCCACCCTAGAGCCAAAAATCACTTGATATATGGTATTTGTCTTATGTATAAGACAATGTATGCTACACATAAGACAAATACCATACATTGGCATATTAAGATGGTTCAAATGTTTTTAAGGTTTTCATTTATTGGACATTTGCCCTGGTACAAACGCTGTGCTAGATACATACATACAGTGATGTCCAATTACCAGGCATCAGGTTGCAAATCCTAAGATGGTTTAGAAAGTCTTGAGTGTTCCATTGTCTATAAATGTCTTTAGTACCCTCTAATACCTGTTTCCTTCATGATCTCTTTATTTTCTGTGACCTGTCTACAATGGCATTCTTTCTGTTCAGCACCTTTCAAGTCCTTGAACATGGCCACCTTCCTTTTCAATAAGAGAGTTGGCACATGCTGTTCCTTCTTTCTAGACTATCTCTCACCCCCATACATGCATCCAATAATCGTGAATAGTCAGATTTCAGCTTAAATGTCCCTTCATTATTCTTCAGGGAAGCCTTACCCTGACTAGCCTGTATAGTACCATGTGCTTTTGCTTCAAAATATTTATCATAGCAATAATAATATTATTTGTGTGATCATTGGACAGAGCTTTTTCTTTCTCACTAGACAGTTAATTTCACACAGGCTGACCCCTTGTCTGCTATTGGCCACCATTTTATTCTTATCACATAGCAGAGTGACAACCTCATGGTAGACATTCATTAATATGTGCTAAATGAAACGATGCATGCGTTACCTCAGTTTATAAAGTTTATCATATTTCTTGTGACCACACATACCATGTGTCAAAGAGAACCAGAGACAGACATCAATTAAAGTGGAAAAACAAAAAACAACAACAGATTTTATTCCTAAACTATTGCAAAGGGGAAAAGAGACCAGTAGAGAGCTGAACTCAGTTCAGAATACAAGGACAAGTGGGAATTCATAGCCAAACTGTGGGGCAGGGAGGTCTGTGGATGGAAAATGACTAAGAAGAGATATTAAGGGTAGGGAGATTCTTGGTACCACTGGACAGGCAAGCTCAAGATGGTCCAAAGGATGAGCCTGGAGGAAAATAAGTCTCAGAGGAGCCCTTCTGAAGTTCGGCCCAAGAGAGACTCTTTGTCAGTCCCTTCTCTTATTCCAGAAGACTCATTCTTTTTCTCTCTCAACAACATAAGTCCGTTTTGCATTCGGTCACCTTTTGTTCATTAAGGACCAACTAAATCATCTGTTGAGACTTGGTGACAGTTGCTTTACTTTGTAACCTGGAGACATTTAGTAAGAAAGATACCTCTGAAAGTAAACAAAAAGGCAGAGATTAGAGGCTAAATCAACTCTAGGCCCAGCTTCACAGGCCTTCATGGATTCACAAGAAGTCCTAGAACCTGCCATATTTCCTCAGTGGTGTCAGCACTATGGCAGGAATGCAAGAAATTTCTTCATTTGCCTCTGGAACCTTCCTGGTTATGACAAAGACATAAGTTAGCTTAGTGGGACAAAGTGCAGGCAGTCAGTTCCCTCCATATCCAGAATGATGCAGTCATAGAGGACCGTGTATGGAGTTTCTCATAATTAGTAAGTCATAGATTCAAGGCCAGTAGTGATGTTGTCCAGGAACAAGGTGAACTGCTTCACCAATGAATAAGATGACTCTGATATTGAATCAAATTTCTTTAACCAGGCAAATGGATTCTTTCAGATGGTATCCAAAAGGTGACAAACGTTTTACAAAAAAGTGCTGAGGTCATTGGATGGAATTTAGGCCCAATTCTGTTGCTGTATTTTCTGAATCACCTCCCCAAGAACTGAGTTCACCTACAAGGAACCTGTGATGTCCTGGGCACCTCTTTGGTTTCCACAGTGAGTGAAGGGTGAGCTGGAAGGCGTGGGTCATCATTTTAGAGATAGTTCAAGAAAAGAAGAAAATCATGGAGGATTAACTATGATGAAGAGATTGGGAAAACTGGTAGGTTAGCAAGATCCAGTCCAGTTGGCTAGTGGCAGCCAATAGTGTTGGTTTCCACAGACAGAGTAAGATAGGAACTAGTCAGGAGTCATAGAAATAATTATTAGCTGGGGGCAACTAGAAAATGCAAATTTTGAGGGTGGGGAAATGATTTGTCAGAGATGGTTCTCTATAGTTAGTTGGGTTGAGTCTGAATAATCAGGCCAGGAAGGCTAATGGGGACCTTTCCATTGAGATGAGGGATATTGGAGGGACCGGTAGCAGCTCGGGAGCCTTGTGATGCATTTAATGATGGCTAGGTAACTGTAATGACAAATGTCCATTTCAAGAAAGGGACTGGTTGTAAAATCATGATGGAAACAGACATGACCCTTGCAAAGGGCGACTGGAATAGTTTTGGGAATTGACTCATGATGGATAATTGTCCATTTTAGAATGATGGAAGGAAAGGGAAGAAGCGTTATAGCAGAGCAAGCATTATGATTGATCAAAGGCATCTGGGAAGAGTCAGATGTGCCCACCGGAAGGGGAGCAGCATACCAACAGTCTGTCCAGTAGAGGTCAATAGGACACCGTGTGACTGTAGGTATCTGGTAGGATACACTATTTTAAGGGTCAGTAATCATCACGAATTTAAATAAAGTTTTGAAATATAAACATTAGGTTTCTTTTTGAGGAGATTTTGATTTTCTCTTGAAGTAGGGCCTATTGGTAAAGCCATACTACTGGCAAAAATTAAAATATGAACATTTGTGTAGAAAGTAGAACTAAAATACAGCATGGATGTGTTCACCCTTGTGTTCCAGGGTTTTTTTGTTTTGTTTTGTTTTTTTTCAAGTAACATCTACATTCTGTATGTAATGAGAATGCTGTCAGGATGAGGCTCTGCTACCTGGTAAAAGATCATCTTTAAAATCAACCAGACATAATAAATTTTAATCCTCCTGACAAGTTACCTAACATATATATCCCTCTGCTTTTACTCATCTTGCAGATGATTGAAACAATTTCTGCCTTACACTGCTGTGAAACTTGAGGCAATGTATGAAAAGTTCCTCACATGATACCTGAGATGTGGTAGGATCTCGGTGAATGAAAATTATCATTTATTACCGTTAACATTGATGCTTATATACTCATACCCCCAGACCTACTGTATGTACATGGGTGGATTATTATGCTTATCTTTAGTAAAAAAAGAAAAACTATTTTTCTGTATGTAGCATCCTACACTGGACAATGATAGTCACTGTTGTAGGGACTGTGTTATTTTGTCTGCAAAATTCAACAATCATTTTTGCTAAGAAATATCAAACATTTGCTGATTTATTCAGTGCTTATTTCATATATGCCCTTTTGGTACAAATTGGAATTCATTAAAATAATTCATGATTGAAAATTCAAAAATTCCACTCAGAGAATCTACATAAACTCTTTCCTTGTTTTGTTTGCTGTGTTTTCTTATCCCTTTGAATTCCACCTTTCATCTGACTCACATATGAGTTACCTGACATTTGTTTGTTTTGGTTCCAAGTAGGATAGTTGTTTTGTTGAGGATCTTCTTGCCATTATTATACTAAAAAAATACCTTTTTTTTTTTTTCTCAGCATAACAGGAAAAGGAAGATAAAAATAATGATACTGGTGAACACTATTGTCTAAAAGCAGTGAGAAAGAGTACAGGGCCCTGAGTCAGGAATCCAGGGAGGTGGTGCCAGTTCTGACAATTTCTTCCTGCAATTCATGAGAAGATTATTTGCAGTGATCTCAAAGCCCTTTTTCGTGTTGATTCTATGAGTATATTTCTTACTCAAAGTACATATTACATGACTTCAAAGTGAGTATCTTGATTAGATACTTCATTAACCTTATCAGGGCTTCCTCCTGCCACCCTTTCAAAACATCTCTGTGTCAAAGCAACAGATAACCTCCACTTGTGTTATTGTGTGATTTCGCTTCCCACCATATGAGGGTTTCCTGAACATTTCAGAACCAATGGTTTTATTATTGTGAGTTCTTCAATATCCAGAATGACTTCTGTCATTAATAAAATCATCTGTGTTATTATAGCTGACGCTTCCCTGCCCTTCTCCATATGGCGTTTCTTTTTTCTTTAAAATGTAGAAGGCCTATTTCACCAAAGTACATTTTATTCTTTACGCATATGATCTTTTTATGCTTTTCTAATATAAATAACAAGTAGATCAGTTGCTTTTTAATTGAATGACTTTAGGGTAGCTATATTTTAAAAAAACATCGTGAAAAGGGAAGGGATTTGTGAATTTTAAGTAATATATTCTGATAAATCACCATGACATAATGAGAAATATATATATGGATCCCACCCCCAGTTTCTGACACAGAGCTCCTAAAACCCGTATAACTTCCTGAGGCAGGAAGTAGTTATGGTAGTTATAGGAGTGTCCTCACTCAACACTACTAAGTACCTTGGAGATTCCTGGGTGATAGAAGCATCTTTTGCTCTAATGAGGTCACTCTGACCTGGAGGGCTTCGGGGTGGGGGTGCGTCACCAGAAAGACCAAGCCATGATTAGAAGCTTGGTACTTTCAGCTCAATCTCCATCTTCCAGGGAAAGAAAAGGGACAGGAGATTGAGTTAATAATCTTATCATGCCTGTAATGAGCCTCCATAAAAATGTCTGAATTATGGGGTTTGGAGAGTTTTTGGGTTTGTGAGTACAACCACATGTCAAGAAGGCAGTGCATCCCAACTCTACAAGAACAGAAGCTCCTGCACTTGGGATCCTTACCTTGTCATGTGCCTCTTCATCTGGCTATTCATCTGTATCCTTTATAATATTCATTATGATAAACCAGTAAATATAAGTAAATATTCCTCTGACAGTGTGCCCAGCAAATTATTGAGTGGGGTGGGAGGGAGGGAGTTGAGGGAACTCCCAACTTTGTAACCAAGTCTGGCAAAAATGTGGTATCCTGGGGTTAGAAATTGGTTGGTGTTTATGGGCAGCCCGGGTGGCTCAGTGGTTTAGCGCCACCTTCAGTCCAGGGTGTGAGCCTGGAGGCCCGGGATGGAGTCCCACTTTGGGCCTCCTGCGTGGAACCTGTTTCTCCCTCTGCCTGTGTCTCTGCCTCTCTCTCTCTGTGTGTCTCTCATGAATAAATAAATAAAATCTTAAAAAAAAAGAAAAAGAAAGAAAGAAAGAAAGAAAGAAAGAAAGAAAGAAAGAAAGAAAGAAAGAAAGAAAGAAAAGAAAAGAAAAGAAGAAAGAAATTGGTTGGTGTGGGAGAAAAGCCTAAGAAATTGGTTGGTGTGGGAGAAAAGCCTAAGACATACGGTGCCAGAAGTTATGTAAATAAACAGTGCTCCTTTAATCATAAGCTATTGATGATTTTATTGGATGTTGACCTCTTTTACTGAGTTTTTTTGTTTTTTGGGTTTTTTTTTTTTGAGGGGTAGAGGGATTTTTATAGTGGTTGCATATTAGTAATAGTAATAACATAATAACTTAATGAACACTTCCTTTATTCCTCTAAGGGTTAAATATTTGCTCATATATCTGATTGTTGGCCATATCAATCTCTATTATTAAATTCTTACGTTTGAGAAATATTTGAATTTTCTTCCTGTGATTATTGTCCTGCAGTGAACAGTCATCTTAATTTTGTTTTTGGAAGAGATTTAGAGATAACTTCAACCACCAGTCTCACAGATCAGGAAACTGAAGGGCACTTGGTCTGGCAAGGCCACTCACTGCTACTTAGTGCCTGGTCAGGCCCAGAACCTTGGTCCCCTCCTCAATGGCCCACCACTCACCTTTGTTCTGTCACCTGTTTGCTTCTGAACTATGGAGAACGTTGATGATTTTACTTCTGCAGCATGTTCAGTGCTACTTTCATATACATTTAGCAGATTTTAAGAGTTATTCTTTAGTGATAGACTTGAGTTTTTCTGCTCTTACCTGGCCTATAGATCACATTATTAACTCACTTTTCCCTACTGATCTTTATTTTATTTATTTTTTAAAGATTTTATTTATTTATTCATGAGATACAGAGAGAGAGAGGCAGAGACATAGACAGAGGGAGAAGCAGGCTCCCTGTGGGGAGCCGGATGTAGGACTCGATCCTAGGACCCCAGGATCACTACCTGAGCTGAAGGCAGACACTCAATGGCTGAGCCACCCAGGTGCCCCTCCTACTAACCTTTAAATAGAGTAAGCCCTTCATGTCCTTCTCATTTTGTCCTTGACCTGGAATTTTCTTCTGATTCTTACATCATAGTTGGCAGCCGGGCACAGGTAATGACCTGCGGGGCGTGATGTTTGTCCATTCCATGACTATCCCTATTTAACTGCTGGAAATGTTTCCCTCATCTTCCCCCATAATTACCTTTAAATGTCTTCAGACTTGAGAAAGTTGGGTTTTGTGGAGACCACATAATGCTAATGGAAGTCTACCACAGATCTCATTCTCCATTTCCTGTGGAAAACAGAACAAAATAGAATGTTTTAGTTTCCCAAACTTACTCCACGGTGTGGTAAAATCAGCTTTATTCATTTTATTTGTGCCTAAAGAGCCAACAACATTCTGCCCCTCTCCTGCTGAGGTTTCTTTCTGGCTAACTCTCTCAATTTGCAAATAGAGAGTGGAAGATGCTTCTTACACCCAATGACTGTTACTTCCTGGTTTCTTCCTTCTTGTCTAGCATTTGGGACAGATTCAGGCACTTGCATTTTTTAATATAGTGTACGGCTGCAGAATTATAAGGTACTCAGTGTGTGTGTGTGTGTGTGTGTGTGCGCGCGCGTGCGCGTGCGCCATAGACAGCTTTAACTTCCTGTGGGCTCCTCAGATACTCCTTTCTTAGCAAATACTCAAATAGAAGCACAACAAAGGGGGGCACCTGGGTGCTCAGTTAATTGACTGTCTGCCTTCCACTTGGGTCATGATCTCGGAGTCCCACGATCGAGTCTCGTATCCGGCTCCCTGTTCAGGGGGAGTCTGCTTCTCCCTTTCCTGCCCCATCTTGTACTTTCTCTCTCAAATAAATAAATAAAATATTTAAAAAAAAAAGAACTGTAAAAAAGTAGTAACTCTGGAGGAACATCACAGATAAAAACAATGCAAGCAGTATAGTGGGAAGTGTAGTGCACTGCTCCCTAATCAGCTGGGATAACCTTGGAGCCACTTGACTCACCCACAGTGTGTCAGTTTTCTCTTGAGAAAATGAGCCAGACAGCAAGGTGCAAGAATTACCTGGACGTCACTTCTTTTATTCACTGAAAATTGGTTGTTACCGTTTCCCAGGAGTCTACCACAGACTGGCTCCTACATCCCCATTTCAGCTATCACCTTGAAGGCTCCCATTATTACTCTGAAGGAAGGCTTTTGTCCTCTGTAGGCCCCTGCTGATTTATACAGCTTCAAAAACGAGTAGTCTCAGGCCAGCTTCTTCTAGAATTCTTTATTCCTGTCTTCAGGCTGTGTTTTAATCTTCTCTTCCAGGGCATTCCCATATTTTTTTCTTCCACCATTATGGATTTCTTAGATCTTTTTCATGTCATCCAGTGTTTTTCAGGGCTTTGACTCTTACCCTAGCCCTCCACTCCGATTTCACAAATAACACCCTTTTGCAAGCCACAGGGTGCCTGATCAAATGCCAGCTCTGTCACCTCCCAATCCTTAGGTCTCTCAGCACTGTGCCCCTTCAGGCTACTTACACTCTCTGTGCTTCAGTGTTGAGATCAAAGAATTGTTGTGGTGATTAAGAGAATTAATACCCTCAAAGCTCCTAAAGCATTGTCTGGCACTGTGATGCTATGTGATTGCCGGCTATTGTAATGTGACTGCAGGAGATGTTCCCTCCTCCCACCTCACTATTCTTCTTGGCCAGCTGAGGATCTCATCTTACCCATACTTAGAATGCATGTCTGTTTATATTATTCTAGATAAAGAAGGAGACCTTAGCTGGTGCCCACTGGCTTCTCTTACATACTTCAAATTATGTTTGATCTCAGATTTAGATTTGAGCACACATTCTTTCTGTTCCTCTAGTCCTAAAAGTCATTCTTATAATTAATACCTGTGGTTTTCACATGTTGTTGAAAGGAAATGCTGTACTTAATTCAAGAAAATGCTTTAGAAAAGATTTAAACCAGAGTACAACAATGCATAAATACCAAAGGATATTTAAGTTTATTTTTAGAAAATAGAAGACACCTAAACACTTGACTCTTCTGTGACTCAGTCCCCAACCCTAACTAATTTTGTGGTATCTTAATGGAAAAAGTTAATCCATCAGCTAGTTTGGTTACTTCACTTTCTTGAAAAGAAATATTTCTGGTTCATGTTTTAAGAGTTAATATTAAACAAGTCATGCTGAAAGAAGCCAGCCTTGTTAATGAAAACATAATAAGTATTTACTAGAGCTATAAAATATCAAATGAGCTTAAAAACTTAGAGATCCTTTGGATCACCTGGGTTGCTCAGTGGTTGAGTGTCTGCCTTTGGCTAAGGTTGTGATCCCCAGGTCCTGGGATCGAGTCCCACCTCAGGCTACCTACAAGGAGCCTGCTTCTCCCTCTGCCTGTGTCTCTGCCTCTCTCTGTGTGTCTCTCATGAATATAACAACAACAACAAGCTTAGAGATCACTCAATTCAGTGATTTCCAAACTGTTTATTAACAACCCAAGTCTTTTAATAATGAACTATGATCCAAAACTTCAAATATACAACAGAGAGGCCCTGGTTAACAAAAAGATAATTGCCTACCTTCTCTGTGACCAAAGACCATACAGAAACAGAGTTGAGAAATATCAGCTCAGGTAAACTTCTCCCTCAACCTTGGAAAAAAAAAAACTGAGGCTCAGAAAGGTTTGTTCCATTACAGGGACATTCAGCTAGTTCGCAGATGAACTGGAGGTAGAAGTCAGCGGCCTTAACTCCTACATAAGCATAATTTCCCTATTTCATTTCACTTCTACCCTAAGAAATTATTGTTACAGTTATTTATAATATTCTAGAGTATTATGTTTGGAATATGTTTTACAGCTGGGACTTTGGGGTGGGACTGGTCTAGGTTCAAATTCTGGATCTGCCCATTTTGTTAGTTAAATGGCTTAAAGCCTCTGCACCTTGTGTTACAATAAGATTTTCTTTCTCTGAAGTAAGAATGATACTAATGATACTAATGGATACCTCCCTGGGTTTTTATAATGCTATCACATCAATAAATGCTATCTTATTACTAGCATTGACATGGTTTTTGTAATTATTATTATATTCAGTTAGCTTATTAATCAGAAATGACTTTGAAAAATAAAAATAAAGCTTAATTAAATTAAGTTAAATTAGGTTGAATGAAAGTCCTCTTCAAATTGTTTAAAACTTATACTCAGAAAGGGTTGTCATCTTCATATGTATATCTATAATTGTATTTGTATCTATATTTGTATCTCTATCTGTAGCTATATCTTTATAAGTTCTGACATCACTGCCTTTCCTGGTGCATAAGAATAAGTGTGTGGTGTAAATATAACAATGTTGTTTTTCAGCTGTTGATAAAAATGTAGACTGTTGAAGCTGTATATAACTGTGGAAATCACTTAGTGTTTCATTTTACTGTTGCAAAAAATAAGCCCGCTAAAATTTGGATTTTTTCCCTTAGCACATCGGGTTTGCAAAATCTTGTACTGCCAAGCACTGCCTTCTCCCTCCTACCACAGGCTAAATAAACACTCTGCCCACCACACATCCATGTATTACTCATAGCAATGTAACTGGGCCTATAGGACGTTTTTCACATAACACCTACCATCACCCCACCACCCCCTGCAAAAAAGTAACACCCAATGAAGAAAAGCACAGTTTCTTCAATCTCGAAAAGCCAGTGTCAGGGCCCAGGAGCCATCCTCAACGTCTCAGCCATGTTGCACTGGCCGGATGGCTCTGCTCCTATACTAAGGAGGCAGGCATGTTGGTAGAGAGGAGTCTGGCGGGAAAGTGGATGTATGGAGCTCATGTGTGTATGGAATTTCACAGATCTTGGGATGCTGATTTTAAATGTCCAGGTAACGATGCCTTAGCACGAAGAAATCTAATGTGTAACTATGCAGTGGGTTGATTTTATTCATCTGAATTGGTGATAATGAAGCAGTGGTGCAATTTCGGAAACCTTTTTTATAGGATCATTGTGAAATGTATTAAAGTGATGCCATGGTTTTTACAAAGAAGGAAACTTAGATACATACGTTTAATATGCCTTAAGGGAATGAGAAAGTAAATGAATTCTTGGTGTAAGTTAGAGTCTGTCCTGGTTTAGAGATTGAGTCCATTCCCCTTTGCATTAGTGAACTAGTTGATTTCACGGAAGTAGGTCTAAACTTCCTAAGATTCACTGTGGAAGGGGTCACGTGGCTCAGAAAGAAGTTGAAATGTGGAAGGGAGATGGCCCCTTTAAAGATTTTAAAGGGAAAGGGAAGTGGGAATAACATTTTAGGGACATTTAGTCACAAGGGAACTGTGATGAACAGAGCGTTAGTCACAATGCTAGGCACTCTCATACATGTTTCTTTAAGGCCTTCAATGGCACTGCTTTTGGACAATAAATTTAGTGCCAACTCCATGGCAGGCACTGTTCTAAGTGTCTGGGATATACCTGTGAATAAAAGGCAAGATCAGTATATATCTCTCTTTATAAATGAGAGAGCCAAAGCTCAAGGATGTTAAGCAGCTTGCCGAAAGCCGCAGGTAGGAGTGTCAGGAATGGGATTTGAATGCAGGTTTCTGACTCCAAGTTCAAGTTTGGGAAATATAGCATGAATTACCAGGCACACTCTTGTCAAGCGTTTTTGCCTTCAAAACATAATTGCTAAAACCTCTGCCGCCTTCTTCTGGGCCAGTTGTGAGAATTGAGTGGTCTTCTGGATGTGCTGGGTTTTACTCTCTCTCTCTGTCACCCACTGCGCTCTCTAGGGCATTATTAACATTCTGGGTTAAGTCTATGTCCAAATGTGACTCCTCCAGTGGAAAATGCACATCAGCCTTCTATAGACTGTTATTCATTCATGCAGTCACTTGGTCAACAAATATTTATGGAGTGCTGCCATGCATCAGGGACTATGCTAAATATGGGGGGTCCCAGGGTCAATGAGAGACATGTTTATTTTCATGTGATCCTTATATCCTAGCAGAGATGGGTATCACACAAATTATATAATTGTTTATATTTGTGCTAAGTATTACAGAAGAAAAATGGAGACATGCCTGTCTTCCTTGAACCTATACCTAATTCACTTTCTAAGTGAATTAGTAAATAGATGAATGGTTAGAATAAATTCCTCTAGAGTGGCAACTGAGCACAGGCACTTGAGCGTCATCATGCCAGGATTCAGAACCCAATCCTGCTGCCTACAGAGCTTTGGGACCTTACCCAAGTTACTCAGCCTCCCTGTGTTCCAATTTCCTGTAGAATAGAAATAATAATGGTTGTTGTAAGAGTTGAATGAAGGTATACCAGGAAATAATTTAGAAGTATGCAAGACAAACAGTAAGTGCAAAGCTTGAGTGATCATTATTATTATTATTACTATTGTCATGTTGTAGAACTTCTCAGGAAATTCTTTTACCCACAGTGTTTGCCTATGCTGTTAACCTTCTAAGAGTTTGTTAAAAGGATTGTTCTATAGTTGGCATCAGAACCAACCGTAAGGCTTTAAAGAATACATGTATTCAGCTCTGTTGTGGAATATTCTTATTCAGTAAGTCTGGATATAGCTCTACACTTCAAAAGCTTCACAGATGACCCTGATTCACACCCCACGATAAAAACTGATCATTTTAAAATGACTCAGAAAGGAGATTACACACATGGTAGAGCAGGAGTGTCAACTCCTGACAGCCACCCAAGGACTTTGCTTTATGTACCTGTCCTTTAGTGAGTATTGAAAAATGTGATCAGTAAATAAAAGAGATAAACAATTAAGAATTCCTGTAGACTCTAGTTAATTCTTTTTTCCAGTGGGCACTTGATTTTTAACATTTTTTCAAAATACCAAAATAATTTATCAATTGCCCAAATAATTTTGACTAGCCTAGAATGTGAACTCTTGGGGAATAGGAATTTTTGTCAGTGTCATTAATGTACCAATGTATTGGTATTTAGTAGATGCTCAATAAATAAGAGTTTAAATGAATTTAAATGGTGCAGAGACAGAGCTGCTAGGTATGAGGTTGATTTGAGTATGGTGGACATTTTTGCCAAATACAAAATTCTCATTTTTCTCACACCTCTCACCTCACCCCCTGTTGCTCTTTCTCAGATTTTAGCTGCTTTCCGATTAGCTAGCTTCTATTTAATTATTTGAATTAGCAAATAAAAAAAATTATTGCTTTCGTTTTTAAATTCTGTCTAATGTTCTGTGTTTGTTACATGGCTGAATGTGGCTTGACAACTCTTGGGAAGAATTATAGCCCTGAGAGTCAAGGAGATTAAAGCTGATCATCTCAGCTACTTTGCACTGGGTTCTGGCTTTTGATCTCCTTGGGTGATTTTCAGTAAGAAGTAGGAGGATTTTTTTTTTTTCTCTGTTTTTCTATGTGGTTTTTTATAATCAAGGGGAAAATAATGTCTCGAGGCTTTAAATAACAGAGATTTTGCGTGATTTGTTTTAAGGTCACTATTCTCTTGTGATTTCAGTTGGTAATCCAGAAATCTTACATTTTTGTCTGTGGCTTTAAAGTATCTTGTGGTATCCTACGTTATGGCCCTTAACTGGGCTGTGATGAGGACGATGCAGGTAAGATGATAGAAAATAAATTCTAGATTTTACAAGGAAAATGATAGAAATGTGGGAAATGAGCCAAACACTTTAGGGCTGCCTTATAATACACACTGCCTCGATTTAAAACATGCTGCATGACTCTCACTGTAAAATGAACATTTTAGTCATTCAGAATCAACAATGACTACCCAAATTTTAAAGGATAGAAATCACCAGCATGGCCTGTAAACATGGCTTGTAAATAAATGGTTTCTGGATCAGCAATTTTTAAAGGTGCTTTTTATGGATTGCTTTAGTGTTGCAAAGTCATCACATATGAGAGTCAGCATTAAAAAAGGTATTTCTTGTTTCTGGTATGTAGCATCTGTATGATCAATCCCTGCTCTCTTTATAAGCAAATGCCGAAAACAGGATATTCACGTTTAGCGAGGTAAAAATTATCAAATCCACATGTAGGCATTTGGTAACTCACTCTTCCTGCATGACACATCTTTGTAAGCCTGTTTTCAGTTTACATTGATCTCAAGGGTTAGTTAGCATATGCATGCCATTACCATGATTGTTTTTCAACTTCAGTATAAAAGTCAGAGGCTGATTGACACTCCCTAGGGCTACCATGTGGTCAGGTATGCAAGTCATGATGAGGCAGCCCAGTGAATAGCACCCTCTGCAGTAGTGTAGGGCCCAATCGCCTGGCCCTTTGTAGTAGCTCTGGGCATGAACGCCATTCATTCTCCTCTTTACTGCTTATTGAGCACCTTCTCTAGGCACTGTGCTGAATCTGTATAGAAAGGATGAATATAAATTTCTCCCAAAAGCTCTGTTAGGATTTGGATAAAATATTCAGTTTCCTAAATTGCCTATTCACGATTACCATACTAGACACTCCGTTTCATCTTCCGTGAACCAGCAGGCCTGGTTGTTGACCCTTGTGTCTAGATATAATTGTTTAGGTACTTATCTGTAGCTCCTTATTGTAGTTAGTTATCCTTGTGGAAGAGTCAGTATCTCAGTTTCTTGTTTGCAGTTCTCTTGCAGTCTACGGGGTAGCTTTATCATTGTTTCATTTAATGCTTATTATCAATCACCCAGCAAATAAGTGTAAAAGGGAAGATAGAATTATCAAGAATTAGTTCCCAGAGTTTATCATTGCTTTATCAGGCTAAGGTGGTAGATTTGATGTGGATGTGGATCGTTGTATCTGTAAAAGCAGATGTAGCTATATAGAAGACTTGATGTAAATATCTAACATAGTATTAAAAGATTTTACTTGCTAGACATACAGATAGGATTATGCAGCTCCTAAAAATCAATTTCCAAAGAGTAGTATCTGTGGTCTTTTTTTTTTTTTTTTTTAGTATCTGTGGTCTTATAAATAAGATTCAGTTTTCTAGTTCTGGAGCATATTTTTTGCCATCATCCAAATTTTAGTCCTCTTTCATTGGACTTCTTGGCAAGTTGACACTCTCGCCTCCTTCCAATACTTTCTTCACTTGGTTTTCAGGATTCCACATACTCCTATTTCTCCCTTATGTCCTAGCCACTTTTTCTTTTTCATCTTGGTGCTTCTTCCTCCTCTTAGAACATCCCAGGGTTTAGTTGTCCAACTGCTTCTCTTTATGTGCACTCTCTTTGGACATCACGTTTGTACTCTTGCTTTCAAAACCATCCTCAGTCTGATGCAATCTGCATCTCTGGCCCAGTCCTTTCCTCTAGATCTGGGCCCCCATTTCTCACTACTTGATTCCCTCCATTTGTCTCCGTAAGCGGCATCTCAAGTCTAAACATGTCCAGAACCATCCTCCTGACTGTCCCTCTTACGTCTGCTCTTTCTACTGTCCTTTCTCATGGTATACAGCAACTATACATTTAATGTCTCTATATTTTTCATATCCTGTGCGGATTGTCTCTGAAAATCCTTATGGCTCCGCCTTAAAGTGTGCCCAGAATTTGTACAAATCTTATCCTTTCTGCCTCTGCCCAGGCCTGAGCTTCCTTGCCAAATTGTTGTAGTGGCCTGCATGTAAGTGTTCTCCAGCTTCTCTCTTGCCACATATTCTCAACCCAGCAGTCAGTGTGATCCTGGTAAAACATAGGTAGGATTATATTACTCTTCTGCTCAATCCCTCAAGTGGCTTCCCTTCCTGCTGCAGAAGAAGACAAGTGCTTGCCTTCATCATTAAGGCCTTACAGACTGAGTTCCCCCCCACTTCTGTTCATATATCTCTTTCATTACATCTCCTGTTCCCTCCACCCTCCTTCGTTGACTTCAGCCTCACCTGGCCACCTTTCTGTTCCGCACACATGCTCTGTACTTGCTGGAGAGCTGATCACTCACATATCTGTACAGCCTTCACCTCCCCTGTGTCTTTGTTCAGAAGTAACCTTCACCTCAATGAGGACTTCCCTCACCACATTATAGAAAGCAGTGGTCCTCTCTCCTGACCCTCACTGCTTCTCGGGTACTTGCTGTCACACACTCTTATTTTATTTTCTTCTGTTGCACTTACCATCCAGTGATACACTTTGTAGCTCATTTTTTTAAAAAATATTATTATCTGTCTTTCTTACTAGAATGTAAACTCGCAGAAAGCAGTAATATTTATTTTTTTCATTGCTCTATTTTCAGTGTCTAGAAAAGCATCTAGAATATATTTGGCACTTGGTAAAATACTTGTTCAGTCCACTGAAAATGATTTACATATTTGCTAAGCCCTTTTTAGATGTTTTATACTATAGCTGTCTACCTGAATAAAACTTTGTCCTATAACCATGTGGCTGAGCTGTATCCCAAAAAACATGTCGTTCTATGCGCATCCAGAAACAACTTGATCCTAAGTTACCTTAACCAAGACCCACTACAGAGATAGTACGAATCATTATCCCTACTGTCCAGTAAAGACCATGACTTCTCAGGCTATCATGGCCACTCATAGAGCCTAACAAATTTTTCCTTCTACAAAGACATACTTCAGTATTTGTGCCACTTCCTTCAATTAATGAAACTAAATGGCATATTCAGGTGAAAACATTGGGATTTGACTTGAGGCAAATCATTCCTTGCCTAATTTTCTCCTGAATTCAGGTTAAAATGTTCAATTGCAAGTATAATTAAAAAGGAGAGACAGGAAAAAGTGAGAGACTGGCCATGTGTTATTATTTCAGTTTTTAAAATTGTCTTATTGTTCTCTAATAATCTAGGTCTTATTAAAATCAAAAGTACAGAGCAAATAAGTCATACTGCTTTGGCTTGGACACAGTGTTACAGGCTCTCAGATGTATTAATGTACCCTAAGGAAATATAAAATGTAAATAGCAGTTGGTAAATGTGTTTGTATTATTGTTGCTTAGGAATCCATAGAGGTATGATCTTTTTTATCCATCTTTTTTCTTTTAATCCATCTTTTAATTGATGAGTTAGGTACTTCTAGATGATCGACTTAATAGAAGGGAATATGAAGCCCATATGGAAATCCAAAATAACAGAAGATAGTCTCCACGGAAATAAACTGCCCAGTGGAGACTTATAGTGGCACAGCATGACACATGGTGTGCCACATAGCATGCTACTTGCAGATATGACTTCGGCACTGAGAAACCAAATTCTGGAAATGTTCTTTTCTTTTCTTTTTTAGCTCTTCTTTGGAGGAGGGAGAGTGTCTAGGGGAAAATAGCCTTAGGAAGCAAAAGGAATTGGCACAGAAATAAACATGGAATGTCTGTATCAAGACTGAATTTTGCATAATGGAAATCTTTGTTGGGTGGGAACTGTACTGCTCTAGCCGAACGACTGTCCACTGTTTCGGCACGAAAATGGGTTATGAGACACCATTGGATTGTGTAGTTCAAGAAGGCTGAGGTAACAATTGGTTAAGGTGAAAGGAAAATCTAACTGATGAAACTTGAGTGTTGAAGACAACATGTTGGTGTTTGATTGCCTGTAGGGAGAAGAATTTCTTTGCCTGGGAGTACTTTGTTGAGTTGTCAACAGTGGTTGTTGCATATGCCTCATCCTAAAACACTTATAAATCAGAACATGCATGCAAATTCAAGTTAATTTTTTTAATCTACTTAATGGACTACATGTTCCAGCTTCTACCTATTTAAGTCTTGAAATTTTACTTCACCAATTTATTAAGTCTGCAGTGTTCTACCATTGCTCATTTTATCATAATACCATCCATCTGCCTTTCTCTTAATGAACTAGGTGAGGTGAGTCCCATTTAACATAAAAGTCATTTTGTTATTATTATTATATAGAAATTTTTATGTGTCTGTGGTCTGGTTATCACCACCATCAAACTAATGTCAATTAGAGTATATCTCAGTAATGTAGCTTGATGCGTTCCTTTTATTTCAATTTTTAAATAAATTTAAAATTTATTTTAATAAATTTTATTTTAAATTTATTTTAAATAAAATGCTATCTCATAAAGGACTGCTTGTTTATGGATGGTAATTCTGAGATTAGGTAAATTTTGTTGATGTAACAAGTAAGTTTTGTAATATTTGGACAGTGTTTTGTCCTGTGTCAAAATGAGTTTCAGTGGACATTTCTAGGTAGAGAGAATGATGGCCCAGAAGGGGAATTACAAAAAAGCAATGGTCAGTACCTATGAGCTTTTACCAGGGAACATGAGAAAAATCTCTTTATTATGATAAGTAGCTACTAGCTAAGCCTTTAGCTCTGATCCTCAGTGCAGCCTGCAGAAGTGCTAGGCTGAGCCAAGTGGAGAATTCTTTCCTGATGTCCTAAGGTAGACTTAAAAACAATGCAAGATCTGCTTTACCTATCTCCATTCCTAAATTCATCCAGAATCTTTAAGTTATGGTATACTTACCCAGAGACAAACCAGAACAAGGAAGAGAGGAGAATGGAGAACACAGTGGGTATCCCAACACCCCATGCCCTGCTTCCACAATGCAGGCCTCTTACAAGCTCAAGGACTAGCAGGAGAGAAGGAGAGGAGAAGGAGCATGACAATAAGAAGAGATGCATCTTTTCCAGAAGGTCTGTTTTAAGTCTTGCAGAAGGGGTGGGGATAAGAAAGGATGAGAGAATAATGTTGTGTCTTCTTTAAAACCTTAACCGAACAGTTTCAGGGTTCACACATGCTTCTGTTCTGTGCTTTTGTGAGTCTCTCTGAAAACCCCACAACCTTGACTTGTGGATTGAGAAACATCCTACAGTTTGATAGATCCAATCACTAGTTGTTTTTTTTTTTTTTTTTTTTTTTTTTTTGAGAAAGATTCAGGGCAGGAATCAGAAATATGAGATATTTCATACCAAAAAAGAATTTAAAATAATCAAGTACCTGCAAAATTGTAAGAAGGGGGAGAGTGTCAGTGGTTTTTTTGTTTGTTTGTTTTTGTTGTTCCTTGTACTGCATACTATGAACAAATGTCCAGGAAACTATTGCCACCCCTCACAAATAAGGAAAACCCCAACAAAGCTATAACTTCTCACTGCCCCTAGGCTGGCTCCTGGTAGTAAAATGTGGAATTGGCTGTCATGAACAAGCATTTGCCAAAGCCTACAGTCCATAACATGTCAGGTGCTAGGGTAAGTAAGGATCACTTTGACTGTCCTTCACTTTTGCACATCCCATGAGTACACTTCACTGGCAGAATTTAAGCCTTATCCAGAACCTTCGTGGCAGGAGAATGGGAGAAATGTAGCTGTTAGCCTTCCAGCCCCTGTTATGCAGGAGAGTACAGAAGGGGGTGGTATGAGTACTGGCTAACAAAAGGTGTGTCAAAGGTGTGCCCATCTGCAAAAGGAAGAAGGGGAAGCCAAGTGGAAATTTTCACAGGGAGAGGAAGAGTCAGATTTGTTAGTGAGAAATTTTAATCCAGGTACAAGATATTATAAACTATATATATAGTGGTGTGCATGCTTGTGCGCCTAAGAATGCTTCTCTTTGGGTGGATTGATTGCCAAAAATTAATTTTCAGGAGTTAAGGAGGGAGTCCTATTTATTTTCTACAAAAAAAAAAAAAAACAAATCAAAGGAATAGAAATCAGTTGTTTAGCTACCTGCTATATGTCAGGGGTTTTTTTGTTCGTTTGATTATTGTTGTTTTTGTTGTTTTTAAGGAGCACAGACTGGAAAGATAGAATTTTCCTACAGAATGCATGTATAGCCACATCACTTAAAGACTTCTGCCTGGGAAAAGAGAAATCAGCTTGCCTGCCTCAGAGCAACTATGGTGTGCTGGTGAAGACACTGGCCTCCCTGTTCTTTTGGGAGCAATTGAGTTTTCTCTTATAAACCAACTCCCATCTGTCCCTTTCTTAGATTCTTCAGAAATCTGCAACTGTCATTGAATTTGTTCAGAATCCCTTTATCAACTATTGTGGGAACTGCACAGCTCTCACCTTTATGTGTTAAAAGAGATTTTAGGATTGTGTAACCAAATTGTCAGTTGAATATTTTTCCTTAATGTCTATATTTAAAAGATTCTTGGGACTGCCAGTCTTCTAGAGCTAATGAATTCTTTCCCATTTGGCAGCAGATAGCTTACTGCCAGCCCCTTTCCTTCTGATAAATGTTCCCATAGCAACACTAAGGCAATCTGTTTGGTTTCATTAAATACCAAATTACAGCCTGAGAAAACGTATAATGTATTATACCATATTATAGCACCTAGTGAAAGGACTCATGGGTGATTGAATTCATTGTGATTGTGGGGCAGAGGTGGGGGTGTGTGTTCAAATAATCAATAAAGAGATTACATTTCTTTTTGTGAAAGAGAAAAAGAAACTCTTGAAATCTGAGTCATTATTTTGAACTTCAACAAGGATTCACATTTGCTCTTGATGGTAGCATATCTGAATTTCCCGAGCTCATTTTTCTCTGTAGTCCTAAAACCTGTCCCCTTGTCATCCATTTGGATACTTTCACTTACACAAATATTCTGAAGAATACTTTAATTTTTCTGCTTTTAACCATACTTTTAAAGAACAGATAACCTCTGCGTATACAAAAAGCAGAGATGTCTATTGATTTATGAAAATCGAAAGTGTGCCATCCTCTTTTTTTGCAGCAGAGTAGTTTAAAGACGTTTGCAGCCTGAGAGAGTTGATGTAACTATTTTAAGCAATCCAAAAGGAAAACCTGGCTTTTTGGAAACAAACAGGAAAAGGTAATAATCATCTTGCAAGGCATATTTTGCTTCTAAAAAATTCACCATAGTCATAGTGAAATTTCTGTTTGCATTTAACATAATTGGACTCTTCATTTATATGTAAGTTGGGGAATATTATTTTTTGACCAGGTCAATGATATTTAAGTTTGAAGAGACTGAAGAAATCGTGTTAGCTATTCACCTGCTTCTCGAGATGAAAATCTGGGTTAACATCATGTTGTACCACTTAAATAATTACAATTTTTATTTGGCACTTACACCTCAAAAAATGTGTATGTCATGTGTTGGGGGCGGGGTGGGGAGGAACTTTAAAAAACAAAAAACTTGTGGCAAAAGAATAAGTTATTTGTCTAAGATGAACCAAACCTTGTTTGTAAGTATTAGAAATATTTACTACACGTGATCTTTGCCAGTGGGTTTTCCATGGAGAACTAAATACAGGGACTCCTGAAGTTTGGTGGCCACTTTATCATTGCAATTGCTGTATAGGTTTCTACTTACCACATCATAAAATTATATGGCACATAGCAGTTTGGAATAGAGTGTGGAATGTAGCAGACATGCACCAACCATACTTTTCTTCTTCCAGTTTTGTGGGGTTTTTTTTTTTACCACTTTCGGAAGGTAATTGTCACTTTATCATGTCATGATTTTTGTAATGATTCATACATGAATATTTATTTCTATTAGGCTATTTTCAATAAGAACTGGACAGAATATTTTATAGAGCCAATCCAATTTTTGTATCTCTATGAATAATACTGCCCCTAGCAGTGGCCCCATTACTGTGTATAGACAGTTTTGATGTATATATTTCAAGTATCTGGAGCAATGCAGAAAAAGGCAGTCCTGGTTGATACCTATTTTAGAATTAGCCCTACATCCATAAACGTATATTTTTGAAAGATTTATTTCTGGAATTATGCAGTCCTACAATAAGATTAAGTTTTGTTCTGTGAATTTTTAAACTGGTGACAATACAGCACATAGTTTAAGAATAATTTTAAGATAGGGGCAAGGTGAGGTTTTTTTTTTTTTATTCCATTTTACTTAATTAAAAATAAAGGTTCATGTAAACCATTATAGAACATCAATTTTAAAAACTGCCTTTCTGTTGACATTAGAAAAAAGTCAGTCTTATTCACGGACTCTTAAAAAAAAATTCTGGTAAAAAAGCTATCATAAATTAAACCTGTCTCTTTTGAGGGGAAGAGTTGAATTATTATAAAATCCCTGATCTCTTCTGATTTAATAGATCTGGATTAAGTCTGGGGCAGGGCCCGTGTTCTTATCCTGGGTGGGAGGGGTAGGTCAGTGTGTGAATGGGCAAGAAGAGAGAGAGAGGAAACCACCGAGTACTTACTTACTTAGGTCAGGGTGGTGAGTGGGAAGAACGGCCTCCTGAATCAGAATGCCTATATTCTAGCTTGTTTTCCCCCTCTGCATGAGTTAATCCATGGGCCCTGGGGCCAGTCTGGCAGGACTAATCCATCTCAATCTGCTGTATGACTTGCTATCCTTAGGAACTCAGGCTACTTACCTAAAACTCTCTGTGCCTTTGTTTCCTCACTGACATAATGGAGTTAATAATCATACCTTCCTTAGGGAGCTGTGGGGGTTAAATGAGCCAAACCCCAGAGTAAGCCAAACCAGCTCTTAGGATCATTGTTTAAATTTCTTAACCATATTGAGCCTAAGTTTCTCTCATTCATAAAATGGAATCTTAGGAATAGCGTAAAGATTAAATAAAATGGATGATAATGAAGACAAGTACTTAGTAAATATTACTAAATATGAAATAACTTTTAGCTAATAAAAATGCTTTGACTAATTTTCATTCTCCATTGCATCAAACATTTGAGTAATAAAACTTTAACTCTGTCTGGTAAATTGCAATTTATTTAGAGAGCAACAGGTTTTGCTATTTAGTTATTTTATTGAGGTATAATTGATATGTACTATTGTATTAGTTTCAGGTATATAACAGAGAAATTTGACATTTGTATACATTGTGAAATGATCACCACAATAAAGTATAATAATATTAATTACCACCTGTCACCATACAAAGTTGATACGGTATTATTAATTATATTCCCCATGCAGTATATTACATCTCCATGACTAACTTATTTTATAACTGAAGTTTATATTTCTTGATTCCCTTCACCTGTTTTGTTCCCCAACTCCCCGTCCTCTCTGTCCTCTCTGACAACCACCAGTTTCTTCTCTGTATCTGTGAATCTGGGTCTTGTTCTATTTGTTGTTTTTCAGATTTTATATATAAATGAAATCTTGCAGCCTTTCTCTTGTCTGATTAATGCCACTTGGCATAATATGCTCAAGGTCCATCAGTATTTCTGCAGATAGCAACATTTCATTTTAGATGGCTGAGTAGTATTCTGTTATATATATATGAAACACATCTTCTGTATTAAGTTATTGAGGGACAGAAGTTATTTCCATATTTTGGCTATTATAATTAATGCTGCAGTGGGACATAGGGATGCCCATGTCTTTTTGAACTAGTGTTTTTGTTTTTGTTTTTGTTTTTGTTTTTTTCCCAATAGATACCCAGCAGTAGATTGCTGGATCATAATGTAGTTCTATTTTTAATTTTTTTGTGAACCTTCCATACCATTTTCCATAGTGCCTGCACCAATTTACATTCCCACCAACAGTGCACAAGGGTTCTTTTTTTCTCCACATCTCTCCAACACTTGTTATTTTTGTCTCATTTTGTTGATAGCCATTCTAATAGGTGTCAGGTGATACCTCATTATGGTTTTGATTTGTATTCGCTTGATGATTTTTTTTTTAATTTTTATTTATTTATGATAGTCACAGAGAGAGAGAGAGAGAGAGGCAGAGACACAGGCAGAGGGAGAAGCAGGCTCCATGCACCGGGAGCCCGACGTGGGATTCGATCCCGGGTCTCCAGGATCGTGCCCCGGGCCAAAGGCAGGCGCCAAACCGCTGCGCCACCCAGGGATCCCTCGCTTGATGATTAAACATCTTTTCATGTGGCTGTTGTGCATTTGTAGGTCTTCTTTGGAAATATGTATACTCAGATTCTCTGCCCATGTTTTACTTGGATTGTTTGTTTTGGTTTGTTTTCGATATGTATGAGTTCCTTATATATTTTGAGTATTAGCCCCTTATTGAAAAATATGATTCTCAAAATCTTCTCCCATTCAATAGTTTGCATTTTTGTTTTCTTGATGGTTTCTTTCCTTAACTGCACAGAAGCTTTTTAGTGTGATGTAGTCCCATTTATTTTTGCTTCTGTTTCCCTTGCCTTTGCAGTCGGTTGCAAAAATACATCACTAAGACCAATGTCAAGGAGCTTATTACCTATGTTCTCTTCTGGGAGTTTTATGGTTTTAGGTCTTCCATTCAATTTTTTAATCTATTTTGAGTTAGTTTTTATATATGGTGTAAGATAGTGGTCCAGTTTCATTCTTTGGCATGTAGCTGTCCAGTTTTCTCAACACCTTTTATTAAAGAGACTCTCTTTTTCCCCATTGTGTATTCTTGCCTCCTTTGTCATAAATTAATTGACTGTATTTGCTTGGGTTTGCTTTGGGGCTCTCTATTCTGTTCTATTGACCTACATGTCTATTTTTATGCTAGTACCATATTATTTTCATTACTATAGCTTTGTAGTATAGTTTGACAGATTGATACCTCTGGCTTGGTTCTTTCTCAAGATTGTTTTGGCTATTCAAATTATAGAATTATTTGTTGTAGTTCTATGAAAAATGTCATCAGAATTATATTGCTTTGAGTAGTATGACATTTTAACAATATCAATTCTTTTGATCCACAAACATGGAATGTCTTTCCATTTATTTGTGTCTTCACTTTCTTTCCTCAATGTCTTACAGTTTTCTGGGTACCCAGTTTTTTACCTCCTGTGGTTAAAATAATTCTTAAGTATTTTATTTTTTGTTGCAATTATTAATGAGATTTTAGTCTTGATTTCTCTTTCTTATAGTTTAGTTTTAGTGTACAGAAATGCAAAGAGTTTTGTATATTATTTTTGTATCCTGCAACTTTACTGAATTAATTTATTTGTTCTAATAGTTTTTGGTGGGATCTATAGGATTTTCTACATGTAGTGTCATGTCATCTGCAAATAGTGACAGTTTTGCTTCTTCCATTCCAATTAGATGTCTTTTTATTTCTTTTTCTTGCCTAATTGCATTGGCTACTACTTCTAATATTATGTTGCATAAAAGTGAGGAAAGTGAGCATTCTTACCGTATTCCTGATATTAGATGAAAATGTTTGAGCTTTTCACCATTGAGTATGATATTAGCTATGAGTTTGTTTTATATATCCTTTATTATGTTGAAGTATGTTCCTTCTCTACTCATTTAATTGAGAGCCTTTATCATATATAGATACAGAATTCTGTCAAGTGCTTTTTAAGCATCTATTAAGGTGATCATATGATTTTATCTTACATTTTGTTAATATGGCTTATCACACTGATTGATTTGTGGATGTTGAGCATCCTTACTTACCTTCTTGGAATAAATCCCACTTGATCATGGTGTATGATCATTTTAATGGATTATTGAATTCAATTTACATGTGTTTTCTTGAAGATTTTTGCATCAGTGTTCATCAGGGATATTAGCTTTTAATCAATCTTTCTTTTTTCCTTCCTTCCTCCCTTCATTCCTATATTCCTTCCTTCCCTCCCTCTCTCCCTCCTTTCTTGTCTTCCTGTCTTTATTTCTTATGGTGTCTTTTTTTAGTTTTAGTGTCACAATAATGCTACCCTCATAGAATAAGTTTAGAAATAGTCCTTTCTCTTCAAATTTTTGGAAGAGTTTGAGAAATATAGATATTATATCTTCTTTGAATTTTTGGTAGAATTTGCCATCAAGTTGTCTGGTCCTAGAGTATTTTTTTGGTTGGGAGTTTTTTCATTACTGATTCACTGTTGGAAGACTATAAGTTTCTAGGAATTTATCCAGTTCTTCTACATTGTCCAGTTTGTTGATATATAATTGTTCATAGTAGTCTTTTATGAGCCTTTGTATTTCTATGGTATCAGTTGTAATTTCATCTCTTTTATTTCTGATTTTATTTATTTGAGCTCTTTATCTTTCTCTTGGTGAGCCTAGCTCAAGATTTATCTCTTTTTTTTTGTTCTTTTTTTTTTTTTTTAGTCTTTTCAAAGTCAGCTCTTCATCTCATAGATCTTTTCTATTCTTTTTTAGTTTTTATTTCATGTATTTCCATTCTGATCTTTACCATATACTTCTGTTAACTTTGGGCTTCATTTGTTCTTCTCTAGGTGTAAAGATAAATTCTGTATTTGAGATTTTTTTTATTTCTTGAGGTAGGCCTATATTGCCATGAACAACTCTCTTAGAAGCATGTTTGGTGGATCTAATAGGTTTTGGTGTCTTGTATTTCTGTTTTCATTGGCCTGTTGGTATTTTTTTATTTCTTCTTTGTTTTTTTTTTTTTTCTATGAACCTATAGTCTTTCAGTAATATGTTTTATTTAAGTTTTTTATGTATTTGTAGTTTCTCTAGTTTTTTTTTTTTTTTTTTTAAGATTTTACTTATTTATTCATGAGAGACAGGGAAAGAGAGGCAGAGACATAGGCAAGAGGGAGGAGCAGGCTCTCTGCAGGAGCCTGATGTGGGGCTCAATCCCAGGCCCTGGGATCATGCCCTGAGTCAAAGGCAGATGCTCAACTGCTGAGCCACCCAGGCATCCCGACTAGTTAGTTTTCTTTTTGTAATTGATTTCTAGTTTCATACCTTTGTGGTTGGAAATAAATTCTTGAATTTATTGAGACTTGTTTTGTGGCTTAACATATGATCCTTTGTGGAGAATGTTTGATGTGCACTTGAGAAAAATGTGTATTCTCTGCTTTTGGGTGGGATGCTCTGTATACATCTATTATGTTCATTTGATCTAATTTGACATTTAAGGCTGATGTTACCTTATTGATTTTTTGGCTTTGTGATCTATCCTTGATGTAAGTGGAATGTTAAAGTTACTATTATTGTATTGCTGTCAGTTTCTTCCTTTAGGTCTGTTAATGTTTGCTTTATGTCTTTTGTTGTTCCCACGGTTGTTGTGTAAATCTTTCTTTACTGCTAAATTTAGATTCCTTTCATTTTCTTTTGTGTATCTACTCTAAGTTTTTGTTTTGTGGTTACTGTGAGGTTCACAAATATCATCCTGTGTAAAAAGAAGTATATTTTAAGTAGATAGCAACTTAAATTTGAAGGCATTCCAAAACTCTTCATCCCTCCACATGTTTTATGTTTTTAATGTCACATTTTGCATCTGATTTTATGTGTCTCTTAACTAATTATCATAATTTTACTTAATTTTACTACTTTTGTCCTTTAACCTTTTAGTAGCTTCATAAATGATTAATACACTACCTTTACCATATATTTATCTTTTCCAATGATTTTATTTTTTTTTAATTTTCTTGTTATTACTTAGTACTTTTTCTTTTCAGATTAAAGAAGTATTTTTAACATTTCTTATCAGCCAGTTTAGTAGTGATGGACTTTTTTTTAGCTTTTGCTTGTCTGGAAAATGTTTTGTTTTCTTCAATCCTGAATGATAACCTTGCTGACAAGAGTATTCTTCATTGGATGTTTTTCTTCTTTTGTCACTTTAAATATATTGTGACATTCTCTTCTAGCCTGCAGAGTTTCTGCTGAGAAATCAGCCAGTAGTGTTATGGGGTTTTCCCTCTACCTAATAATTTGGTTTTCTTTCTTACTGCTTTTAAGCTTCTCTTTGTACCTTTACCTTTTGACATTTTAATTATGTGTCTTGGTGTGGCTCTCTTTGAGTTTATCTTCTTTGGAACTCCCTGCATCTTTGACCTAGGTACTTTTTTCCTTCTCTAGGTTAGGGAAGTTTTCAGTCATTGTTTCTTCAAATAAGTTTTCTAATTCTTTCTCTTCTCTTCTCTTTCTGAGACCCCTATAATGCAAATCTTCTGCTCAATATTGTGCATAGGTCCCTTAAGTTAAATTCATTTTATAAATGCTTTCTTTCTTTTTGCTGGTTTTTCTGGGCTTGTTCTGTGGCTCTGAGAGTTCCCCATCACTAATTCATTCTTCTACTTAATACAGTTTGCTGTTGAACCCCTCTAGTGTATTTTTCAGTTCAGTTATTGCATTCTTCATCTCTGTGACTTCTGTTTAGTGTATTCTTGTATTTTTTCTTTGTTGAAGTTCTCTTTGTGTTCATCCATTCTTCTCCTGAATTCCATAAGCATCTTTATGACCCTATTTTGAACTCTTTCATCAGGTAGATTACTTATCTCCATTTCATTTGATCTTTTACTGAGGTTTTGTTTTTCCATTCAGATCATATTTCTCTGTTTCCTCATGTTGCTTGATTCTCTGTATTTGTTTCTATGTAGGTAAAACAACTACCTCTCCCAGTCTGGAAGGAGTGGCCTTGAATAGGTGATGAATCTTCTCTTTTAACCTTGTCCTAGCTCTCAGTTGGCCTCTTGAATCTTTGTGATTATCTAAACTGCCTGATTTATTCTTGATACATTGCCATTGTTGAGAGTGTGCCGAAACCTGTCAGTGTTGCAAGTGCAGGAATCACATTCAGCACCTAGTTTCAGGCTGATTGGAAGCCAGACCCTCAGGCACCAGTTTTTAATGTGTGCAAATATATACAGTGCTGTGGGGCTGCATTTGTAATCCTTGCTGGCTTCCAAAACAGGTCTGGAGGTGTCGCTTTGACAAAAGTTGCAAAAATTGGAGCTCCAGTTGAATGTATAAGCTCCTTTTGGAGAGACCTTGTCTATGAAGCCAGTGTGCAAGGATGGTATCTCACTGCTTACATTCCCTGGGAACACCTCCCTAGCCTCTAGATGGGTGGGAAACCTGAAGCCTGTCCTTCAGATTGAAGCTCCAGGCAAAATAAATAGGTCTTTTTCACAGGAAGTCTGGGGTTCTATTCCAGTCTGCTGTCTGCAGTGCTGGAAGGTGGGGCGAGGGAGTAGGATTGGCTTGCCAAGAACTGTCTTTCCTATTGTTACATTCCCACATGGTGCTCAGGATCTCCAGCCCCCTTGGTCAGGAGTGCTAAGTAGTCAAGGAGCATGCCCTGTGTGGATTGCTGGTTTTAGCTATAGAATGAAGCATATAGGGACACTTTTACTGGCTTCAGAAAGGCTATGGGAAAGTATGCCCACAGGCTTTAAGAATGCATCATGAGAGTGCCTTGCCTGTGCATGCACACCAGCTTTTGTCTGGGAGCAAGAGAATTGCTGTGACCATTCTCATTCACCTGCCCCAGTCAGGGATCAGGGGTGAGCTATAACCACTGGCACTCTCCAGCTACAGCAAGACAGTGAAATAGTACATTGACCACTTGCCCTAGCAAGGCACAGCAGGTTGCCATATCTCAGCTCTTCCATCTGTGCTACCAGGGAAGGTAGATAGAACACAAATGGTGTCCACTGGCATTTCTGACTCCACAGAGAATTTCAGCTGCCCCCTGCCCTTCCATCTTTCCATCTGATGCTTTCACATTAGCAAATGTATC
Source organism: Canis lupus familiaris (assembly GCF_011100685.1). Taxonomy (NCBI): domain Eukaryota; kingdom Metazoa; phylum Chordata; class Mammalia; order Carnivora; family Canidae; genus Canis; species Canis lupus. Next base: position 17,076,598 of record NC_049253.1, read on the forward strand.
TCTTTCATGTATAGCCTAGACATCTTTCAAACTGTGTTTTGTTTTTTTTTAACTGGGTTTCAGGGTGAGTAATATTACATGTGAGCCCTCCAAGAGGGGAATTTCAGTTTCCTATAGCACTTAGGGTTCCTTGGACTTCAGTCCAGTTGGTTTTCGAAGCCAGACATTTCAGGGACTCTTCTCTCCCAGGTAGATCCCAGGAGTGGAAGTGCCCAATGTGGGGCACCAACTTCTTGCTTGTCTAGCAGAAGTTGTACTGGTGAGATTCCTCCCTATTATTTGCTACCATGCCAGGGGTGGGGTTTGGAGCATGATCATATCACTGCCTCTCCTACCCATCTTAATGTGGTCTTTCTATCTTAAGGAGAACAGTTCATTTAGTTTTTCAGATATATTTCAGAGGGATATGATTCATCTGAAGCTATAAAGTTGATGTGTCTGTGGGAGGAGAGGAGTTCAGGATCTCCCCTCATCACCATCTTGTGGAGGTCCCCTGATATCTTCAGCTTTATTTGTATCCTGCTGATATCTAGAGCAGAGTACAAAAAGAACAGCCAATAAGAAGCTGTAGAATGATATCTGTATAAGCACTTTATCCTTATTTCCCTGCAAGTGTTAACACAAAAATTTGCCATTCTCTGCTTTCTTCTCTTTTTCTCTTGTCTTCATTTTCCCTCTTTAACACCTTTTTCCCTTTACTTCCTCCTTACTTCCTTTTCTTTTTTCTTCCCCCTTTCTTTCAGTATTTAGTTATTGACCATTATAATTGACTGCTTCATTCAGAGATCAGTTATTGACCACTGGCTAAAGGAAATCATAGTAAAGGTGGCAGGTATAGTCATGGGAGCCCAGAGAATCTTGACTTGTCATGTGACTGCTTGTTTTAACTATTGTTATGATTTCTCCCCATTTTATTTAATAATGATATGCTGCAGAGGCCCAAAGCCCCAAATATTGAAAGTGAGAGGATAGCTCATTTAATGCACTGTAGCTTTCAACACCCATTTTTTCATTTGAACCTCCATATTTTTAAAATGAAGAAAAATCCCTCTAGTCTGAAGTAGGGCTTTTTAAAGTGTTCTTGTTGCACAGAACTCCAGCTTTTCTCTTCTCACCAGGCTCCCATTTGTGATCCATCTGAAATAACTATTTCCACATAGCACATTCTCTGTTCACTGCTGATCTTCCCTAGAGCTGCCTCTGCTTCCCGTGGGGAATATAGATGAGGCTGGTGATGTACCAGGAGCCAGCCAGGGAACACTGAGATAATGACTCTTTGTCATTGTGAATAATTCTCTCAGTTTGAATTCTCAGCAATTAACCAGGTTTCTGGTGGTGCTTTTTTTTTTTTTTTTTTCCTTCTTGGTATATATCTAGCTTTAATTGTTTCACAGAATGTTTGTCACCCTGAAGCTTTTCCTGCAAAACAGAGACAAAGAAATTAACAAAGTTATTTCACTAGTCGCCTTTCTTTCTCCATGATAATATAGACCAGTATCATTATTTAAATGCCCAGCCCAGAAGTTTAAGTTCAAGCAGTTGTAGCTCCTACATACTGGTTGAAAATGGAACTATTTGGAAAGATTGATAAATGTTTTCTGAAATAAGAGGTAGAACTATAGACAATTTTGACATGAAAAATCAAGAAATTAGAGTACCCCAATAGGTCACATTAAAAGAGCAGAAGAGAAAAAATGTGGAATAAATTTCACTTGCTCCAGGACAGGTTTCAGTGAAGCCTGCAATTACTGAAGTTGCTTCTCTTCTTCCAGATGAGACTTTACTTAAATCAGCCTTTAAGATCTTTACTCAGTGTGCGCAGACACCCGTCATGTTTTCCTAGGTGCAAGTTTCTCTCTAGCATTTATTTCTACTCAAGGCACTAACATGCCACTGTCTCCTAGGCCTGAAACCAAAGAGCCTGTCTTGCTTTCTTCTTAGCCTCCTCCCTCTCTGTAGGCTGCTGCTTAGTCCTGCCATTCATTTCTTTCTGATGTTTTCTTGCAACCCTTTCTCCTAGCCCATTTCTGCTGCCTTCTTCCTGACATATTATCTGGAGTGTGGCAAGTACAAAATGGCTTCACTTCCCAAGCAATGAAATGTATAGAACTTCCATAGTTTAGTCCTCAAGTTCATTGCTGAAGCTCACTGTTGGTTTCTACACCTGTTGCAGTTTCCTGGAGGCAATTTGCATAAAGAAAGGTATGTAATTAGTGAGATAAACTGAATATAGGACTCTGGTTTGAGGGGGAGGGACCCAAAATCTCACAGAGAAGAAGTACAGTACCAGCTAACTACCTGCTTTTACAAATTGACCTCATAACTCTGTGCCCTAGAAAAATTAGAAATGAGAACATCTGCAGATCACTTGGGAAAAGTTGAAATTGTGAATGTTAAAATCTGTGATTGCCAAGGGGCGATGGCATTTCCTGCCTATTTTGCCAGTAGTTTGCCTCTTTCTCTTCTAATTCATTTTTTTAAAGTCTGTTAGATTTATTTGGCTAAAATACCATTTTGTATTCCTCATCTCCTATTTAAAAACCTGCAGTGACTCACCATTAGTTAGAGAAATCAATTCAAAGGCCTTCATAAAGAAGCTGGTGCTAGGCCTCCCACAATCTGGCCCATACCCACCTATCTCCTATTCTCCTCATAAACCTTTCAAATCTCACCAAATTGATTTATTCTTTGTCTTTGGAGTATACGTTTTCCTATCTCTGCCATTTTCTGAATTGTCATTAGAATAGCTCTGAAATCTGCTTCTCTTTCTTTAATCTCTGCTGTCTCCAGGTATGACCTGGAAAGACCTGAGTGTTTGGGAAGGCCACGCTTGTTGAAATGTGGGAGAATTCCATGACATAAGCAAATGTCATTACTTCCATCATTAATGTGTGTCGATACAGAGAGTAAATTGAATTAGGACCGAGGACTGACCAAACACTGAAAAGAACCACTCAATAGTTCCATAATTGGAACCATTCCATAATTGCTTATCTTTGGTAATCCTTCTTGCTGTCGTCAGGCAGGCTTTGTATATTCATACGAAAAGCCATAGTTGGAGTTCAGGGCAACACTAGCATCAAGTTGTCTGCGTGTGAAACCTCATTCACTCCTACCTGTTAATCTTGGGCATAAGACTGGGTATAATAATGGTACTTACCTACCTAAATGGGTATATTAATGGGGCATAATAGGGATATAATAATGGTACTCCAAATGAGTATAATAATGATACTTACCTATCTCATAGGGTGGTGCAAAGGTGAGAACAGTGTTTGGCACATGATAAGAGCTCAATAAATATTAGCTGATGCCAATTGTATTAGTAGTAGTAGTATTATATTAATAATTATTATTAATATGAGCTGTTTTCTGACAAATTTTATATTTTTTCTTTCACCATTTACTTGACCACAATTAATTTTGAGTTAACAGGTATTTCCTGCTTTGAAAATGAAATCTATTTCAAGTTAAGATAAAAATTTATCTAATATTCCCTTATGTAATAATGAGGAATTTAGTGTACTAAAGTATTTATGTGCTTCCCAAAGTGAGAACTTACAACAAAGAAATCATTTAAGCTTAACAATTCCTTATATTAGTCATGTAATTATCCCTTCTCTTAGAAGCCTAGGGCCAAATGGATCTGTTCCTAGGAGAAAGAAAGTATTTCTCCTGGCTGAACAAAGATTTGAGTATAAAAACTATCCACCCTCTGATCTATTGCTACCTCCCTGAATCTTGGAATGTCTGCCTCTCCCATGAGGAATTTGAGGCAGCAAAAGCAGAAGGGACCTTGTCTCCTTCTTGAAGTCAAGCTGAAACCTAACATATAGAAAAAAATGCCTACCTGATCTCTTCAAGGGTAAAAGAGCCTGAGGCAGGTATTCTGCATGTGTGAACTAGCTCATTCATTCATTCATTCATTCATTCAGATATCCATCCACTCTTTTATTATCCATTTAGTTCATCAGCCATGTACTGAGCATATACATGGTGAGAAGCACTATGCTAGGTATTAGACATTCAGAAGAAAAGAATGAGATTTATTCTCTGCTTGAGATTAGAGAGGTGTGTGTGTGTGTGTGTGTGTGTGTGTGTGTTATCATAGCAAGTAAGATTAAATCTTAAAATATTTCTTCTGGAAATGAATACTTTCTGAAATGGATTTACATTTGTTAAACTCAATGTCAAGTGGAAGAAATGCAATGCATAATTAAATATCAAACAGCTGAAGCATTCAAACAGTTGAAGAATCTCTTTTTGAGGCAAAGAAACCCAGCCAGAGTTGGATCCATGATGACAGTAACTCTGAGGTAGGCCCTCACCAGCAACTTTTAAAATCCAGTCACTCTGCATCTCTCTGTGGTAAGATGTTGGAAGTTAAATGTTATTACTAGGCCATATGATTGTTAGATGTATAGAAAATATTTTTATTGTCCATAGCATAGCTTTAGAGTATTTCTGCCATTCTACTGGCCTGAGAAAAGAACTATTTCTAAATTCCTGTGCATTAGAAACCACATTCCGCTTGATTTGGGGGACTAATTTAAGCCTTGATCCTTTCTATAAGTTTTCTACTTGGAGTTATGTTACTGAGTATGTTACTTTGAGTTTGAAAATTTTCTTTTGTTTACCCAGTGGTAAATTCTCTGAAGTGTATACAGAACTGCAAACACTATTTCAACATTGTAAACTTTTCCTTACTAACTGGTTGGACCATTTACAGTACTTAAAGTACTCTGACCCTGAAATAATTTGGAGAGAAGGAAAGAACTATTTCTTCTTCAAAACTGGTAGGTAGGCAAGCAGCATTCATGATGCAGATGAAATTACACAAGTAAATATGGTATTTCATAAAAGATGGCGTTAGTGTAAAGTTTCCTTTTTGTGACTTACAATTTTTTTTCTCTTAAAAGTGGCCATGAAAAAAAAAAAAGAAAAAAAAAAAAAGGTGGCCATGAGCTTTATTTAATAGTCTCTACCAGGGATCCCTGGGTGGCGCAGCGGTTTGGCGCCTGCCTTTGGCCCAGGGCGCGATCCTGGAGACCCGGGATCGAGTCCCACGTCGGGCTCCCGGTGCATGGAGCCTGCTTCTCCCTCTGCCTGTATCTCTGACTCATTCTCTCTCTCTGTGACTATCACAAATAAAAAAAAAAAAAAAAAAATTAAAAAAAAAAAAAATAGTCTCTACCAAAGTACAGCAGACAGGGCCATGCATTGCCCAAACTGTTTTAGTGTTAAAAATGAACTGAGATGATAACTTGGAGGCATGCCTGAGCACACAGTTGAGGATCTCTTCAGTGTGTTCTGAGAATATGATTCTGAGAATATACTTGTCTTTGTTCATTTAAGCCAATCAGGAGGAGGTCATCATAAAGGTAAAACATTCCTTTTTGTTAGCGACGATGTGAGGTGTGGGTATTGTTTGGTTCTTCCAAATCAGGAAGAATCGAGAGCTAATAGGATCCTTAGTTTGGTTTTCTAATTGGAAGCCCTAATTAAGCCCTAACAAGATCTCTCTCTCTTGATGTTTTGACACTCTCTGTTGACCTGACTCTTTGTTCAGAGATTCTTTAGCAGCTAAACAAACAAACGTGGGGTGATGACTAGAACTTATATTCCATGTGCCCAAGATATAATTGTTATGCCACTAATGGGCTATATCTGCAGATCTTTTGCTGTATGTGTGATGTCGAAATGAGTGGTCTTTTTTTTTTTTAAAGAAACATGATATCTTATTTCTCACTAATAGTTGATTGAACTTAATAGGGATGCTCCTTTAATTGGTACAATAACATGCTTTGTTTAGGTTCCATATTGAGGAGAAGCCTGAATTCCTTTTTTCACATAATGCCTGCCTCCCTCAGACCCACGCACAGAGTTCTGCACACACACGTCAGTCCCCTGCTCCTGCACAAAACCCTTCCATAGCTTAGCTTTGTCCTTTGGATAGAATCCAAACTCCTTACAGCCCCGAATGGCCTAGAGGGCTGCTTTCTTCTCCAGCCTCCTCAGAGCTTTTCCCCCTTACTCTCCTTGTCCTCGCCTTACTAGATACTTTATATTACACAGAATTTGTTAAGCTCCCCTTAAACCCAGATAAGACTTAAATGTCACTCCTGCGGGAACTCTTTCCTTATCCACAGAAGCATGCAATCTTCTGACGTCACACCTTCCCTTTGGTGAGACCAGTGCACTTGAATGTACTTTTAATAAAGTGTTCGGTGCCTATTATCGGTGTTTCCTTCTAGACTTTATGTTTATTCATTGCAAGGAAAGACTGTATCCATCTTTCTTTGTATCTCTCCCCAGTGTAATACTGTGCCTGCCCGTGGTCAGTTATCTTAAATATTTGCCGATCGATTGATAAAAAGTTGTTTAAGTACTTACTACGTGATGGAGAAACTGTTTCTAGTAGAAGTTAACTCTTGAGCTACATTTATGCAATTTATTTTATTTTCTGTTACATAATCTGGATTCACAATTCCTTCTTTCTTTAAATGATAAGTAGTATTTACAATAGTATAGTAGTATTGTGATGGTCTCTGATTTATGAAGTAAAATAATTTCATTAAGCACCTACTACATTAGAATGTTACCATTAGACAGTCTGAGCTAACAATTTTTAAAGATCTGTCATGAAAGGAAAAATCCTTTGTAAGCATCCGAGAGCATTATAGATACATTATTTTACTTTTCAACAATTGTGCTGGTAATTCTCAATTATTCTTATCTATTCCTTATACAGCTCCACAACAACCTCTACTAATATATCCCATCCTAGATCAAAGTATCATATGTATTTTTCTAAGTATCTAATTGTATTTTTCTAAGTATCTAATTGTATTTTTCTAAGTATCTAATTTGTATTTTTAAGTACCCAATTGATCATATTAATGCATATTTATGAAGAAATATACAATATTATCTCTAACTTCCAGAAATACTTGTAAAATATTTTTAAGGTTTATATTTTCAATAATTCAAATGTGCTGCATTCTGCTGGTTATGCTGGATAAGTTTTTGCTATATTGTATTTCCTGAATACTAGAATATTTGAATATGTGTAGAAAAATGTAAAACTTCAGCTTAGCTAAAGTTTAGGAATAGTCTATGTCTCCTTCCTTGGTATAGAAAATTGAGAGTAAACATTTCTGTGTAGAAATGCGTCTGTTGAACCACATTAAGATAAGTGGGATAGAAGAGTATTTGGTCTGAACAGTATTGTCCAACCTTTGTATTCAAATCCTAACTAAAGATCTAATGTGATGGTGCAAGGGTAAACAGTGAGGTAGCACTCCATAGAAAGCTACTAATGTTAAAAATAAAGTCACGTTATTTCAGAATCTTCTTATGAATTTAATGTTGTGGTATTAAAGATAGTTATAAGTATGTCAGACTTTAATTGTAGATCTCTATCTCTCTCTCTCTTCTTTTCTCTCTCTCTCTCTTAAAACAAACCTTTGTTGACTACTCATGGCATATAGCATAATAGGCTAGGCCTGGAAGAGATACAAATATAAAAGGCATAAAACTCTTCCTAAGGACTGGGCTCCTAGGGAACCTAAATGTTTCCCCAAGTACTATGTTGTGTGCCATTATAAAGTCCAAAAATTTAATGAAAAAGAAAATATTGTGAGAATTGTAAAGAAGATGTGGTTAATGTGAATTTATAGAATCAGAGAATGCTCTGAGACAATAGATGGTATCTTCAGAGAAGATAGATGATAGTTGAAGGTTGAATACTATTTTAACAAACAGGTCATGGGAGACATAATACTCCGGGTAGAATAAAACCACTGGAGCAAATTACAGTGTTGTGTTTAAGTAATGGGACCATCAAGTGATAACAAAACAAATTACAGGAGGGGCAAGTATGAGAAGAGAGTTGAAGTTTGCCTCCAGCAGAAATTCTTATCATTTAACTCCTGAAACATGAGATTATACTCATGTTTTCTTTCTCTGTTTTTGACTTTAAACAAACTATTTTTAATTTTTTCCAGCACTTTGGTGAAATTAAATTGATTTATTGTCTTTACTTATCTACACTTATTCAGTTTATGGTAACTCTTTATACTTTCTATATTTTGCTGCTTTACTGCTTTATTAGTTATTCTACACTGTATAGCATACAGAGTGCTTTACTTATTGGTATCTTAACTTCTGTAAAGAAGTATTTTGGTTCTAGTGAACGAGTAAAAAAAAAAATGATAACTCTCAACTGCTCTATCAATCTTTAGCATCATACTCTAATAGTGATATTAGTTAAAGAGCTGTATTCTCAAAGTAATTTAATACATGTTCTTTTAATAACTAAATGAGAAACAACAGGATAGGAGTTCACTTCATTTTTTTTATTTTTTTATTTTTTATTTTTTTTATTTATGATAGTCACAGAGAGAGAAAGAGAGAGAGGCAGAGACATAGGCAGAGAGAGAAGCAGGCTCCATGCACCGGGAGCCCGATGTGAGATTCGATCCCAGGTCTCCAGGATCGCGCCCTGGGCCAAAGGCAGGCGCCAAACCGCTGCGGCCACCCAGGGATCCCAGGAGTTCACTTCATTTAGTGAATGAGACACATGGAGGTTAGAGGTATTAAGTTGGTAAAGAGCAAAACCAGCCTTAAGCTTGTCTTGTCTCCCTGTTGAGCTCTTGTCACATTATACAATGCTGCCTAGAACTTCCAAAATTTTGAAGCACATAGAAAACTCAACAGCTATCAGGGTAATATAAACAAAGAAGTTGTCCGTATCTCCAGACCATCAGACCTGAAGAAGAACTCATTAACTTCTAGAACTGGCTGCGAAGTGTAATATTTTGACCTTCATATGTAAATAATTATGGGCCTATTCTGAGTCTTTTTACTTCCCATAAAGTTATCATTATCTTATTCTTTCTATTCCAGTCTTTGTATAGTGGAGTTATGGTGAAAGTATGTACATTATTACTCTACCCAAAATAATAATATAAATAGTATAGGCTAGAGGTCAAGAATACAGACTCTGGATTCAGATGGCCTGCTCTCAAATCCTGGCTCCCCTGTGAATATTGTGACTCTGAGACCACTCCTAAATTTAGTTTACTCACCTTTAAACTGAGTTTAGATTTGTATGTGGGTAATAAGGTTATTGTGAAGTTGAAATATGGTGATCTATGCATAAACCTTAGTATAGGGTTTTTGCACATTGCAAACTTAGTAACCTAGCCATTGTTAGAAAGTGATCTAATGAGATAGCTGATATCTTTGAGTACTGCTGATACTGCCATCACAAGATACGCAAGTTCTAAACTATGCTTTAGTAACTGGGCCTGATAATTCATCAGTGTTCGATATGCTTGAGGACTGTTTGAGGAATAAAAAGGTTTGTGAAATAAATATATTAGGATTCAGTTTGCTTTGCTCCATTCTTAACTATTGATCAGAGAAAATCAAGTCAGTTGACGTATGGAGAAACACATGATTGCTTGGATTTTTAATATCTAACAGTTAAACAATATGAAAGACACAAAGGAAAGTAAGACAAAACAAGCATTGCTGTTGTGTTGGTTCTGATACCAAACTTGTAACTTCTAGCAAAAATCTTTCATTTTGGTTAATGTTTGACTTTCTCTGAGGTTGCATTAACACAGGATTTCCAATGCTAATCTTATAGTTACACAAGCTAAAGAATGGAACCAATTCCTTTTTTTTTTTTTTTAAGATTTTATTTATTTATTCATGAGAGACACAGAGAGAGAGGCAGAGACACAGGCAGAGGGAGAAGCAGGCTCCATGCTGGGAGCCTGATGTGGGACTTGATCTCGGGTCTCCAGGATCACGCCCTGGGCCAAAGGCAGGCACTAAACCCCTGAGCCACCCAAGGATCCCCAACTCCGTTTTTAAAAGAATTTCTGTTTAATACATGATTGGTCAGTTTATAACCTGGGTACATTGGTGTAATATATTGGAAAGAGCAGTATTTCCTAGGACAGATAAATAATGTAAGAAAGTGTGTGAAGCCAAAGTCACTGTTCAGCCAGCATATTATGCAGCTTCTTCCAGTTACCAGTGCTGCTTTAAATGTATATTGCAACGCAGTAAAAGTAGATAGTGCCTTATGCATACTAAGTGTTCAAAAATCGTTTTTCCTAATTTAATTTTATCTATTTTTGTCTTAAATAACCTTTAGAAATTTTAACAATTTATATGTGCTTGTGGTTTCAAAGATACAAAATTGTAGCAGTTTCAATAGCAATATTTTCAAAAGGACCAATTTCTGAAAATCAAGTTTTTCATCATTTATTAAAATATAATAAGATACTCAGCAAGAGGCACATTTAAAAATTTTTGTATTTGTTCAGCAAGGGGATTAGTGAAGAAAATAAGAAGCATTGCTCTCATAGATTGCCTTAAAAAAATCTGAATAGGGACACCTGAGTGGTTCAGTGGTTGAGCATCTGCCTTTGGCCCAGGGCGTGATCCCGGGGTCCTGGAATCAAGTCCCACATTAGGCTCCTTGCAGGAAGCCTGCTTCTCCCTCTGCCTATGTCTCTGCCTCTCTTTCTGTATCTCTCATGAGTAAATAAATAAAATCTTTAAAAAAAATAAAAATTAAAAAAATCTGATATATTGTGCTTAAATTTTTTTTTCAAAGTTTGAATTTGGTAACAGAATATCCTGAAGAAGACACCAGCTTTACCTTTAACAAATATACAAAATTTGAACAGTATTACGACATCTTCGTAAGAATCTTACATCTTTACCCCTCAGAGAGACTTATCCTCTTTGTCTTTTTATTGGTCTGATGATGCACTTACCATCTGACATGGAAGACGTGCCCAGGCACCAGGCTCCCTGGAACCATATAAAGTGTCATCAAAATCCAAACAGGTGACGACAGTCCAACTGCTTATTACCTTTAAAGATTTTATTTTATTTTTTATTTTTTCATGAGAGACACACACACAGAGAGAGAGAGAGAGAGGCAGAGACACAGGCAGAGAGAGAGGCAGGCTCCATGCAGGGAGCCCAATGAAGGACTGGATCCTGGGACTCCAAGACCATGCCCTGGGTCAAAGGTGGCACTAAACCGCTGAGCCATCCAGGAATCCCCTGCTTGTTACCTTTAAAATATGTATTCTAATTTGATTGGAATTCAGTCAACAAAACTAAATTACAAATTCTTCCTTATGAACAGGATATCAAGAGATTAATAGCTCTCAGAAAGCCATTATTTGTAAATAGAAAAAATAAATTATGGTAATATTTCTTCCCATTGCCATTGGAAATTCCTGTTTGGAAAGATAGATTAGCTTTCACAATCAAGACATTTAATAAATTAACAAACAGAGTAACTAGTGCAACTGAGTTAAATGTTTAGAAATAATTCCACATGAAAAAAAAAAAAAAAAAAAAAAAAACCTCTTCTTGAGAAACTATAATGTGACTAATTGTGTTATGGAGTGAATGTTTGTATCCCCTGCCTTCCCAAATCTATATGCTGGATCTGTAAGGCCCAAAGGAGATACCTTGAGAGGTAAACAGATTTAGATGAGATCATGAAGGTGGGGCCCTTGTGATGAGATTAGTGGCCTTGTAAGTAGAAATGAGAGGTACCAACTTAGCTGGTAACTTTATCTTGGACTATCAGCTTCCAGAGTTGTGAAAAATAAATCTCTGTGTTTGAGCCATCCAGTCTATAGTATTTTATTATGGAAATCCATGCTGAGTAAGACAAATTGTAAATGGGAATATATACACAGATAAAGTTATTAAAAACTTTGCATTTAATTTAAGGAGGCTGATTTCATAAATCATATTCATGTTTCTAAGCCCTTATTTCTGTTTCATATCTAGCTCAAAGGGAACTTTTTTTCCAGCTGTGTTTTAAAAATTCTGTATCACCTATGTTTTTTGGTATCATGATAAGATTTAACTCAGTATTTCAATAGTAATACTGCTTTTGATTTTTTCCAGGGAAAAATGTTGTTCTTTTGTTTATATCTTGGATGATGGAGTTGAGGTAAACATTTTAAGAAGGGGGTTTTGTTGCCTGCAATGTACCCAGAATCACTGAAATTACCTGATTGTGTCTATTTGAGCCAAAAATATGGAGCTTAGTAGAAGACACCAAGTTATGTAACTGATTAGATTTGGAAGTGTCCATCTGCCCTCATAAAGACTAAAGACCTGTGACCACTTGGAAAGATAATTCAGTTACTTTTAATCTTGTAGTTTTTAAAATGAGAAATACGAGCTGTTTTATGGTACATGCTGTTATTAGCCACAGTGGGAAAAGAGCACAATATGTGGATGTGTGATTTGAATCTGTAAATTTGTGTGTGTATGTGCGTGCATGTAGGTGCTTATATAGGGTGCAAATGAAGTGTAGGAGAGTACCAAGAGGAAAAACGGGCAGTTTTAACAGATGAATTGAGTGTATTACAGTTTTAAAAGAATAGCTCTTGGAAAGAATCCAGATTGGTCCAGCTTCAAGAAGCCAAAGTAATAATATCTGTGAATTACCTGTATGCCAACATTCTTGTATTATATTTCAATGGACTCAGCTTTTTCTCCTCAGTGTAATAGGAACTCTGTGTCTTTTTTTAGTTAGCGGCCTTTGATATTCTCAGATAAAAGACATCCTTCTGAATTCTTTGATCATATGCTATAGCATACCAGTAAACTCTCACTCGTGGCATCTTTGAATAGTACTCCTATTTTCCAAATTCATCTAAAATCATTTAATACCACAATAATATTTTTACAGTGTAAAGGAAATTAAGCCAGAATTTAATTACATGCTCTAAAAAAAATTTGAGGAATTGAGAATTGTTGGCCAGAAAAGAAAAACTCTGAATTCAAAAATCCAGCACCTAATCAGTTTTTGACTACTCACCAATCTATTTAATTGCAAAGAGTCCAATGGGATTAGCCTGACTTTGGGAGAAATCTGGGTTCAAGCCTTAGTTCTACTACCTCTTAGCTGTATGCTCTGCACCAATTATTTAGCCTTTATTGGTGTCATTTATTTATTTACTTGAGAGAAAGAGAGCGAGAGAGAGAAAGAGCACATGCTGGAGGAGGGACAGAGGGAGAGAAGCAGACTCCCCGCTGAGTGTGGAGCCCATTGCAGGGCTCCAAGTGGGGCTTGATCTCAGGACCTCAAGATGATGACCTGAATCGAAATAAAGAATTGATGATTAGCCAACTGAGCTACACAGGTGACCCTTATTACTATACTTTTTTAACTGTATTCTGAATCACATTTCTCAGTTCATCCTTTGTAAACAGAGGATAACACTGACCTTTGGGATTGTTGTGAGGATTATGAATGACGCGAATTATCTTGCACATTGCCTGACCTGCAGAGACACTTGGTAAATGGTGGCTCTACAGAAGAGCTCTTAGCCAATCTCAACTACTCTTTGAGGTGTTTTTGGATAACTCAGAAAGGATAGATTTCATTATTTTAGGAATTTTGAAGAGTAGCAAAGTCTAAACACAGAAAATACATGTATATAGGTGAGAATATCCCAGTTTTAAATATGAGAGGAGAAAAATCTCACAAATTTGAACTCTCCTAAATTTAGATTCCTGATACTTAGATCTGGATGAAGTCAAGAGTTAAACATAGTTCGAAAGGATATGATTAGCATTAACATAATATATTTTTATGAATTTAAGTTCATAGCTTGTAAGCAAAATGCTTTTATATATATTTATTATTGCCAGGATCGTCACATATTTTAATAGCTTATAGCAGTGTGTGAACTTCAAAGAAGTAGCATATTATTTCTTTTTAAATATTTCATAATTTTTCTACTTATTTATATGGATACTCCTATCTTTTGGACAATGATAAATGTTTTCCAGTAACATTTATAGTTAAATGTTAAGAGAAATGCTCAACAATTCAGTAATTTAATTTCCTTAAGGTAAGTTTTTTTTTCCATAATACTTTTTATACAGCAGTGTTTTTCAGAGTGTGTATGTCACAATCTATAAGACATGAAAGCAATTTTTGTTATCAATCCAATCTTTTTGTAATTTAATGCAAAAGACAAAAATAAAGAAAATGCCAGTTTATCATACAAAATAAGGGAAAGTATCTATAAAATGCTTGTTTATTTGTATATATATGTATATTTAATAATGGTTTATATTGTCAAATATATTTCTAACCTTAGTTTGTAATCAAACGATTTTAGAAAACACTGCCTACAGCACAAGACCTTGACAGAATTCCAATTGTTTGGAGAGATATGCCACAGGAAATACTATATGAAAAAGCTTTCCTTAAGCATGGATAGTCACCTTTGGGACTCTCGAGAAGTAGATTAAAGTAGACTAAATAGAATATTCATTCTTCTATTTAGTTGGGAAATATTTACTAAGCATTTACATTTCTAGGATAAGCACAAAGTTTATAAATATATAGTGTATGCCCATAATAATGTCATAATCTACTAGAAGAGTCATACATTTAAATAACTCTGTTATAAAACATATGGTAAGCATAGAAGAAAAACTATTTGCAAAGGATTGAGGTTGCACAGTGAGTTGCTTTATGGATACAGGTCACAAGGCAGTGAGTTCTGACCCAGGTATTGAAGGATAACTAGAGCTTACTGGGCATGTAAGAGGTTGATGGAGAGGGCATTCCAGGCAAAGGAATAATGAGGTCGAAGGAGGAGAGATGTTTTAGCTTGGTATGTCTGGAAAACTATTAGGGCTGTGGGCAGATGCCAGAAATGAGATTGGAGAGTTTGGCAGCGGAAAGTCTAGTATGCTAGGGATAAATAGTTTAAAACTCCATTACGTACAGATACTCCAAAGGGTATTTAGTCAGGGAAATACTTGCTTAAATATGGTGTGTGTTACTATTATGTTAATTCACTTGGACATCACTCTGAAGACAGTACCAGAGGGAGTGATACTACTGGCAGAAATTCCAATTAAACTGAGATAATAGGGACACCTGGGTGGCTCAGTGGTTGAGTATCTGCCTTTGTTTCAGGACATGGTCCCAGAGTCCCAGGATTGAGTCCCACATCGGGCTCCCTGCATGGAGCCTGCTTCAACCTCTGCCTCTGTCTCTGCCTCTCTCTCTATCTCTCATGAATAAATAAATAAATAAATAAATACATACATACATACATACATACATACATACATAAATTTTTAAAAAATAAAATAAACAGATAATAATGGTCAGACAAGGACCTGGATCAAAACAGAGGCAGTAAGTGGCACAGGCAGTGGAGGTTGAGAGGATGGGAGTTAGTTGATACTAAGTTAGTTGATACTAAGTTGGTATCAGAAGAAGGAAGTGATGGTTAGAAAGAGAAGACTGGGATGCTTTTCAGCTTTCTGGTTTACATGACTAGATAGACAGTGATGCCCCAGACAAAACAGAATGTGTGTAGAAGGTGATGGATTCATTTGTGTGAGAAGACCATGGATTCCTTTTAAGAGAACATTTTATGTGATACTCAAGCAGAGTTAGCTGCTGTGTATATGTTTCTCTGGAAGTCAGCTGAGAGATCTGGTTTAGAGATACTACCCTGGAGTTATCCATATAAAGACAGTGGTAAGATCATGAAAATGGATAGATTACTAAGGGAAAGCTAGTAGAGGGATATTAACAAAGCTGTGAATAATGCCTACATTTAAGGAATGGTGGAAAGAAGAGTCATAGAGAAGTTTGAAAAGTATGGCTAGAAAAGTAAGTAGAAAACTACTATAAACTGGATGTTTGTGTCCCACCACCCCCAAATTCCTATGTTGAAACTTTCTCCATGATGATGGTGTTTGGAAGTGGAGCCTTGGGAGGTAATTATGCCTTGAGACTGGGGCCCTCATGAGTGGGATTAGTGCCTTTATAAAAGAGATGTCAGAAGTCTCTCTTGCCCCTTCTCCTATGTGAAGACCCAGATGGCTGTCTTTTTGAGCCAAGGAATGGGCCCTCACCAGACACCAAATCTGCTAATGGTTTAAATCTGTGGGTGTCTTGATCTTAGATTTCTCATCCTTTAGAACTGTGAAAAGTAAGTTTGTATTATTTACAAGTCACTCAGTTTTTATGACTGTGTAACAACCATAACAGACTCAGACAAAAACCAAGGATGATATCACTGGAATTTGAGGAGGGAAGGAAAAGAATGTCTGTTGGCTTTGACAGTTGGGAAATAACTAGCACTCTCCATAGAAATGGAATAGAGTGGCTGGGGACAAGGACATTCCTGTTACAGTGAATTAAGAGGGACTAGGGGTGGAGGAAGGGAACACATTCATGCAGACTAGGTCAGTTAGCTTGACTGAGGATATAAATGTACAGCAGTAGGATGGGAGAATCACAGGGACAAGGAGAGGCTTTTCAACCACCAAAGAGACTCAGGTGTTTATAGATAAAATGAAAGAAACCAATGGAAAAGGAGAAGTCAGAAATAAAAGAAGCAGAGTAAATAATTGATGGAGCATGATCCCTGTGAAATTAGGCATGGAAACATGGTGGACTGATTAGCTTTATTTAGGTAGAAGGAAAGACCTAAGGCCAGAGGGAGAGGAAACAGTATGGATGAAGAAGGAAGGAGTCAGGAGCCAGAGAACGTGGTTGCCTACTGGCTTTCTCTCTTCACTTGTGAGGTAGACATTGAATTATATGCTGAGAGTGAAGACTTACCGGAAGTCAAGAAAGCAGGAGATGGTATAGAAATGTCTGGATGGTATACCTGCATGGCTCAGTCAGTTAAAACCTCTCCCTTCAGCTCAGGTCATGATCTCAGGGTCCTGGAATCGAGTCCTATGTTGGGCTCCCTGCTCAGCAGGAAGCCTGCTTCTCCCTTTCCCTCTGCCCCTCTCCCTGCTCATTCTCATTCTCTCTCTCTCTCTCTCTCTCTCTCTCTCTCTCTCTCTTTCTCTCTCTTTCTCTGTCTCTAATAAATAAATAAAACCTGTTAAAGAAAAAGAAATGTCTGGTTGGGATGGCTGGGAAAGAGAAATAAATAGAGACAAGGTAAAAAAGTATAACCAGATCAGTACTGGGACCAAGGTATATAGTCAAAGACGTCTTGCACAGCCCAGAGCAGGGGCTACCATGCTTCTCCAGCTGGGTACTGTGGCCACCCTGATCATTAAATATTAGCAAGGTGCTCCCCAGCTGCCTTTCTGTACAAAAATGATTTTTATGGGCTTATTCTAAGTTTATTTCTAATGTAAATTTGCTTACCTGAATGCATTATGAAAGTGTTTCTTAAAGGTCTTGCCTTGATTTTTAAAAGGTAGGGGGTGGGTAGAGGTTGTGGGGCTTGCAATTCATGGACGTGATGAGTGTTGATTGATTTGTACCGTGTCAGTCTTGGAATGGATGCTCAGAGAATCCTTTCCTTACAGAGGTGTTCAGGTAGTTAAAGCCTGTCATTCAGATATATTTTGTTCCTATGCTGATTTTTTTGATCAATGCCTTCTTTAAATGACTAGATAATTTATAGTCAACTGCAGTAAATTCTAGAGGGGTTTTGTGGGTTTTTTTTTCCTTTGGTTACCCTCAAATGATCTAAAACAGTTGGCATTTAATGCTTTTCCATATTAAATTCCATTGGTATATTAATGTTAAGTATCATGTACCACAATTAGGTGAAATCTATGAGATTATTTTCTACTTTGTGCTATAATCGCATATTCAACTTCCATATGACCCATCCTCTAAATTCACTCATTCAGTAAATGTTCTGAGCTAGTTACCAAGCGATATGTTGGGATACAGCAGTGAATAAAAGCCTCTGTTCTCAGGAAGCTGCATTCTAGTGGAGGAGACAAACAAACTGAAACGTAAGTTTAAAAATATATATAACATATGAGGTCGTAACAACTGCTATGAAAAAGACTGAAGAAGGCTAAAGGATGAAACATGTCCAGAAGGGAATGTAAGATGGAGGATCAGGAAAGGTTTTTCCAAGAAGATAACATGCCAGCAGGTACTAAATGAAGTGAAAGAAGAGTAGAGCACATGTTAATAAATTCTCCAGGGACAGGGCACCTGGGTGGCTCAGTTGGTTAAGCATCTGCCTTTGGCTTAGATCATGATCTCAGAGCCCTGGGATGGAGCCCCACATTGGGCTCCCTACTCAGTGGGGAACCTGCTTCTCCCAAACCACCTGCTCTGCCCACCCCCACTTGTGTTCTCACAGACTCTGCTCTCTCCCTCTCTCTCTCTCTCTCTCTCAGATTAAAAAAAAAAAAATTTAGAAGAGAAATTCTCCAGAGAGAGTAATAGCAAGTGCAAAGGCCCTGAGGTGGGGGTTGGCCTGATGTCCTTAGGAAAGCAGTACTAGTGTGGTTGAAGCCAAGAAAGTGCCCAGGGTGGAGGAGAAGCAGAGTTTTAAAAAGGAGCTGAGGAGCCAGACAGAACAGTTAGGGCCTTGGCTATTATGCAATGCAGATAGGATGCCACAGAGTTTTGAGCAAAGAAGTAAAATATCAGTCTTACGACATCCTGAGATTATATTATTTCTGTCCTCATTATGTTGTAGCCTCTTTTCTGGATCATGAGCAACTAATTAAAATTGCTGAGTAATCCACAAAAATGTTCTGCTAGGGAATGATGTCTCATAGATAGTTTAAGGTCAAATCTCTAAATCTACACACTTTTATTTACTTCATGTGAATAGAATGCTACAAACAAATAACATTGTTTCCATCAAATTTAATCATATGTTTTAAAGAAAGGAATGTCTCTGGATAAAGACATAACCAGACCGGAAACTCCAGTGCTATGTGGACTTAACTGGAATACTTTAGGAACTACAAACTATCTGTGTGATGATGTTGGCATCATTTCTCTTTGTCCATAATACAGTGTTTATGGTGCTCAAGATTCATTTGACTTTTACTGAAAGTGACTTTCAAGAAAAAGGCAACTTGATTTTTTTCTTCCCAAATTAGAGTACAAGTTATAGCAGATTTTTTCAAAACATTATTTAGAAGCACATGGTTAATGCATCTTATCCAGATAAGCATCTTACCAGAGAAGATTACACTGCAAACAGAAAGAAGAGAGAAAAGGAAAGTGTCCTCAGTGTCTACTAATGCATGGTTTATGTTCTAAGTACTACTGCAGAGAGCTAGTCCAGTCTGCCAACACATGCCTGTCATTAATGTGACCAGGTATCTGCATGGGACGTGTATTTGTCTGTTGAGATCTACATCTTGAAAAGGTAATATTTTGCAGAATGAGAATATTAGTAAGTAATTATTGCTGAATTCTGCCCTCAGAACTCAGCATCGATATACACTAAATCAAAATTAATTTGAAAACTAAATTGCAAAGAGAAGTATAGCGTGAGTTCTACTTTGCTGAAGACAAATGAACATTTTTACAAGTAATCTCCTTCAGCAAACAGAGATAAAATAACATTTGGATAATTATCAATCATCTTTTTAAAAAACTGTGTAAATAAATGAGCTAGAAAGGGGAATTTTAGTAAAAAATACGTTAGTAAAATATGAAAGTACTATGCAAAATTCATTGGAAAATTAATGCGAGGACATAATTTGTGGCAAAAACCTAGTATTATATAATAATGTCACAATGCTAGAAGGCTTAAAAATACCATAAAAGGAAACACAATTTTAAAGACTTTGAATTAATTGTATTGTCCTATATACATTATTTTTCCCAGCAATAAGAGTTGTTGAAACAAACTTAAAAATCAAGACAGAATAAAGTTTCTCAAAGCTTTTTATTTTATTTGTTCAGTAGTTATAGGACAAAAACAAACAAAAAAACCCCCAAAAATCTGCTTTGGGTAGAGAATCCATTGCATTTCTGTGTAAAAACATCAGGACTTTATTGAGGTTCACTATTTCTTGGTTTATACCTAAAGCACTGTTTATATATTTGCCATATTCTTTGTAGGGATTAAGCAAAATATTACTGAGCTCCCGCAATGAGCAGACACAAGGAGCAATATTGGATACGGTAGAGAACACTTAAAGAGTGTATTTGTCCTCTAGTTGTATTTGTCCCTAAATTTGAAATGTGTGTACACTACTGTACTAGGAATTAGGAATCCTGAGCCTGACCCTGTCCTTAACCAGTGAAATCTCTTCTAACAGGCCATCTAAATCTAAGACTGATTTTCCACCTTCACAAGACACTTCGACTGTAAAAAGCTTTCTTTAAAAGTGTTTGTCATATGTCAGATATCCATATCATTTCATATCATATATGAATGAAATCATTTATTATCATTTCAGTATTCAGTCATATTATTGATAATATGAAATTACTAATCTATATGGTTATGTATTTAACCTTATGTATATGTAACCTTTTACAAAAGTAACCTTATTAACTGTGTACAAAGTTGAGTATGTAATGTTATATGTAACTCTATAAAAATATGTATACATTTCCTACAAATATATAGAATGATTAGTAGAAAGAACAAGCCTAATAAGATTTCAAATCAAGTGGTATGTTTTTGTTATAGCAATAGCTACATTTATATACACTTACTATATGTCAGTGTGGGTAGTGACTAAAATTCTCACACAATAAGCCAGTGAGTATAGATGTCTTTTCTCTGGTTTGTCGAGGTAGTTAGTTGTCCAAAAATTACACATTCGATGGCAGTAATGCCAAGATTTGAATTAAGTCAGATAAACACTGGAGCTCATAGACCCAACCACAACACCAAACACTTCTCCAACGATTGATGGAGATGAGCCTGAAGAGGTGGAATATGGAACCAGACTGTCATGAAAGGAAAGGGTTCAGTGATGTCATGATAGGAAATGTAGAAAAAAATTTTTGAGGCAAAAGACAATTATTGATTATTTCTGCCCAGAGAAGTGTCATGGTAAAAGCCACATTTTAACATTAGTAAGATCTCAGATGAACAGAAGTGGAAATACAGTTGCTCATTGATTAATGACCTGTTTTATATAACACAGAATAATGAAGACAGAGTCCTTGCTGGGTTGAGTTTTTGATTTGTTTTGTTTTGTAGGAGGTTATTTTTTTTTTCTTTGAGAACTGACAGCTGTGAGTTATAATGAGCTTCCCAAATTTATACATGCCTACTCTCAGCCCATGGAGAGTAGTAAATTGCTC
The DNA here is from genome assembly GCF_011100685.1 of Canis lupus familiaris. Classification (NCBI taxonomy): domain Eukaryota; kingdom Metazoa; phylum Chordata; class Mammalia; order Carnivora; family Canidae; genus Canis; species Canis lupus. Next base: position 17,097,698 of record NC_049253.1, read on the forward strand.
TTGTTCTCATGACACATTTAGATTAGAAGTAGAAAGAGGGGGGCAGCACTGCATCAACTAATTAAAGCTAATGTGGGATGATGAGCCTCTGAAAAGAATAAGATCAGCACCAAGAAAAGAAAAAAATAGCACACAGGCAGGAACCTAAACCAGGGACAGTGGTGACTCAGCTCCTCCAGAGGGTTTCAGCTTTCCCCTGCTTAGAAGGCCTAGTCTTTGGTCTGGTGGGGTGGGGAAGGGAGTGTGGTAGTGAGGTGGTCCACAGAGAGCTATGGAAATGGCAGGACTCCCAAAGGCATACCTGGGAGAGCTCAGACACGTTCCTGTGCCTTCTCACAGTGGCCTGCCAACTGCACGCCATTCCTCAGCTACTGAGACAACCAGCTTTGTAATTCCTTATTTAATGTGTTCTTATAGTTGCATTTCAAGGCATGCTTTCATTCAGATCACCCATCCCTCCCCTCATCTTGTCTTCTTAATTGCTTTGGGATGAGATAATCATAGGTTCAAAAAGTAATTTAGCACTCCTCTATTCTAGATAATGGAAGAAAATCCCCCCCACCCCCCCCGTAGAAGCCTTTACTCCATTACACAAGTATTATTGAGCCCCTCTTTTATGTAAATATAGGGGGACCTATTAAGATAGACATTTCCTTACGGTTGAGGAAAATTATATTTCACCAATTCTGAAATGTACTTTTTTCATATTTTACCTTCTCTGAAACTTGCTTGAGTCTTAGAATCACTGTTGGTCAAACACTAGTCATGATATAGCTGCCATTGTACGCTTGGGCATAAGCTCAGAGCCATTTATTTTGTCTCGATCAGTTACGCACAGTGCCGAAACTGCATGAGTGAAGTTTAATTGCTGTTTACGGAGTCTTCAAAAATATTATTTGGCATTGAAACTAAATGCTATTGTGTAGAAAGGCAGAAAAACATGGCAGTGAGGTACACACATTTAATAGAGAGAAGAAAAAATTCACTAATTGAACAACTGTCTGCAATTACCTATTTTTACGCTAAGCAAAAACCATATGCTTTACAGGACCTGAGAAAATAACAACCTCCACAAGCCAATGCAGCCCATCACATTTTCTTACTAACATGAAAGCAAAGGATTGCCTACCATACACTGAACAAGAAAGTTCAGCAACAAAATCCTGGTTATAATTCTTCAGTGTTGGGGATCCCTGGGTGGCGCAGCAGTTTGGCGCCTGCCTTTGGCCCAGGGCGCGATCCTGGAGACCTGGGATCGAATCCCACATCGGGCTCCCGGTGCATGGAGCCTGCTTCTCCCTCTGCCTGTGTCTCTGCCTCTCTCTCTCTCTCTCTGACTATCATAAATAAATAAATAAATAAATAAAATTTTAAAAAAATAATAATTCTTCAGTGTTCCTTTAAAATATACTGCATCCTGAGTACTTTTGATAGAATAGACAATGACGTTTGTGAAAATACAGCAATGATTCCGATATGAAAAAGGATTCTAATGAGTCAAACTCAGTGAGAGGAAGGCTTAGAAATATATATTCAATATTTTCTCTGATAAGGTATAAAGTAATGATTTTTAAGTGGTAAGAAAACATTTCATTATTTGTTTAACTTCTATTTAATACATAAAATATTAGTGTATCTTAGGATCGGTAGAGTTTTAAGGTCATCGAAATATGGCAGTGACAGTCAAAATGCAATGCTTTTTAAACCTCAGCTGTGCAAGATATTATCATTTCAGTTTTATAAAGAGAATAGAGAGGTGACTAGTTCAATATCTTAAGAAACTAATAGCTGGTTAATGGTAGTTGCCACTTAAAGTAGGATTCAAACTGTTTACCCAAAATAAGTTGCCCCAAGTGAAGAGAATCCTTAATCAAAAAGAAGAAAATGAAAGGACTCGGATATAAGGAAATAGCAATAGCGCCTTGGTGCCTCACCCTTGACATAAATATTTCTTGTGTAGGTGAGCTCATTACAGTGCAATACTAAGCCATTCCATTCTGCTTGTTTTCTTGTTATTTAGGAGTCTTTTTTTATACTGTACAAATAGGCTCCCTTTTAACGTTCACTCATTTGCCTTTATTTTATCTTCCTGAAAAACAGAAAATAAGCCTAATGTTTCATCCATAAAAGCCTCTCAAATACTTGAGAACAGTTAGTTATTATGTTGCCATCTATTTTTTTTTCTTTCTGGACTGAGTACCCCTGTTTTTCTTCTAAACCATGTTTTCAAGGTCCAAAATAATGTTTATTGTATTCCCTTAGGGCATTCTATTTTGTTGTTGTGTGCTTAAAAATAAGGAGTTCAGAATGAGCTGTTGCATTAGGAGTTTTAGCACAGACCTGGCACACATTGAATCTGCAGTCAACAAAAGCTTCCAGGACCCTGTCATGGTCATGAACCTAGCTAGGCTCCTCACATTTGTTCTTTTTTCAGATTTTTGTCATCTCTCAGGGTATATATCCTAACCTTACTGGCAAAGAACAGTTTGGAAAAGGTTGCAGCCCACATGTCTGCATGAGGAGGATGGTTCACCATGGAGACACATGCCATGGTGGCGGGGAGGTCTGTTCATGGGGCAGAGATATGGTGGCTGACATGAATAGTCCTCCTGAGTTGCATAGGCCCCAGAGTGACATGGCCTAGGTTTGAATCTCACCTTTGCTGCTTACCAGCTTAGGTGAATAGCTTATGCTTTCTCAAATCCCCATCTGGAAAATGATGACGTATAGTAATACCTACCTCCTATGGTGATTTCAGGATTAATTGAACTGAAGTATTTAAAATGCTTAGAAACACTGCTTGGCATATTTTAAGAACTTAAAATGTGTTTGTGTGTGTGTGTGAGAGTCAAAATCAAATAATTGAGTAATAAACCTAGTCTATTAGTTTCCTAGGGCTGCCATAACAAAGTTCTACTAACCGAGCTGCTTAAAACAACAGAAATTTATTGTCTCACAGTTCTGGAGGCTAGAAGTCTGAAATCAGGATGTTGGCAAGGCTGTGTTTGTTCTGAAACCTCTAGGGGATATCCTTCCCAGCCTCTTCCAGCTTGTGGTAGCCCCAGGCCTTCCTTTGCTTGTAGCAGCCAGACTCCAATCTCTGCCTCTGTCTTTACATGGCCTCGTGTCCCTGGGTCTAAATTTTTCTCTTCCTATAAGGACACCAGTCATACAGCAGGGCCTATCCTAATGGAGTATGATCTCATGTTTTGTTTTGTTTTTAAAAAATTTTATTTATTCATAGAGACAGAGAAAGAGAGAGAGAGGCAGAGACACACAGGCAGAGGGAGAAGCAGGCTCCATGCAGGGAGCCTGATGTGGGACTTGATCCCGGGTCTCCAGGATCACACCCTGGACCGAAGGCGGCACTAAACTGCTGAGCCACCCTGGGCTGCCCGAGTGTGATCTCATGTTAACCTGCAGAGAGACCCTGTCTCCAAATAAAATTGCATTCACAGGTACCAGGGGTTAGAACTTCAACAGATCTTTTTGGGGGATCCAGTAACAGAGAAGTTCAAAACAGAGGAACTGTATATCCAGAAGCCAGCAGATGTCACCATTAGCGACCTGGGGGAGATCTAAGAAACAGGTGATGTTTTGAGATTTAACTAATGAATAGGCATTAGGGTCTTCTGTAAATAAGTAATATAACCCAAACCAAGCCCCTGGGCTAACATAAGGAAGAACAAGATTTCAGGTCCCCATGGGAACAAATCTGGACCCAAATCCTAGAAGACCTACAGTACTGAACAGGTTACTAAGATAAAAGTTCTAAACCCAAGACTGGTGCTAAGGATCCTGTTCACTTTTGGAAGTGCCCCTCCTCAAATATGTAATAAATAGCATTTTGGCAAGCCTGAAGTAATTGGTATAGTTTTAACAGCCTTCATGGAAGCAGCATTGTAGATTTTGATTGCATGGCCAATTTCCAGCACAGATAGATGTTGCTTATGTAAGATGTGTTTGAAGTCTCCTAGGGAAGAGAATGTGTTTATTTTCTGAGTGGAACACTTAACTAAGAATTTGCTCTGTATAGCCATTAGACACTGTCTGCTCTTGAGAACTTTAGTGGTGGGTAAGCAGGAGTTTGTTAGGTCTATAAAGTGTTTAAAAATATGAAGAAAAAGTGCATCACACATAGAGGCTTGTTATAATCCATGTGTTTGTACCATCAGTATTTCCAGAGTCACCAGTCTTGATTTCCCAAATAGAAGACCCTGACTGCAAGTTAGAAGCAATATGGCTGAAATACTAAGAAACTCATCTCTTTTGTGTTTTAGTCAAAAAAGTCTTTTGTAAATACCGCATTAATGACAACTGTGGAAAGAGAAATATGGAAAGTGTGCTTAACGTAGAATTTTCTAATCCTTACAGGAATTGGAATCAACGAAGATTAGATCATCCCCTAAGTGGGTTTTTATATAGTTGTTTCGTTTCCAGTTTTCCATGCCTTTCCAACACTTGATCTTTGTATGAAAACTGCTGCCATCTTCAGAGACATGAGTCATGGTACTTAAAATGTTTTCACCATATTTTAGACATCACAGGATACAGTAGGAGAAGAGTAGAGTCTTGGCATCCACAATTTTTTACATTCTAAGACTTGACCTTTCACAGTGGTTCATTACATGTTTAATTTAGCTCATGCACTAGGCTAGCAGATCCTTCAGTGTCTGAATTTCATTTCGGCCTCTTTCTTTTTTTAAGTACAGTGTGTATGTTCACCTGTATATCTGTGTATGGGTATGTGTATGATATATGTGTATATTTTCCTGGAAAAAAAGAAGTCCATAAAAAGAGCCAATTCCATTGGCAGTGGGAAGGGATGAGGTGATGACTATAACTAGAAAGAAAGGCTTTAGATAAACTAAAGAGTGGAATGTCTTCTTCTTCAGCGATTTGGGTCTGTAATATAAATGACTCCGTCACAAGTTCTGTGCAGATTCTAGACAAACTGAATATTAAACCATTTCAGTGAGTTGTCCAGTTCTTGCCAACATTGCTCAAATAAGGACTTCAAACTCTAGCAAAGGCTACTGAAATGATCTTTAAGGTAAACAGAAGTAGAAGAATTACAACCTTTTTTTTAAAGACAAACTGATTTTTGTGTTTGCCTGGAATTCTTTTCCCATTCCCATTCCTTTTATATGACAGACTTCACCTTTCCCCACTAGCAAGTCGGGGTGGGCACATGACCCAGGACTGGCCCATTGCCATGCACAGCTCCCTGGACATGAAGATTAAGTCATGAGTGAATAGAGGAGATTCAGGGGGGCAGTTATCCCTTTATTTAATTGGGCTAGAATTGGTGAATCTACCTCTTAACTCTGCATACTGGCAGGATGTGATTTGGAGAATACTTGGAATAAGTCTACCTGGTAGGAGAAAACAGACCAGTGTGTGGAGACTAAATAGTTTGGGAGGCTATGTATCCGCCCAGATCCATCCATGCCTGAAACCAGCGCTCATGCTTAGCTGCATCTCATGGGGCAATAATATGCTTATAATATTCCTGGGTTATAAGATTTTTCAAAGATCTTGGGAACGAGTCCTTTATGTGCTTAAGGTTCCATGGTATATTTTCTCACCTGTATGTAAACAAGCATTTACACTTCATTGTTTCTTTGAGGCTTTCATGATTTCTGATTCTCTGCGCTTTAAGACACGTGGAGACTCTTTGCTTCCTTTTAAATACATTATATTTACAAATAGTGGAAAGCATTGTGTACGTCAGTCAGTAATTCAGAAACCTGCCTATGTCCAATTACTTTGATCATGAATATCAATCACGGGACTTTATAAGTGATGGGATTTAAAAGTGTTGTAACAAAAATGTGCTAATCAACACAAAAATTGTAATTCCTATATAATCTATTCATGTGTAATTTCTATTTTAAATATTCTGCAGTTGTTTTGTTCCGATTCAGTCATGTTGCACAAAGTGAGGTGAATAAGAAGGCAAAAGTCACCTTGCTTGCACTTTGCATCTATAGGTGTAACATTGGGACGATCACCCTTTACCTAGCATTAAACAAAAAGAAGGCAAAATATTACCATAATATATACAAAACTCTTTATCTGGACTAAAGCTAGTGATATTTTAACATTGAAATATTATTGTAATCACTTATTAAGGGGGGGCAGCTCCAATCAAGTGGAGCGGATGAGAGCTCTGGTATTGTAGAGATAGGGAGCTTACCTGGTAGTGAGTTACTAACCCATGCCAGTTACTACATCATTATCAGATTTAATCTTCACAGCTGCTGTGTGTGATAGCTGCTACTGTCCTTATTCTACACACTGGCAACTTGAGGCTTAGAGAAATAGAGTGACTTACCAGGGCTAAGATAGAGTCTTTCTCCTGCTTGAATTCCTTTCATGGCCCCTCTTTAGATGAAGTTCCAACTTCCTAACTTGAATGCAAACATCCTTGTTCTGTGGCCCATGGTAATCTTTACAGCTTTGTCTCTTTTCATTGCATCCCTAGACTCCAAATTCACAGATCTCCTTTCACTTCCTAAATTATGTCACAAGTTTTTCTTCCGCTGTGAACCATATTCCCTGTCCCTGTCCCAACCAATTCTGTAACTAACTCCTCTTAATTATTCAGATTTCAGCCTAAGTACCACCTCCTCCGGGAAACTTTACCAAGTTTACCATTCCCAGTGCATTGCTCATTCGTTCATTCGTTTGTTCATTCAGTGAATATTTATTGAGGATTCCCTACGTGCCAGGCACTATCCTGAGCACTTAGTATATAACAGTCAACAAAGAAGAAAAGAAATCTCTGCCTTCAAAGCTTGTACTCTAGTATTATTACTTATTTAGTTCATTGTCCTTCATTACATGCTAACTTTACGAGACTATTAGTTATGTCTAAGTTCTGTTATATTCCTAGGGTCTTACAGAATGAGATGCTGTAGGAATGTTGTAGGCATTTATTTTTTGAATCAGGGCACACATGAATGACTTCATTTATTATATAACTTTTAATGGTCATCTAGAAGTATAAAAATATTAGGCCCCTTAGATCTTTTCGTGTTGCCACCAATGTAATGTCAGACCTCATTATCTTTGTGACTTCATGATTGCAACGAACCTCTTATTGAAAACAACCTGGCTTTCAATTTTTCCATACCATTGCATTCTCCCTAGAGCTTCCAGATTTATCTTCTTTCATTACTGGGATTGTGCTCCTTCTCCTGAAAACATAGCATACAAGAATCCAAACCTTCATAATCTAATCTCACCTTTCTAATCTATCTCCTCTATTTCACATATACCCTCTGATCAATACATTTTGTTTTTCTTTTTGCAGTCTATTTAACCTAGTTCATTTGCACCTTCCTACCTAAAGATCCCTTCCTCTTATTCACAACTTATTACAAATTTTTATCAACACTGCAAGTCACTTCCCTTTGGTTAAGTCTTCTTTGATAATGTCAACCCACCTTCATTTCCAAATTTCTAATTTTCTGTAAGACTTCTGTCTGTATCAGTAATATTTATAAACAAATTTTAAACAGCAAAAGAGTCTAGCACTTCACCCTTTCCCCCAACACAATGCATACCTATACACACAAAGAAACCTTCCGTGGAAATAACTCCCAAGTATGAAAAATGATGAAAGTATGCCATTATTGTTGTAATGACCCCTAACACTCCTTATATACCCTTTTAGCTCTGCAGAACACATTGAAAACCAAAATGTGACCTCAGCCACACTGGTCTTTGCTTGTTCTTACTGTTAGGGAGGGAAAGGTCAAAAGCAGTCAGGATGACTTAGCATTGCAGAGAGGAAAATTACTTATTCATGAAACAGAAGGAAAGGATCATACCAGCCACAGCACACATGGCAAGGACTGTGTGTTTGGCTTCTTACTACTTCCCAGGAAACAGCTGTAGGACGCAGAGAATAAAATTGATTTTATCCTGTCTCTAGTTCTGAGACGTTTGAAACGTTAAGGAGCCTCTTGATGAGACCCCTCTGGAACTGTTTTAGCCATGTACATTTCACAAGTGTAGGAGCCACAGAGCAACGATCATGATCAATGGTCAGTGTTTTCTTACTGATGAAAGGTCGGATCAGTAGCAGTTTTGCAGCCGGGAATCCTGTCTGGTCCCTCTCTTCATATGTGCCTTATATCCCAAGTATGCACTGTGTTTCTTAAGGGAATTGATTGTTCTTACATTCTTCTACTATAAAATTACATATTATCCTTGAATTATTTCATATTTATATAAACTTGTCTTCCCATAATTGAAAGTGACTTTGTAAATTTTCTATAACATCTGTCACATGGGGGGTATTTAATAACTCTACCTGCTAATTAAGACTGAATAAAATATCCTAGTTTATGTTGTTAGCTATTATTTGGGATTTTGGACAGTTTGTCCACTCTGACATGTAAACTCTCTTGTAAAATATCAAAACATCACAGGAGAAATCCAGTGTCCTTTTGAAAAATATAGTTCAATTTGTGACATGACTAATAACAAAGAGACATAATATTTTTAAATTAGCTTCATATGTATTAAGAACATTTAAACTTTTTGTTTAAAATACCTTAAATAATGAATATAGATGGTGGAAAGAGTTCTGGCAACTTAATAAAGCAGATTTATAAGGAAATGTAACTTGAAATTATATGATTTTGCAAAATAACCTATTCCCTATTAAAAATCAGGTTAATAACTCACCAAACACATCATGAAAATTTTTTACTTTTCAACCTTTTTATATTTGGGGAGAGGAAAAGAGTTGATTGACAATTTGATTGATCTTCCTAGAAATTCATATATATAAGAAACATTCATCATTTTTAACAATGAAAAAGAAGCTAAGTTTGAAAATGGTTACTAATGAATCACAAGTTATGATGAATTATTGGCAGTGGTTTTATGTTTTCTAAACATCTGCATTGATTTGCCCTGATCCCTTAGTTTATATGCCATGTATATCATTATATATATATATATACACACACACACACAAAAGGACATTCTATATATATATATATATTCATAGAGATTAAAAAAGGTGATGATTTGTACCACTGTGGAATGTAATCAGCTCCACAATAGGAATCTTCAATTGAATGAATATTAGTCGTGACATAGAAATTTGAAATTAATTAGTACAAGTTGTAAAACTTTTAAATTGATACCTCCTTTGGATAAACAATGCAATCTTATCCTTTCTTGATGTAACTTGAAATTTCAAAATAAAAACATAAAAACATATATGTAAAGTATTTTTAACTTGACATTTATTTTTAGAGAAACTATCCTTCTGTGTCTGTTAAGAAGTTTGACAGATGGCTGAGAGGCAATGAAATGATTCACTTATATAAATGTTTATGGGAGAACTAACTCTTAAACCCAATTTCATGACCATAAGAGAATGCTCAGAAGTTTCAGAATGAAGAGGCAAATACTTGGATGCCAGGAAACCAACACTTTTCAGTACCATTTGGTAGGAAACCAACACTTTTCAGTACCATTTGGTAGGTGTGTGTTTTCTCAAGTACGCTCTAAAGTTCTTGAGACCTGATTCTATATGCCTTTTATTTCTTTATTGTCCCAGGATATTCTAACACAAATAAATCATCAATCTTTGGTGGTATTTATGCATCCTTTTATTGCAGTTTATTTAGTAAACATTACACATTTCAGTGGTTTATTTTTTTCAGATGTTTTTAAAGAGTTTTCCAAAATTTTTATTTGAGAGAGAGAGTGAGTGAGATAGAGAGCACAAGGAGGGGGTAGAGGGGAGAGGCAGAGGAGAGGGAGAAGCAGACTGCCAAGGCAGGGCAAGATCCCAGGACCTTGAGATCATGACCTGAACCTAAGCAGAAGTCAGACATTTAACCAACTGAGCCACGCAGGGGCCCCTATTTTTTCAGATATTTAATTGAATAAATAATTCTGGAATATCTGAATGAAAGATAGATGAGGAATTGATAGATTAAGGAAAACTGGGCAGAATTAAGAATAGGCTCATTGCCTTTGTCAGAATTCTTTTCTAGAAAATACATTTTCTTAACTAATTTTCAGATGAATGTGTTCTAACATGTCTCAGGTGTTCATATATTGTTAATAATTGGTCAGTTAAAAGTTAAAAGTTCCATTTCCAAATATGCTTCATATAACAAGCCTATATATTTTTACTGAAGAAATTTAATACTTCTTTCTATTAAGTCATTTTAAGTACTGTCTTTTAGGAATAGCACTTACTACCTTGTTCACTTACTAGTAGGCATAAATAGAACTGCCTACTTGAAAGTCAGTGCTAGATAAAAAGTTCTTTACTGATAAACCTACTGCCTCTAATTGCCAATATTATGATAAATAACTGGACCTTAAAATTAAATATATGTAACCTGCTTTACTTGAGTTTTTAAAATATTAGAAACAAAATCATATTTAAGTTGTCCAAATTTGAGGAGTATCATAATAATAAGTGATTCACTTATTCCCCACTTTGAAGATTTTTCTTAGAGTTTTCCAGAAATCTAAGGAGAATTGTTTTGTTTTATTTTGTTTTCTAATCCATTTGGTAAAATACTTCTGTTTACTGTGTTACTTTCAGCTCTTAAAACATTACTACCATTACACAGCTATGAAACAGAGTGGTCTTATAAATGAGTTTTGCTACAAAAGAAAATGAGACTAACTGGAAACTCACCATGGTGCTGCTACTTGCTAAAGATTGGTAATATCGCTAAAGCCATTTGGAAATATTTCCACTCTCATAAAATGGAAATTGTGGAGCATGGGGCCTAGTTTATTTGATTTCAGCCTTAACAGCTTTCAATATATGATAGCATAGATTGGGATAAGAAGTGGAAAAAAATAGAACTTTTTATATATTTTATTTATGGCTACGTTGAGAACAGATACTTAGATCATCCATCTAAATCTGAAAAAACATTCAAGATATTTCTTAGGCAGACAACATCTGGAATAGCTGCCATGCCTATTTCATATTGTGTCAGTACATTCCGTGGACCATAGCCTGCTAAGCTTTTTTCCTCTCTTATATTACTTTATTAATGAAAGAAAACATATAGAATGAGGTCTAGTGTGAAACCCCCTACAGTTGAGGCATCTGAGACCTCCTACAAATATTAAATACCTTTTCCTAGTCACATAGGTGGCATTTTCCAGAACAAAATGACGAAAGCATAAGGAAAAGTAGTGAAGAGTGTGAATATATACATAAAGGAGGAAATTGGGGAAAGCAAATTGGAAGAATCCACGCCTTCAATAGATAGTAAAGCTGATTCAGGGAGAATGAAGACAATAATTAAGAAGCCATGGTTTGTTGCCTCAGGTCCGTCCTGAGGAATACACATACAAACCAAAAAACTAACAAAGAGCAGGTATAAAACCAGGCAGTCTAGCTTTGTAGTCTGTCTACTTACCCATCGCACTATCCTGCCTCTTCTCAAGGATGAAATAATGCATCTAGGAAAAAAGCAAAAAACCAGAACTGAAAGAATACTGTGACCACAGCTACCAAATAGTTGAACAAAACAAAACAAAACAAAATACAACATTCCAGAAATATACAGGTGGAGATGCTAAGGCATAGATCTATAACCCCCAGATCTGCTTATAGTAATGAAAGCCCATGTTTCAGGATCCTGGAAGGAGTTCACTGGGTTCTGAAACCTGGGACCAGTATTTCGAAAAGTGAAAAGAACAATCATTCGTTTATTAATGATATATCTAAGTACTTAAGTCATCATATTTACTTGTATTTGACTGAAATTACATCAACTCCTAGTGTTTATCCAATACCCTTGATTGGTGATGACCATCAAGGGCTTGGTGAACTACATAATGTAAATAATTCTACATATCACATAACTGATAATTTTCGGGTCTGACCAAACTTGGACACATGAATAGAGGGATGACCAAATTTAATTAAATAATCTTGTAAGTATTATACATCCTTATTACTATTATTAGTCAATAGTGTCGCAACCATGACCATGACTTATATAATTCTGTAACATTATTATGAATTTTTAATAATTCTGCCTTTTGTTATAATATGGATTGATGCAGAAATGGAAAATTGGTGGTAACAGTTGAAACAAATACATTCTTGTTTAATAAATTAAATTCTTCCAGTAAACAAAATCTTGGGAAGCATTCAACCCAGGAAGGAGAGAAAAAAACAAGAATTTTCATGGTTAAAGCACCTATTTTTAAGAAAAAAACAAATTTCAATAATTTATTATTCTATTGATTTGAATATACTGTGTACATACCAAGGTGTTGTATTTGTTTGGTCCTTCTATAACATAGCTTAAAAATGTAGGCTATTCTAGTTTCTTTCCATTGGATTATAATTATAAGCTGACATTTTTTAATTTATCTTTTACTAGTTAGTTTATTTTTACAGTTGATAAAGAATTTTAGAAATAAGTTAATGCCATAATAAAACTCCCTTTTATCTCAGGAATTTCCAGATTTCAGAAGTTTACACATTCTGCTAATTAACTATACGTATTCAGGCTGACTGGTTTGTACTTGAACTTATCCTTCACGAACGGTTCCCTAAGCCTGGATTATCAACAGGGGGAAGCACATATGTACTTGTGGTACCCACTGTATTTACCCTATAGCAAAACCTCTAAATGTAAGACCTTTCTCTGCAAAATTGTAAATTTTGGAAAAGAGTAAGTTGTAGCTGCCAGAAGATTCAGAAATCAAACTAATAAATGTAATAGATTAATCCTCTCATGCTGAGAATTAGACATGTTAGTTCCTTAACATTAGAAATTTTATTGTCTTGGGAAATGTGGTTATTATGGAAAAAGTATTGGGTGGAAATCAGTGAAGCTGAAAGGACAGTGGAACTCTAATGGTGCAAATTGCTGGGTGATTCAGTAATGTCTTTTCTAAAAGAAAAATTACAAACTGTTAGTTTAGTATGAACTGGAAAAACTTGTATAAGAAGTTATTCTACTTCATGCAAGTCTTCCAAGATGATAAAAGCCAGTGTTTTGGAGGAACTAAAAGGTCTTTATAGAAAAATAGCGAGTCAAGAATCCAAAGCACTTGACTTCTAAATCATGATATGGATGCGATTTTGGAACGCTGGTCCATTAAAAATCTATTTTTCCCCTGCAATTGATCGTTTGATAGGGTTTTTTTTTTTTTTTTTTTTTTGTCTGTTTCTCTTTAACAACTCACTCCTCTGTCCTCAGGCATTCTTAATTTGTGTAAGCTTTCTTTAACCTGGAATGCTATGACATTAAAGAAGTTTTGCTTAGTGTCAGTAAGAAGTCAATGCAGTGATGTTCTTTAATGGATTTTTTTTTATATGGGCAAGAAACAGGACCAAATGCGTGAGTGTGAGCATTAGTTCAAAACTACTTTAAGTAGTTTTACATGAAAGTATATATTTTATATTCTGTTTGTTAATATGAGCTTTATTCAGGATGGCAGTTTTTGTCAGAGTCCTTTTCAAATGATCGGTTGTATAGCAGTTGTACGGGGACCTCATCCTAGTGTGTTTAGTACTGTCTACTGTTTACATTCTTTAAAGTTGTAATTTAATTGCCAATGTGAACTTAGAAACAATGGAACTCTTTGAAAAAATAATTAAATTATAATATGAACATACTTATTTGCTGATTCACTCAAGTAATCACGACGTGCATACCTAATTGTATGTATAATATGTGAATGATTCTTGTACTGAGTATCTTTCCCTTCTAGATAAAGTTAGCAGCTTATCTCTAGTCAGGAGATGCAATGCAAAGGCTTGGTCCTGGGAGTGATTATCTTTCCAGCTTGTCCTTCTTCTGCCTGAGATTGTTTTCTCAAGAGCCTGTTTGTCCTCAATATCCTGGCCATTATCTTCTCTGCTTAGCAGTGTGCTGGTTCTCGGGGCTCAGACTTGCCCTGTGACTGATTCATTGTCCAGTTTGTAGATTATAAGAACTTACTCAGTAACTACAAAGAGTCCCTTGTTACAGCCCCAGCTGTTTATTGCTCTTTCTCTTTAGCACTACTTTGCTGTAATACACAGTGAGTAAAGTCTTGAACTTGTTTAATGACTCCCTAACAGCTATGCTGACCACTAATCTCCAAATAATTCCTTCTTTGTGGTGTGTGGTTTTACACACACATATCTGTGCATGGACATACAGACACAATATTTCTATTTGTATTTATGTATACTTGAACCTCCAAGCCTGTGTTTTCAAAGCTTAATGGCTAGCTATCCAGAAAAGATACTAGAAATAAAAGCTATTTCCTTCCTTAAGAAATAAAGACATCTCCTTTCTGTGTGTTGTTTTCAGTTTTCTACTTTCAGATTCTGTACTCTCCTTCAGAAGACTTAGATCAGACATTGGTGCCACTCTGTGAGAATCATTTCCAATAAAGTTTTATTTGTAGTAGACTGAGAGTCATTCTGGGCCGGGAAGCAATATTAAAAAGCAATTATTTAAAAGTAATTGTTTACTTAGGTATTATTTAGCACTCGGTTATTTAGACATAATATATGTATTTCCTGATAACAGAAGAGAGTAAAGTAATAAATATGGAAGCATCACAGAATGTTGGTCACTGTTGCATCATTTGGTTGTACTGAGAAAGTTAGAATAGCCACATTCAAAATCACTTAGTTGGGCACTTCGGTGGCTTAGCAGTTGAGCATATATGCTTTTGGCTCAGGTCGTGATCTCGGGGACTGGAATCAAGTTCCACATCAGGCTCCCTGCCTATATCTCTGCCTCTCTCTCTCTCTGTGTCTCTCATGAATAAATAAATAAAATATTTTTTAAAAAATCACTTAGTCACCTGACTTATAGATTTAACTTCTTGGTATACCTGAACAATATAAAAACTAATGGAGTTCTTACATCTCCAGCATAAAAACAGAAGCAGGACCATAGCTCATAGGGAAAATAACCATCATGTTGTGACGCATCTGATTACTCATGGATAAGGGTATCAATGGTACAGAAAAAAAAAAAAAAAACTTATGTTCTATTTCATTATCTTTGGTGTGTTCATTTCATTAATGCCATAACTCTCTACATTTCTGATGGAAATATGCACAATTCTCCCTAATAATCTATTGAAGACATAATATATATTTTTGGAGAATGTTTAGTCAGGTGAATGGCTGTTTTCATAGAGGTGGGGAGTGCTTTTATTACCTATATTGTGTTTCTGTATTTTTGGAGCCTTTTCAAGATAATCAGCCTTTCCGTGCTGGCTCCTAGATGAGTACTCTGTCCACCAGCAGTGTTCCATTGGGAATGAGAAGCAAATAATGAGAAGCTAGGGGAATGTGGAAAACAAGGTTATGTCGATGAAGCAAGAGCTTACCTTGAAGGTATAACAGAACTTGTCAAAGCCTCGTTGTTTGGGAAGTGGGGTTAAAACCAAATGATGTTGAAGATGAAAGGAACTAGCCTCGTGGAGAATTGGGAAACTGAGCAAATAAGAAGACAGCTTGCCTCATTAGCTGGCATTTTTATTCTGCTCAGATGGGCCCAAGAGGATGGAAGGTGGGGGCCACAGCATCATTTGGGGGGAAAGCTACCTGACTATACCTTTTTCTTACCATCACATAGAGGTATCCTTCCTCTGTGTGGGGCCATGGCACCCTCCCAATATCCTCTTGAGTACCTAAGCATGGCAATCACTTTCATCCTGAAGTTTGATATCAAAATAGTGAATGTTCCCAGATATTTGGGATAAATCTTTTATCTTAAAACTGAAATGTGCAAGGCATAAGCAGTAGCTACATTCAAAAGCCCAGAGAACTTTTGCTCTTTATTATCTCTTTTCTTAGGTTCATCTCTTTCTCCTAGACTTGCTCAAACAATTCCTTTAGTATTATCCTTTCATATAATAGGAAATCCTACTCTGACACCAACCTGGAATTAACATTGAAGAAGTTGCTTTTCAAACATGTATTTCCCCATTTAATCCCTGTGAGGGGAACCACACAAGCATGCAGAATGAGGGCTGGGGTGTGCCCACAAAGGCTCAAAAATGTAGGTCTATTTAGTCTTACTGACTAGGTAAAACTCATCCAAGAGCTGATTATAAATCTGCATCTCTGGGGATTCTGATTCAGGGCCCTGGGGTCTAGTCTCCAAACCTTCTCATGTGTTTATGATGTAGAACCAGGTAAGGAAACCACCATCAGATACTTGGAGGTCCCACATTCTACTCCAGTCTGGCTGAACACTGTTTTGAAAAATGTGACTTAAAAGCTTAAAATAAGATCTCAGACAAGTTGAAGGCTTTGAGCTTGCACCAGAACAAACTCTACAGACCTATCATCCAACATTATCAACACCAAAGGCATCTCAAAATCTCTGACTTCTTGGTTAGTGGATTTCCAAATTAAACACAGTGCAGGCCCAGTGGAAGAATCCTAAGGTAGCACATGTTTCTCGTGTTCCTACTGGGTGGGAGGTGCTATTCTCTGCACTGACAAGTTATACAACTGCACAGAGGTTATATTTTAGTGGGAAAGATCAGAAAAGAAACAGTACACAAATTAATGAGCGAGATAGCTCCTGATAGTGATAAGCATTGTGAAGAAAGTAAAACAAATTAATGGGATGGAGAATGATTTTGGAATAAGGTGACTCCTTTAATATGGAGTGCTCTAGAAAGACCCCTTTGCACCTGTGACTGGTGGCTAAAAAGAAGTCAACCTGTGGAAATCCAAGGAAGAAAGAATTTGGATTGTTTAAGACAATGAAGGGAATTCCTGGGTGTCTCAGCAGTTTAGTGCTGGCCTTCAGCCCGGGGTGTAATCCTGAAGTCCCGGGATCGAGTCCCACGTCAGGCTCCCTGCATGGAGCCTGCTTTTCCCTCTGCCTGTGTCTCTGTCTCTCCCTCTCTCTCTGTGTCTCTCATGAATAAATAAATAAAATCTTAAAAAAAAAAAGACAATGAAGACCCACATCTAGTGTACCAAGAGGGGGAATGAGATGAAGGTGGACTAAAATGGTTTTATCTTAAAATGATTGCAGCAGAGAATGGGTTAAGATAGCATGCGTGGAGCTCCTGATTTCCTCTTTGTTGACGTATTCATTCCATGAGCCTCATAGTGTTTAAGAAATAACCACATCATGTTCATCATTTAAGCATGAAATTATTTTAAAATATTAAATACATAGACATAGAAAAACATATAAAATATGTAAGATGTTATAACATGATAGTTGGCAGCAAAAGCTCTGAATTAAGCAAATCTGAATTTAAACTCTGGATCATCCATGTAGAATCATGCTTAGCCACATAACCTGTCTTAGTAACTATTTCCTCATCTGTATAATGGAGATTTTTTTTTTTTTTTTAGAGCTTTGGAAGTAGTAAATGAAATGATAAGTCCTAAACAAGTAGTTTCTAAAAAGAAAGGCTGCATGGCTTTTACAAGAATTTTGGTTTAAAAGGGAAGGCAAGAAAGTTAAGAAATATTATTTCCCAGTGATTTGGAAGGTACTATGTTTAGGGTTTTTTTTTTAATTCAACAATTTTTTTGTCATTTTAACACCTGATATTATTAAAAAAGTATTCTTTTATAATTCAAATTGAAGTTTTTTTTCTTTCTTAGTGGTACATAAACTAATGATGTGCTTTATCATTGATGACATTTTAGAGTCAGTGAAATACAGTTTTTATGATACATAAAAAGTAGTATTTATTTATTCAGACCTCAGTTATATGGAGATAATGCCAAATTTCTGAACCTCTCTTTCCTTATCTCTTAT
Organism: Canis lupus familiaris; assembly: GCF_011100685.1. Taxonomy (NCBI): domain Eukaryota; kingdom Metazoa; phylum Chordata; class Mammalia; order Carnivora; family Canidae; genus Canis; species Canis lupus. The sequence goes on from NC_049253.1 coordinate 17,115,469, forward strand.
CTGCAAAGCGAAAATTCAGCCCATGACATTGTTAGTATTAAATCAGAAAATGTGCATCTATTTCTTAGCACAGTGCGTGGTGTAGCATTGTTTAATGCACAGCAGCAATACTTGTTATTACCTTTATTTTTACAGTTAATCTGTGAATCAGTAGATTTGGGTGCTAGAGCCAGGTCTGCCACTAATTAACTTTGAAACCTCTGTCTCACTTTCCTGTTTTGCAAAAGAATGTTTTGGCTAAGATGAGCTCTAAATTCCTTCTGGCTCTAAAATTTTATAATATTTTAGTCTAATTCAGTATCATAATGTGACCATAAAATGAATTTTCTTTGTTTCTTTCAGTTTGTGGGGACATCCATGGACAATTCTTTGATTTGATGAAGCTTTTTGAAGTGGGGGGATCTCCTGCCAACACTCGCTACCTCTTCTTAGGGGACTATGTTGACAGAGGGTACTTCAGTATCGAAGTAAGTCCGCATCATTTCCTAGCTATTCTGGAATGGATCAACAATATCTTAGCAAACTATAAGTTGTAAATGTTACTGTCTTGAGGAAATTCCTCGTCTGTCATAAAACTGTAAGACACTCCATTCTCAGGATATTATGTATTCTATTTTCATTTGGTTCCCATATGCTTTTTAATGTTTAGAGATGCCAAGGAAATGGCTATTATTGAGACTTTCCTTATATACCTTTTATATATTTAAAACTTTACAAAAATTACATCATACTTTATGTTAGATAATTCTTTTTCCTGTTGCAGAACTAATCAGAGTTGATTAAATAAGCAGGAATGTATTTGCATGGTTATGCCTTGTAATTGTGAGGCAATAACTGATCTTTGTAAATTGATAGCCAGGTGCATGTGTGCCTGTGTCTGTGTCCTTGTTTTTGTGTGTATGTGTGAGTACACTTACAGCTGCTGTATTTTGTCTTTTTTTGGCATCTGTCATCTAATTAGGGTAATTTGTCAAACTAATTAATTAAAACAAAAGAGATAACCTTTGAGTAGATGTTCTTCCTCAGCCCTCTGCCTGCATCTGCTTCAGGTAAGTAGGAATTACATTCAAATTAAAGGCAAAGACCTTGCTTCATTCACTTGTTTGTGTTTCCTGGTGCTTAACATGGTGTCTCAAACATAAAAAGGGTTCACCAGATATTTATTAAAAGAAATGATTTAATGGGATGCCTGGGTGGCTCAGTTGATTAGGTGTCCAATGCTTGATATTGGTTCTGTCATGATCTCAGGGTCCTGGGATCAACCCTGCATTGAGGTGGCAGGGGGAGGGGGAGGGTTCCACACACAGCAGGGAGCCTGCATGAGAATTCTACTTCTGCCCCTTCCCCTCCTGCACCTTGTGGAGGCACATAAACTCTCTGCCTCACTCGCTAATAAATAAATAAATATTTTTTAATAAAAGGAAATGATTTAAAATTGAGTGTTAAAGAAGCAGAGTTCATGGTGTAGTACTTGATATTATATGTGCTCTCAGATAAAGGGCATTTAAAAGGAAAAAAGTTATTCTTAAGAGAGAAATCAACTTTATAGAAGTCTCACACCAACATCATATAGTCATAGTATTCATATGAAAAGATTTTAAGCTTTCACCATAATATTTTATTTATTATAGGAATATTTAATGTTGAAGAACATACCATGCTCTTAAATAGCTTTTGTTTTCAAAACACTCATACCAATTTTATTTTTTTTGGTTCAATTTACCTTCAGTCATTGAGTCTATGTGTGTGTGTGTGTGTGTGTGTATCTCAAATATATATATTTGAGATATATATATTTGAAAGAGATAGAGAAACGAGACATTGGCTATATATATTAAATATATAATATTTTCACCAATATATTAAGCCTTTCTGTATTTGAGGACCATATATTTCTTAATTATTCATGATGATGAGGGAAAGAGGGATGGTTTTGATATATATATCCAAAAGGAGAAAGTAAATTTTTGGCTTTCTTCCACTTGGTAAACAAGTACTGTATTATTGAACACATACAATGTAAACACACTATGATCAGAACTATAGAGAATTTGAAGAAATGTGTATCCTTGCTCTCCAGAAACCTAAATCTATGTGGGAAAATATAATAACTATAAAAAGTTACATAGGATCAGAAGCCTAGAATAGGTGGTCATCTAGGATTCAATTATTTGAATTATTAAAACTTTGTGATAAAAGCAGTACAAAAAATGATTGGCATTGGAAAATAGAAAAGTAGGACAATTTTAAGAGCAGACATGACTGAGTAAGACTGAATCAAAGAAGTGAGATTAACAAGGAAGGAAATTGAAACAAGAAGAGCACAGGGGAAGAAATTAATAAACTACAAATCTCATTCATGGGTTGACTTGACCAACTTGGTAGGGAAGGACAATTGAATCCAGATTTTGTAAGATGTTTGTATCACATTAGCATCGATACCTGCCAAGAGAAAACAACAACAAATCTGTGAAATGGTGATTTGAACAAGATAGAAATTTATTTCTCTTTCCAGTAAAAGCTCACAGATGGGAATACCCAGCTGGTGTAACCCAGCATGGTGACCGGGCCCAGGCTTTTTCTACCCTGTTGCTCTGATGGGCATAGGGTGCATGGCTCATTCCAAAGGCTACCTTGTGACTCAAGACAACTATACCAACTTCAACCATTATGTCCTGTGTTACATTCAGCTAGAAGGAAAAGGAAAAAGAGAAGGGCATGGCCTCTCATTTATGCATGTTTTCCATAAGTGGCACACTTACTTCAACTTGCATACCATAGCCAGAATTTGTTGCTATAGGCATAGGTGATTTCAGTGTGTAGCCAGGTTGGAGAAAGACTGTAATAGACAGAAAACAGAAATGGGACTTAAAAGTGTTTCTACTATTCCCCTTAAATTAGGATTGTGTGGAACCTAAGTAAATACTTTAGAAAATTATTTTTTTATTCTTAAATTCATCTTATTCCTTTAACATGCAAAGTGCTCCTAGGTAAGATTCTGAGGATGAAAGAAATAGGTGTTCTACTTTCCTGGAAGCTTACCTTCTTAGGGAAAACGGAAGACTATCCTATTGGGATTGATTATTTTTATTGGCCGAATGATGGAGTGCTATGTAGGAAATATTTTTAACATCATAATATTTGTGATTTTTAACGACTTAATTTTCCATCTTTTTAATCTATTCAAAGAAATAGATTAAAGGCTATTTCCTATTAATTTACTGATGAAGACAAAGTACTAAGTCATGTGTTGCTTGAGTGGTGGTTGGCACATTTGGAATTCTTTGTCTCACCAGCTCCATCTTTGGATAATATTCTTTCTTAATCTTGTTGGTGTTTATTTACCTTTGAATTTTTACTCCAAGAGTTCAGGCTTCTGAATCGCTGGGCTCAAATTACTTGAGATTTCCTAAACTCTCTCTAATTAGGAGCTTTTTAGAACTTTACTTCCTTAAATTAAAGAACTTGAGAAGCTGTAATCACTAACTTGCTCTTCAGCAGATTTCTTTTTAGTCTACAATTAATCTAGATATTTGAACTATGAAAGTTGCAATATTCTGTGTAATATGCACCTTTTGAAATTCATGCAAAGGAATCAAAGTAGAGCCCAGATTTTAGTGACAGCAAATGTAAATATCGGGACATTTGAAAGTTCTGAGATGCATATATCAGAGTTCCCATCTTCACAAACAGCTCTTTAATTAAACTCTAAGTGTCTGAGAGTACAGCTCCAGGGACTTGCCACATGCGTACAGAAATAACACAAATGTGAAGGTCTCATCTATGAAAATGATCCGTTTTGATTAGACTGGGACCTTTGAAGGGCTTTGGGATGGCTCAGTGATATCATCATGTTTAAAATAGAACAGACATTTCTATAAAATATATTTACTGAGAATATTTCAGGCCTCTTAATTTTGGATTAAGGAAGCTTATATTGTTTGCATGCTGAAATGCTATTGTTTGCCTGGTATACATGATCTCAGTTATTCCTAAAAGTTTTGAAAGGAACATGCAAATCTCTTCTTTTTGTGCTTGTGAAACTCAAAGCTCAGAGAGTCACACTCATAGTAAATGGCAGTGCTGGGATTCAAAGTCTGTGTTCTTTCCACTACACCCCAGGCCTTGTCCATATTCACTAAGCAAACTGCCCAAAAAAAAAAAAAAATTTGCACACAAGTGTTGTGGAAACTGATACACACTTTTATATTTACTCATGTATGTGCAAATGTGCACACAGAACCTTCTCCCCCACCTCTGTAATCTGAAGGTTCAGCATTGAATATAAAATATTCTCTTTGAGAAAGATACTGTTGGTTTAAGAGAACTCCTAAAATCAGAGTCAGTTTTCCAGTGTGTACTATTCTAACAGCTTTCAAAGGTTCTTGATTCTTCTCAATAATTCAGGGCTCCCCTGTAGGTATTTCTTCTTTGACTGTCCTCTGGGCAAAGAGGAGCCACTTATGTTTAATTTTACCAAATCAGCTTTGAAGAGTAAGTTCAGATTTCATACAGTCTCTGCTGGGTAGTATTTCCAGGCACTAGGTAATGTGCTGTGGGCAATCCATGGAGTTCATTTTCTGCACCCCTACCCACCCCCTCCCACCCCCTCTCGTTCTGCCAAGATTAGAAATCATTCCCCACAAAGCCCAAATAAAACAAGTAAGCTTTTGAATAGTGATGAAAGAGGTAATTCTGTTTGGAGTAATAATTTGTCTCACACCAAATACCATCCTCGTTCTGATGATTGCATTTTGCTACCTAATCTCTTTGATCAAGCATACGTGTATATAGAAGCCCAGCGTCTGAGTGTGTTCCCTGAGAAGGCAGAGAAAAACAGAATTGCAAACGGAGGCATGCCCAGCTATTTCCTTCTGTTCACTTGTTCATGTTCCTTTTCTAGCCATTCTGCACTGCTGGGCATGGCAGTGGGCTTAGCAGCAAGGGAGCCCCTCCCGTTGTACTTACATACAGGTCTCAGCCCAGGCCTCAAACACATGTAAGCATGAAGAGTTGCTGTGTTTATTTGCTGTGGACTAAATGACTAAAATGAACCACAGCAAGTCAGGCAACGTTCCGTGCTTCTGCCTGAGAATAACAAGCAAACGGTACAGCAAGCCATGTTAGGTGACAGAGTGATGCCACAGACATGAGGAAGAAATTGCCTGCTGTCTTCCGGCCACCGGTTGTCTTTGTAGTGCATTGTTATTGCTCTGCTGCTTCTCTGCACGCTTGTCAGACCAAGCAAAGAATGTCTGAGAGGAGCTGCATTTGACATTTCCGGAGTTTGGATCTTTTCCCAACCAATGTACATCCTTCACTTAATTGTCCTATGACTGAGAGGCATCCCTTTTGATTGGAATGTGTCACAGCTTGGAGAGTTATTTTAGAAGGCTGCTTGATGCATATCTGAAGCTGTGCACTTTCTCTTTACCTTCCTCCATCTTTTACATCTTTCTTTACTCCCCTATGCAAGTTCTCAAGATTACTCATCCTTAAAAGGTGTAAATTACAAAATAAATCATTACATTACTATTGAACCAATACAATATCCTTCACAAAATTATATTCTTAGTGCTGCTTCATTGGAAAAGACCGATAGATCAAATAGGAGAAAACCACGACTGTGATGGAAATTAATAAAAACATAGAGGATGCTCAGTTTTTCATATCTTAAAACTCATTTTAAGTTGTAAATATTTGTATAGTTATTTAGAGTAACACTGGAAAGACAGTCAAGATCCAGTTGAAAATCAGTAGCACGAGGAATTTACATCTAGCCATGCAAAAGGGCCAAAGTAACCTGCGTCTGTTTCTACCTTAACCAATTAATTCAGGGTAAATCTTATTCAAATGAATCATCTCATACCACATAGGTGAAAATACCCAGTTATTGAACTGATTTGCGTTTCATTGCTTATTGATTGTGATACCTTTATCACGAGAGACTTTCCTTTTTAAAAATAATGTCAGGTTATGATTTTGTTTCAGATTGACAGGTCTCTAGAACATTAGAACTTTAGATGGCAGAATTTAGTTGCCAGCAAGAGAGTAGTGTTGTATTTGGCAGCTCTCTCCCACCAGATGTTGAGGGTGAAGGCTGGCAGGGCTCCACTCTCCAATCCACTCTGGCCCTTTCATTTACCATGCCACTTCTTCCATATTGGCTGCGTTTGTGGTTTGATTCAGCGTTTGGGAAGAGATTCTATTCTTGCCACAGGGGAGAAGGAAATAAAATGTGAAAACAGGACTCTTATTTGGAGGGCATGCTGAGCCAAGAATTTGGAAATTATGTTTTCTTTCTCTCTTTTTCCTTCTCCTTTTTTCCTTTTTTTTTCTTTTCTTTCTCTCCCCCTCTCCTTCCCTCCCTTCTGTGTTCCTGTCTTCCTTCTTGTTTATAGGAAAGAGCTAATATTAAACTCCTACTACATAGTAGGTGCTTTACATCCTTTAAATAATAAGGGGCATTGAATGTGTATTGAATCACTGAAAAGGTAAATAAAGATGATAAGCGTATCATAAAATTTTTCTGCATCACTCTTTGAGGTTTCAGTTATGAAAAAAAGCTACAGAAATTAAAACTAGGGGCAATAAAGCCATGTGCTAATGTCAAAACAGGATCTTTTATAGATAGCAAAAGAGAAACTATAGGTCCTAAAAAGTGATTCCTCTAGCATTTAACTGGGGTTAGAAAATTGCATTTTAGATTTTAGTTGGAGAGATAATAGCCCTGCTTTAAGATTCTTACAGACAAAGCTAATCTGGAAGAGTTTAGAATTGTGGTTACATTTCCAAAACGATATTGATTGGGAGAGGAGGCACAAGGGAGCCTTCTGTGTGCTGAAATGTAACTGGATTTGGTTAGTAGTTTCATGAGAATATACATATGGACAAAGTCATTGGCATATTTAAAATATTTGCACTTCATCATACATAAGTTACACTCTAGTAAAAACAACAAGAAAATCTTTTTTAAAAGCAGCTACAGTATAGCCAAAACATATATTCTTTCTCAATATAAAAATAGAATACATTAGCTATAGCAATTTCAGTAAGTAAATATAATTCTTAAAAGACTTTACATTCCCATTTTATTCCAAACTAAACATCCGAAGTTAGAAACCAGTATGGAAATGTGTGTGTGTTTGTGTGTGTGTATTTCCTTAGTAGTAAGATACAACCTTGTAAGGTTTTAAGTAGTAATAGTTCTCTCATTGACATTAATGATGGTTAATAAATATCCTCTCTGATATTTGAGACAAGTTTGAGTAATAATCCTTTTATGAAAGCATGTAAGTAAGTATACCCCCAAAACCAGATACACAGAATTTAGAGATTCATTGAGCCACCATACTACCCACTAGAATAACAGGGAATATGCACCATTGTTGAATGATAATGCCTTAAGGATCACTTGTATAGACCATTCGGTCAGCTGTTCAGAAATAGTTATATCATTTGTCACAGGAACTTTAGCTAATAACTATAATCAGAAAATGATAATTAGAAAATTAAAGTAACATGTATATAAAATTTTATGTCAACCCATTATTTTTGTTTACTTCAATTATAATTACATAGTTGGAGACAATATCTTACTTGGAAAATACAATAATACATACTTGCTTTGATAATTAGTATTTTCTCAAAGACTTGGGCTGTGTATTCAAACATAACTATTTTTTATTCATTTAATAAATTATCATATAAACTAACAGAGGCAGTTATTCTTCACAGGTTATCACAACAAATGAATCACCAATAGCTTGTCCAATAGTGGACATTATCAAGCATATTTACTATATGTTGGAAACTTCTTTACAAAAATGTAAATATGGTATGATTTTTGGTTTCAGATTTGAGTGACCAGAATCAGACTTATCTCTATTTTTGTGGTTCTATATCTTCTTAACCTTGCTTGTAGAACATAAACTTTTTTTTTTTTTTTTTAAAGATTTCCTTTATTTACTCATGAGAGACACACAGAGAGAGGCAGAAACATAGGCAGAGAGAGAAGCAGGCTTCCTGCAGGGAGCCTGATGCAGGACTTGATCCCAGAACCCCAGGATCATGCCCTGAGTTGAAGGCAGATGCTCAACCACTGAGCCACCCAGGTTTCCCTAGAACATGATGAGGAAAAAAGAGCATACTGGTTTTCAAAAAGAGGTTTTCTGTTCCCTGTGGATTCCTGAGTAATGTCAGTGGAGGATAATGAAATTGATGTTAGTACTTGAGTATCTCAGTTATCTTAATGTACACTCCAGGATCACTGTATCAATGTAGGCTTATTCCAAACCTGGTGACTTCAAAGTGGACCTTCATTTTTACACATACTGCCATACCCAAGTAACTGTTTAAAAGTCTTAAGGTATATGAAATGTTTTAGTTATTAGCAGCATGTGTACTGAGGTTCCCTGGCCTTCAGTTTAATTATATGTTAAACTAACATTCTTAAGGCTTTATATACCAAAGGCACTGAAATAAAAGACAAAGTGATAAGGAGGAGAAGAAGGCCAGTGAAGGAGAGAACATAATAGAAAATAGAAACATGGGGTGCCTGGCTGGCTCAGTCAGTACAGCACGTGACTAGATCTCAGGGTTGTAAATTTGAGCCCCACATTGGGTGTAGAGATTATTTTAAAAATAATTAGAAATTTAAAAAAAAAGAAAGTCTCTCAGTCTGCCTGAGCCTGGCATTGTTTGCTTCCAAATTTTGTCTTGCTTTTCCTTCACAATTCTATTTCTATTACTTTTTTTTCAGGTTTGTTTTATATAAAGAGAGGTGTCTTTATTTATTAATTGCTAATCACATTTCTTCTCATACTTTTACGCCAGTATATTCTGAGTATATCTTCATTCAGGCTTAGGCTTCTTCCAGTAGACCCTGTTAAGTCTTTTGTTTTCTTGTGGTGCATATATCCTCAGTGCATGTATATATTTTAGGTATAGATGAACCTTGGTTTTGTATTAGTGTTTTCTGTTTGATTTTTGATATCCTCCATAATAAGGCTTAGCCTTTTGGGAACTTTAGGTTACAATAGCATGCTAGTTCATGTCTTCCTGATGTGAGCAATGGGATCCTCAAGTATAATGGAAAAATATTTAATTTTATGTTATTTTTATTTTTTTCAGTGTGTGCTGTATTTGTGGGCCTTGAAAATTCTTTACCCCAAAACACTGTTTTTACTTCGTGGAAATCATGAATGTAGACATCTAACAGAGTATTTCACTTTTAAACAAGAATGTAAGTATACTTCAGGCTTCTCCATTTAAACACCGTATGTGCTAGTCATTTTAATCCATGCTAAGAGCACATGATAATATTCATTGCTTAAAAGCCAAAAACCTAAAAAATGATGCTATCTTATTTTATGTCCTTCCATAATTCTTTCTAAGCATGGACAATGAAGAGAATTCAGAATTTCTTTTTTAAATTATAAATTCTTTATAAAATGATCCCTAAAAATTGGAATTAACATTTGATGTAATTTGCCCTAAGAAACAACAATTAACTTCATTTTTAAAAATAGCCAGAATACTACTATTCAGGGGAATAGTTTTACCCTTTCATCTCAAACCACTCAAGAAAAGGAGATGGAGGGCAAATTTAACTGTGCCTGTTTTGGAAACAATAGTTTTACTAGCCTCTAGTGGATTTTGCAAAATTAAAGATGATGTCTTCCTTTAGATATGAATACTAGGAGTGGGGGGTACTTCATATAAATTTCATTTCTCACCTCTCTTGATTTTCCCTATTGTCCACTGAAACAAATTTCTCTCTGTCATTTAGCCCTATATTCAATGGAGTACAGAGACTTTTCTCAAAACATTAGATATAAGTCGGTAAGGAAAAGCAATGGGCTGTGATACAGAAACAACTTTAGAAACTTTCTTGCCATCTCCTCTCTACAAGATCATTTAGGAAAATTAGCTAGCTTTATGGCCATGTTTCTGTTGGTCTCCTGGTTGTTTGTATACATAATTTTTTAGATATATCTGCAGATAAATAGCAAGGATATATTCAAAAGTTTTCTCCTCTGCTATATAAAAAGTTACTAAAAACTGTAAAATACAGAAGAACAACAAAAGTATAAGACAGTGGATATAAAAAATAATACAAGTATTCCCTGCCATTTCAAGAGTGTCTTATGTCACTTTACTTTTATGAGAACCTACATGGGTACTTGTTACTGCTAACCAAAAGAAATCCAAAGGGAATTTTTGCTTTTAGGAAGAAAGGTGGAAAACAAAAATAGTGTTTAGTGTTATATTTGCAGTGAGCACTTAGAGGAAGCGCTCACCCTGAGCAATAAGTATCTCCTCCCACCTCCACCAAGTCCCTTCACTGGGAACTATACTCACCATCAAGCTGCCATAGCTTGGAACTTTGTGAGCCTCAGTGCTTTATCTCCATTTATTTTGTGCATCTGTTATAAGTAGAGTCTTAAGATAGCAGAAAAGCCTAAGAGTTTATTTTTTGGATCTGTGACTGCTCCCCTACCCCAATTTTTCCATATAGATTAATGATAATTGCTTCTTCGCTTCCCACCATTTCGGCTTACAAAAGGTTTCAAAGGAACACTACTACACTTTTAGATGGGGCGAACCTGTGATACATACCTCTTCAAAATATCTTATTTAATCATGTTTTGGAACTTCACGGTGTGTAGTTATATGCTAATAATATGATTCTGGGAATAAAACATTTTAAAAAAAGACTATTTCAATGAAATGATCATAGCTCTTAAATCATGAGAACCAATTATTTGTTTTTAAATCATGTTTTAAAAGGTAAAATAAAGTATTCAGAACGTGTATATGATGCCTGTATGGATGCCTTTGACTGCCTGCCCCTGGCTGCCCTGATGAACCAGCAGTTCCTGTGTGTGCACGGTGGTTTGTCTCCAGAGATTAACACTTTAGATGATATCAGAAAAGTAAGTTCTGTTATTTCTAAGTCTCATCATGCTGTGTGCTTCATTAATAAATAGAAGACATTAATTTCCCTGTCTTTTTCACTGACTTTATCCTTTTGAATTAAAAGGATTTAAATTTGTCATGAATCTCTTCTTTGTATTCACTTTTATTCAGAAAGAAAAATATATTTATACTTGGAAGAGTTTTTATCTTGAAAACCTCAGGGTTCATTTTACCATGTGACATGTGTCATTGAAATGTATAATATTTGGTTGCAAAAAAAATATGCCTTTTCATTTCCCTGTGGCTGGCTTTAAGCAACCCATTGTATATTCATAGTCTATTATAGTGAGAAAATGTTGCTTTGCTCTTGGAAAAATATCACAACTCGACCTTTAAAACGTGTCTATATTATAATTTTTAAAAATATCTATTATATTCACAGATTAACACTTTAAAGTAACAATCTGACAAAAACAATGGTGTATTCTGTTGACTATATTGGAGTGGCTAAGTGAAAGTTGATTTTTTTTTTGAGGTATTTTTTACTTAACAGTTGCTAGTAATAGTTGTTGTAGCCAGTGAAAAGATGAGTTAGAGTGAACATGGAAATAAATGTCTTTTTCTTGAGAATATGTAATAATATAAGATAATTTTATGTAGTAGAAGAGATGATTATATATATTTATTTATTTATGTATTTGTTTATTTATTTGTTTATTTATTTATTGGTTTGCTCAATATTCTTTGAAAAGTTCCTTGGCTTTTAAAGAAAAACTGTTATTTAGGAAAATAAAATAGTCAAATTCTACCTTAATACTCTATCATTAAGGTCCAAGTTTTCAAGTGTAAAAATAATACTGTATTTAGTTTCCTATTAGAAAGGAAATGCATGATTTTTATTTTTAAAATCAAACAGAAGTACATTAAATAAATCTTTGCTTCCTGCTCTGTATGTTTTTGTCTTTTTAAATAAGACATCATTACCCATCTGCTTCTGGAGTTCTGCAGCACACAGAGCATTGGTATTTGCTCTCTGTTTAAAGTATGAGAAAGACATGACACTGAATTGTAGTCATGGAGTTAAAGGCGAGAGTGGTTCACTTTCTGTATGAACTCTATAATCTGATGGACTTTAGCATTATTAACTGAACTTCTTATCATAAATTAAGTAAAATTTAAAACTATCACCCGCTATCCCAGAACTTATTTTCTGACATGTTTCAGATATTCTATTCAATTTTCACATATGTCATATTAAGCATGAATGTTAGCCATAGAGTGATTTTTAGGTTTGCATTTTGCCTATGTCAGTTAGAGTTTCCACCACACTTAACTTTATTTAATTAATTTTGTAGTTATTTATTCTTCCTGTTGATGGTATTAATTTTAGAATGCATTTTGTAACTTTTCCAGAATAAGTTCTATATTCTGGTTGCCTTAACAGATCTTTAGCTGGATATTCATAGTAATCAGAAAGACTCTTCTTCTTTGCTATTTTACTCCTAATAATAAGTTCTTCTTTCTTAGAAAGAAATTCTGTGTTTTTATGAACAAGCATTATTTTTCTTGGATGAATTATTCTAAAAGCATAAATTATTTAAGTCTCTTTACCAAGTCTAAGTTTGCAATGAATATTTTATGGATAACATAATGGTTGAAATATAGAGGGTCTTGGCTTATTGAAGTTTTTCATTGAGTGTTGAAAGTGTGAGATATTGCTTCATTCTTATTAAATATTAGTAAAAAATGGTGTGTAGCAAAACCATTATTTATGTCACCTTTTATGTCTCAGGAAAAAGAAAAGAATTTGATCGGCTGCCAGGCTTATATATTCACCTTTCCCAATGGATTTTTGAAAAATATTAAAGTATTGAATATGAAGAGTATCAGTTCTTAATAGGTTTTCATAGCTGTTTTATGCTTTTTTTTTGAGAGACTATATAACGTCTGCTAACTTCACCAAAGATTCTTTAATTGCAGCTAAATCAGGATAAACTACAGGAAAGTGATAGTGTTATAAAATTGTTGGTGAAATGTCATTTCCAGTTATTATATTGCTCTTGCTTTTCTAAATACACCTTTTTAAGTTGAAATATGACCTTGCTAAACATTTATAGCTGGAAAATGGATTTCATATGAGGGTTTTGGTAAAACTATAAAGCTTAGAACTGTGAGCTGAAGAATGACCAGCTGAATTGGGGTTTATTTTACTGCTTATCATTCCTTTTGGTTTGTAATGACTAAGATAAACTACACCAGGCCTGTACTCTAATTCGAAACTTAGATACCCTCTAATAGTGAATATCCAAAATGCCGTACAATTGGCTGCTCTTAAAATGAAAGCCATTTATTCTCAAAGTCATTGTTGTTCAATATAAACACCACACGTTGTTCTCCATCCAAATTTCTAAATCTTAGTTTAATGGAGGCAGTGATAGATATTTCCCTAAAGATAAAACAATAGAAAAGCTCCTCCTCAAGAAATGAAACACAGAATCACATCAATTGGTAATGACTAAAATACTTAGATCACATAAGTAAGGAGGAGAGAAAGAAAAGATAAAAAGTAAACTAGGAGACAGGAAAAAAGGATCAAAGAGTAGGTATGAAAGAAACAAGAGGAAGGTAAAGAGCGAGACAAAGACAAATAAGGAACAGGCTCATCCAGAGGAAGGAAAGAGGAGAAATTGGAGAGAGAGAGAGAGAGAGAGAGAGAGGAGGCGTGGATGAATAGGGAGAAAGGAAGGCAGAGGAGAGCCAAACCAACAGGAAGAGGGGAAGAGGGCTGCCCTCACTGAGACAGTGCTGAGGACATTAGGGACTGCAGCAACACTTCTACTTTCTGGATTCCAAAGCTTCCAAAGATTAGTATTTTGCTCTCTGTCTTCTATTTTTCTTAGTTAGACCGATTCAAAGAACCACCTGCTTATGGACCTATGTGTGATATCCTGTGGTCAGACCCCCTGGAGGACTTTGGAAATGAGAAGACTCAGGAACATTTCACTCACAACACAGTCAGGGGGTGTTCGTACTTCTACAGGTGAGGACGGACAGCTCGCCTTCGGGAGCACATTTGGTTCATAAATGTTCTAAGTTATCAGTTCATGTCTTGCTCGATGTGTTTGTGATGTTTACGAGACTTCTGTGGGAAACAAGGACAAATGAAAGATTCACTTTGCAAGCCTGCCTCAAATGGGCTCTTAGCACTTGCAAAAGGAAAAGGTAAATAAAACATTTACATGAATACACAGATAGAAGAATAGAAAAGTCATAAAAGAGGCATGTGATATCAGGGTGGTGAAGCAGACAAAAAAGATAGTGAAATTTAGTAGAAAATGTGTTCTGTTTCAAGAACTGTAGAAAAAAAATACAATGCCAGCCTTGATTTTTTTTGTACAATTATACAATCACTTAAGACATTTTTTACCCATTTTCATAACTTAAATCAGAAAACCAATTTTAAGTCTGTTAATTAAATGATACTGAAGTTTCTCCTAAACTTTCTTAAGTTTGTTACACTTCCTGGATAAATTAAAATTAGCAGCAGCTCAGTACATAGGGACCATAGTAAATTTATTTTTAGCACTTTGACAAGCCGCTTTCCAAAACTGTTACAGTAATTTTTATATTTGCCAGTATAGGGGAATCTGCCCATTCTATAACGTTTCAGAGCACCTCAGAAAGAAATCCACAATACAGTTGGGTCTTTGCCTCCTCACGATTTTCCTAATCTCTCAGCTCAGGTGTTGCCCCTGCATTTGATTATACTGTTTCACTAGGTTCTCTTAGCATCAGACACACAGTTTAAAACAAAGCGTTGTGGAGGGAGAGGATAACTGGGTGACGGGCACTAAGGAGGGCACTTGATGGGATGAGCACTGGGTATTATACTATATGTTAGCAAATTGAATTTAAATTTAAATAAAAAGAGACACAAAGTTTATGTGACAGTGGCCAAAGTGACAGGAGAAAGAAGTTGTGGAGAAATCGAGAATGTTCAATTCTATTGATACATAGTCTTTAAACAAAAGAAAACAAAACAAAACTTACACACCAAATGTGATGTACAGTGAAGTTTATGCCCAATTCCAGCCCCGTCAAGGAAGCATCTGGGAGGGCAAGGGGAGCTCAGACATGGCACACATCTTCCTTAAGTGTAAGAGTAAGCAGCTCTCACTCAGCCTTCTATATAACATCTATCAGGTGAAACATTTTGTTCCATACTTTAAGTTTTCCTTACAGGGGGAAAAAGCTTCCTTTTATACATCTGTTGAAGTGATTGAGGAATTAGTTTGTGAACAGAAAGTCTTATATACTGTAAAGCATCCTTCAAAGAATACTTTTTGTTATAAATATTGATAAAGAGGTTTGCTCTCAGCTTATCAGAAAGGTTACAATTCATTTCTATGTTTTGGAAAATTGAGCACCAGGTCTCGTGACTCCATTTTGGATGAAATGAAGAAACATGGTAAAAATATTTCTGCAAAGCCTGATGCTTCTTTTCAGTAATTAATTTGGAGGTAATCTGTTATTAAATATGCTGAAAGTTTTTATGAAAAGATAAATATTATTGATATACATCAAAGTGAAGTTTTCGATTTTTAAAATTTAGTTTTAAATCCCTGGTCATAGCATGGGTGTTTAAATTACCTACTCAATGCCACTGGGTTGTGCTTCAGTACTACAATAGCAAACAAAAGCCAAACCTCTTGATTGAGATATTGAGGCACATTGCATTGATCTTTCTTTTTATTCATAATATAACATTCTTCTGTTAGTTTTCTGAGTCAGCTGTTCAAATAAATCGTATTCTAAATGAGGTTCTGTACTGAACTTACATAAAGTTATGGTATTTTTGTTTTATCAATATAGACACAGATGTGTTTACATCAGAGATAAAGTCCATCAACTAGATAATTAGAGGATTATGCATGTTTTCACACTTTTGTTCTCTACAAAATGGTTATTTAACTCCTCTCATTAGAGGTTCTTTAGTATCTGTAGCCATGACAAATGCTGAATATCTAAATGCACAGCCTATAGGCTCTGATGAATGGCAAAGGAATCTGGATTCTGTTTTATCTAAGGAGGAGAAAAGGGACTCTTTCCTTCAAGAGCTTTTAGATTCTTTTGTCTTTAGTTCCCTCAGAGGTGGCAAGACATCCTCTGTGGCTGCACTTTATAAAGCTGATCTAGAGAGACACAGGGAGAGCAGTAAAACTAGTGGCAGAGAAACTCGGTGACAATTACCTGTTTGAGTTATTGGCAGTTATTTTGATTGACAACTCCCAGTTTTATTTTACATGTTTATAGAGAGTCTGCAAATTTAATTTTCTGTGCCACCCTATCCTCATCTGACATATTGTCTGGGCTGTGATTTAAATAAAATGAAGTTTTACAGAAAAATCCATCAGTAAAAATGCATGAATGCTGCGATGCCTTAGGGAAGAGGCACTGTGACATAGGGGAGGGGATCCTCTGCTTTTGCCCTGGTGCTACCATGATCTTAGTAACCTTAGACTGGAGTTTGCAAACTCAAATGCCTGTGATGTCTAGAAAGGTACTTGAGAATCGTGAAACAGGCCTAGACTTACACTGTAAAAATTTGTGAGGATCCTGACAAAGCAGAGGTAAGAATTTCATTTTCATGTAGACCAAACAAAAACTGTTGGCTGGATTTGGTGCTTGGGTTGGCAGTTTGTGTGTCTGCCTTGGATGAATCACGTAAGCTTTGTGTTCTAAGCTTAGCTTACTTCAAAAGGAGTGAGTTAAATCAGATATTCTGAAGTTTCCTCCAAACTCTGAGACTTAAAGAACATCTTTACAGTCATTTTAAAAGTGTTTTTGAAGCTGCAAATTGTGGCTCACTCAAATCACTGCTGATCTCTTAATCACAGATCAGCGATGTGTCAGCTCTTCACACGCAGCCCACCTTCCCTTCTGCAGTTGACACTCTTCCCAACCCCTTCCACCTGGAAATCTTCTGGTTCCTCCTTACCACATATCCTGATTCTCCTCTAAGTTATCCTGCAGATCCCTGCCTTTTGAGCTGCTCTTTCTTGGTCATCCTTCTGCTTTCAACATTTTTTTCTTCCCCTGGAGCCTCACCTGTTCCATTAGCTTCACTGTAAACTGTCAACTCTGTTTTTTTCTTTGTTTTTTTGTTTTTTTTAACTCTGGGTTTTATTGCCAGATCTAGCCCCTTCATCTATTTCTCCTTTCCTGAGCTGGACTTCTCTATTTCTAAAGTAGCTGCTGGAAGTTCTTATCTTAGATGTCCCATTGTCACCTTAACCTAAACTCACCTTGCCTGAAAAGGCCTATTATTTACTTCCCCACTGGAGCTTCCTCCTGGTTAGCCTGTTTCTATTAACAGTTCTATGAATGGTCATGCACTCTAGAAAAAATCTTCACTTTTTCTTTTTGCACTGAAATCGCCATCAGTCATCACATCTTACTGACCCTTTCTTAAAAATATCACCGGCATGTAGACTATTCTGCCTTCCTTTCTTCCTACTCTGAGTTCAAGACTTTCATTTTTAGTTTGTTGAAATCACACATAAATTTCACAATGTCCTTCCCACTCACTCCCCCAAGCCGTATGGTTTCCTTAATGGGTGTCCTTTTGAGAATTCACTCACTCATTCAATTATTTAACAAACATTAGTTGAACTCCTATTATATGTGCCTTCTGTGAGGCTTTATAGATACTCAGAATACCTGTCTTTGAGGGAGAGTGCCTTTGAGTGGCAAAGACCCAAAACTATGACAAAATTCAAGGTGAGAAATGCTGTGAGAAATGTGGAGATTATCATACACGCACACGTGTACACAGATGTACGCACAGTTGGGGGGCCTACCCCACAGAGGAGTGAATTGGAGTTTAAATGACAATGTGTGGTAGAAGTGTTACTAGATCTGAGTTTTAAAGGATGAATAGGACCTATCCAACCAGAGTCATTTGGGAAGGCTCTTTGAAGACGGAAAAAGGAGTGTTTATGAAAATATGGAAGAGAGTACATCTGGAACACCGCTAGAAAGATGACCATCTGAATGGTCCCATTTTACCTCTCATTCCAAATTATAGTCAGCTGCTTTAGGATACACTAAAGCTGAACATCCATATAGCTAAATTATTCTACTTTCATTTTTATATTCACTAGAAATGGGGACATGTTTACACCCAAAAGATTGCTCATAGCAACAACATCTGTAATAGCCAAGAAATGGAAGCAACCCAAATATCTATTTAATAGAATGAATAATAAGTTGTAGTACAGCAGATGAGAAGGGGTTAACCAAAGCTGCGTATAACAACATGGGTGAATGCCACAAATAGAGTGATGAGCGGAAGCCAGATACTAGAAGCACATGTTGATGATAGCGTTGAAATGAGAGTTTAACAATACAGAAAGCTAATCTGTAATGTTCAAAGCCAAAGTGGCAGTTACCTGTAGTGGGGAGGTGATAGTGACTCAAAGGAGTTGGGGAAGAGTGCCTGGGGTTCAGGTAATGAATGTTTTGTGTCTTGATCTGAATGTTAGTTATGAGGGGAAGATAGATGATCAGTTTGTAATCTGATTTGAGGCAGTTTTCTGTATAAATGCTAAGCTTCAATAAAATGTTTGCCTTAAATAAAAATTGTTCACTGCTCCTAAGGCAGCCTGCAGCCAGGTGCAAGTGAGGACTTAAGCTCTGGTGGGAAGAATTGGAGCCCTTCCAGACTTGATACGTAGTGGGCAAAGTGAAATTAGTTGCCCTAGAACCCTGGGGCAAAGGGGAAAAAAAATGCAGCCAGCCTTGGGAAGAGATATGCCTGACAGCATCCAGGTGATGCCGAGACACCCCAAGGCTTAAAACCCATTACCCAGCCCCCAGAAACAGAAGAGGAACTTGGCAGTTGGGCAGTCCTCCCTTACTACTGGGCTGAAAGAAGGTAAGGACACCAAGGAGGCAACTAGAGGCTTCCTCCTGGCCCCTAAACAGGCGTTGTGGGCTGCCTGCCTCTGCTTTGCTGAACCCAATGAGGGAAAGAAACTCTTTGCCTCTCTTACGTGCTAGACTGCTCTGTTGGGGCCACTCCAGCAATTGAGTGTAAATTCCCATAAGCTGACAGATTGCAGCTAAGGATTTAGGGTATGAAAACAAAGGCAATAATGTCCATCTCTTAAGGCATTCACCATTGCTGGAGAGCAGATTTATAAACATAATTTACAGCACAACATGATGAATGCTATCTGAAAAAATGTTATGGGAGCATGTGGGTGCAGCAGTTCTGTACACCTCAGGGTGAGTAGATTTGGGGGGAAGGGTTTATAGGTGATAATTCAGCGAAGGTTTGGCAGAAGGGTAGACTTTTCCAGAAGGAAAAAATACTCAACTATATCTAAAAAGACAAACCTGGGAGGCTTAATTAGTTTAATTTAAACTAATTAAACATAGTTTAATATAGGAAGGAATGAAAGTAAGAGAGTAAACAGAGTAAGTCTAATAATAGCTGTTTTCTCTAATGCCAGAACAGTTTTTCTACCATTTCTACCTTCCTTACCTGTTCATGCTCAGTCTGCATCTCTCTGTCATTCAAACTCCTTTCCTGTCTAGTGTTCCTCATACATCATTACCTTTATGATCTAACATGAATCACAACTAATACATTTAACAGTGTTAAAAAAAATCAACAGATTAAACTTTAAGATCTAATTGGCTTTATTAAATGATTCATGACCTGGGCAGTGTCCCTGCTAGCAAGTAGAGGGGCTCTGAGGAACCATACAGAACGGAAAGTCTTTATAGGGAAGAGGGTGGGGCGAGGGGTTATTTAGAAAAGAAAAGAAAGTCTTGTTTCAGGCCAGTGACTTTGCTGTGGGGGAGGGCAGAGGGTCTCACACACATGACCTCATCTGCACTTGGTGGAGGCAGAGGGCCCATGTGACAGATTACCTCACTGGTGCTGGTCAGAACATTCCTGACTTGACTGACCAGTTAAGGTTTACTTTTCTGGGGAAGGCTGAAACTTCCATTAAGTTAGGTATGAAACCCCAGTTGATGATTTGGTCTAAGTGATGCTATTTGGGGTGTGTAGATTTCTTTTTCACAACTACTACTAGAATCTAAGATTGCTGAATCACTTCTATGCTGTGTTCTTTCTTCCACACCATAGTGGTGGAGAGAAAATTAGGAATTGTTAAATGTCTACCACTCTCAGTCGGGCCCCAGACTAGGGGTTTACATATATTGCTAACTCATCTAATCTTTATCTCGTGTCTATGATATAAATGCTACTGCCTACATTTGTACCAGTGAGGTAATTCAGGCTCAAAGAGGTTAAGCAGTTTTCCAGAATTTACACGGGAAATTGGAATAAAACCCAGATCTAAGTATTCCCACTATTCCATGGAAATTTCCACCTCCTTTTCTACCCAGAGAAATGCATTCTCTAGTGCTTCAAGAATAATCATGTTCCAAGAGGCAAAAAAAGCATTTTCAGAGAGTACAGCTCTTTCTCCAAACACAGTAGTGCATGCTGGTAAAAATGAATATCACAAAGCTGAAAGTATCGGTGGTCTTCACTGATCTTTGCATAGAGTCTTATTTCAAGTCATGTCCAGGACATTGGGTTCAAACAAAACCATCCTAAGGTTGGTTGCCTGACAAGGGTGTCCACAGAAGGGTGTGAGTAGAATTGAGATCCAGCTAGCCCTGTGCTCAGAAGGAGGCCATAGGCCCTATACTTGGGCTGACTGGCTCTGAGGAAGAGAATCTCTTTTGCTTTCATGGGCACAGAACACAGAAGCTTCACATCATTAATGCAAAGAAAATAAAAAAAGAAAACAAAAGATCTAACATGGGAAAGATTTTTTTTAAATGTTCCTCAGACCAATGTGCTTTCTTTGTTTCATAATATCTCAAGAAATGCTTTACTTTCTTTCCTACCTGAATAATAAATAGCCCTCAACACAGAAAAACTATACACTTATCATACCACCCCTCCCTATGCCTAATATAGCCTTCTAGCAAATGGAACAAATCACCAGAGAGTCTTTGACAAATTATTGGTGAATAAATGATTTTCCACCTCTCCCTGTGGTATTAGGGGTTCTGAAGCCTGCTTTCTCTATCATTCTACATATATCTTCTTTAGTGCCTTGTAACTTGAACACTATTTGGTTTACCATCATTTCCACTTATGGCATAAAAATGTTGTAAAGCTGTTTGTTTTTTTCTGTCACCTAATATTATTAAAGACTTTAATGTATCCCAGGCAGGTGGTTGACCAATAATGGGAATCTAGATGGTATTCAAGTGTTTTCTAAATTTATTTTTTAAATGTTTGTAATTTCTAGAGAGTTTGAGCATTTGATTATGTATGCGTTTAAATTTATAAAGATTTTCTTCAAAATGAGTTCCTTCCAAGTAATAATACAAATGTTCCTCACTTAATGCTATTAACCTAGCAGATTGCTGCAAGGTTAATTTTATTTTCTTTAGAATGCTGTTAAAAATCAGATATATACTTCCATGAGGGAAAACTTTAACACAAAACAGTATCAAGCTTAGCATGAAGAAAATGTATTAAAATTATGCTTTCATAAAACTAGTGTAGATTCTAACAAAAGGAAAGCATAAATTTAAAAAATGCTGCCAGGCCATTTGCTCAAGGACAAAAAGTGACAAACCTAGACAAACAACCTCTATCTTACAGTAGTACAACAAGACAGTAAACTATCTTTCTAAAGAAGTATTTCAAAGGCAGAAGAAATAAACAACTGAAGGCGATAGGCACCCTACTCTGTAATCCCTTGGTTGAGTACTTTATGGCTAAATATGTACAAACATGCTATTTTTTAAAAACCAAACCAGTGTCTCAGCAATTAAGCTTTCTTCAGTTGACACACACTGATCTGGGAAGGTCATATACTCCCCCTTTTCCTAGGGTAGAACACAAGTCTTAGAAGACACCGTTGGTCAACTCTTGACCTAGGTAATGTATGGACACATTTCCATGGACACCCTCTGGGCCATGTTCTGCAATTTGTAGGTTACACTAATGTTCATCAGTTACATGGTCCTTTTACTGGGCTGACCTGTGACAACTAGGAAGTAAAGGCCTCATGAAGGTCTCCTCTTTTTCTCTCCTTAGCAAATTGCTAGAATATTCTAGAACACACATGCATATACACACAAATGCACATAAAAGTGTGCATGTACGGAGAGACTATTTTTGATTTCAGATTCCAGTTTTGCAAAGAGCTGAATCCTTTTTATAATCAACATCTCTCCTGTGATGTGCCATATTAATATTTTTTCCCTTTTAATCAGGGAATTCTTACAAAACCTGTAATAGAGAAACTATTTCCATTTTCTCTTTTATAATAAATTGAGTGACATGTACTATTTAGCATTTATTTAAAGTGCTAGTTTTATAATTGCTGAATTGTTTCTTATACCACATATAGTTTGTTTATATTAAAATGAGCATTGAAAAAAATGAGCATTGGTTTGCTGTCTCTTTATTTGAAAGATCTAAAATTTATTCCTTTTTATGACATACATTTATCTAATGAGAAATCTTAGAGCAGACACAAAGAGACCGCCAGTGATTTTACAAGTTAAATTTGTAACTTGAATTTCATTTTTAATGTTCTTATCTTTGGTTTTGAGACTTCCTTAACAGACAAAGTCATCTTGATTATATGTTTAATATTTTATTAAGTCAAGGTAAAGAATAAGTCATAAGATGCAGTTCTGTTGATCATATTTAAAGTACACAGTTTAAAACCTGTGAATTCCATAATTCTGTTTAGACTTTGATAAAACAGTTAATATCCTCATAACTAAGTTGGTAATTTGGTTTCCAGAGGACTTAGTCTCTCCCACTCCATAACTCAGTACACTGTAGAGCACTCAGGCATTTATGTGTACCCAAATACAATAGTCCTATATTTGAGAAAATTGAGGTTTATATTTTAAATTCCATTCTCATGTTATATTGATGCTGCTGTTCACTTGTGTTTAAATGTAGACTTGATCATACTGATTTTCTCTATGAGTGGACATTTTTCTAGTGGTGTTATATAATGGCCTACTTTCTTTGTCCAATTCACACATCTCCAACCCTTTCTGATTATGTAAAAAAGTAGAGCTGCAGGTGCTTTTACTACCACAGGGGGATTAAAAAAAACAAAAACAAAAACAAAAACAAAAAAACCTGTCCTGAGAGCCAAGAGGTTTGTTTCATGAATGATGTATGCTTGATTATGCTTGATCAAATCACATAGGTTGGGATGTTACAGATAAATGTGCTACTCTTGACGATTTCGTAACAGATGCTTCTTTCTTTTCTCTTTTTGTCTCTGGCAGTTACCCAGCTGTATGTGAATTCTTACAGCACAATAACTTGTTATCTATACTCCGAGCCCATGAAGCCCAAGATGCAGGGTGAGCAGTTTTGTGGGTTTATGGAAACCATGCGTTGCCCCTGGGTCAAGGTTCCTCACTTTGTTCAGGCTGTGAAGGATCCCTTCTGCTGCTGCGCTCTTTCCCTGAAGAAATTATATCTTGAATTGTCTTCTGATGATGCAGATATGGCAGGGTCTTGGGGAATGTGTGGTCGCAAAGGTGTTGTAAAGTCCCCTTTAAAGTGCCTCCATTTTTAGCTGGAACAAGTAAAAATTTCAGCTGGCTTTTCTAAGAATTCATAAGGATCCCTCTGATTTCTTTCCATTCCTGCTCTTCCCACTGTCCAGTAAGTGACTAAATTATCGGCATCTTTTCAGGCTTGGTTGGCAATGTGAATGAGAATCACACATAAATATTTAACAGATAGCACATGGTGTACTCGTTTAAAGAATATCCTCCCTGACCCCTGTGAAGTTTTAAAGGACAAAAGCAGAAGCATTTAAATGAGGGAGAAAATCCTATATTCTAACTAATAAATGCATAACAGGATTTTGTAATACCCAGTACATTTTAAAATTTAGGGTCCGGAGTTAGTGTAATTATTAGTATAATTGGTAGGCCAATTATACAGGCTTAGAAAACTAAGAAACATCAGATATGCAGGTTGTGCATTAAATCTGTATTAGGGAGAAAAAAGCATAATGAATCTAGGATTTAAAGTCCAGTACCCTTTTCAAGAGGCTCTACTGAAAGGTATTGTTTGCCTTCAAATGCTTAAACTCGTTTCTTCAATATTCTGAATTTTCTGAAAGGGAAGAACACAATATTATAACCTGTATGCTGAAATTAGGACTAGAGATGACTGCATTCTGAAGTAAGCCTATGTCTAATGATCTTAAGTCAAGGCAGATCCTAAGTTCCTTTCAAAATAATTTTTTTTCAAGCAATGATCAACAGGTATGAACTGATCCAATACTGTGTTTTCAGTGTGTCATGGCTGACCTTTGAAATAACCTGTTGATATGCCCAATAAGGTCTTCACATAATTTCTCTTTCTTTTTTCTTTTTTTCCACTTTTCAGGGCAGTGGTGTCACCATGCTTTTTTGACTAACTGTCCCAACTGAATACTTTTTTTTTAAGATGTTATTTATTTATTCATGAGAGAGAGAGAGAGGCAGAGACATAGGCAGAGAGGAGCAGGGTCCATGCAGGGAACCTGATGTGGGACTCAATCCCAGCACTCCGGGATCATGCCCTGGGCTGAAGGCAGACGCTTAACCACTGAGCCACCCAGGTGTCCGCCGGCTGAATAGTTTAAGCAGCTTTATATTAATCCTGCTACAGACCTGAAATCATCTGCTCATTCAAAAATATTTTAAGTTCATCAGTTAAAATCAATTAGCATATTTGTTTGAAATAAGCATTTGATTGATTAATTGGGGAAAATTGAGATTATGTCATCTAGTTTCTTTGTTTTTATTTGTTGTGAAGTAGGCATAGCCAATCACATTTTATAATGTCAGGGTACTAAGATTGAGAGTGTTAACTATCTTTCACATTCTGATTTTTTTCCACCAGAAATGTTCAGTCCAATATGCAGAATAAATACTTCTAGAACATTTCAAAAGATCTTTAAGAAGATATTTTCCTCTGGGAAGTGTGGATTATGATTTTGCATTGAATTACATCCTCCCCTAGGTCTCTTAAACTTAGGAAAGACTTCTTTGGAAATTGTACATGTGATTGTATGTTTTCATTGTCAACCTTGAGAGGAATTCATGTCTGTATATAACAGATTTTAGAGAGAAAATTTTGTTTAATGTTATGTAATTGACTTCTCTTAGAGTGATAAAAATGTAACTTGAATATTCTGTTTTAAATTTGTAATTTGATACCATCTTTTCTCACATAATAGCCTTATTGTAACTCATCTTTGTTGTTTTTAGGTATCGCATGTACAGGAAAAGCCAAACGACAGGCTTCCCTTCTCTAATTACAATTTTCTCAGCACCAAATTACTTAGATGTATACAATAACAAAGGTAAGTGGCTTTAGATCCCTCTTACACTCTTGCATACCATGTGCAATAATTCCTAAGCTATTTGGTCTTAATGAAGCATTTTTAGCCGTTCTTTTTCCCCTTGCTTTTTCATTTATTGTTGAATGCAAATTTTGTGATAGTCTTTAGAGTTAACAAATTCAACTGCCAGATATGGAGCCCAGGCACTGTCACTTTTTAACTGTTCTCCGGGAGATTCAAATGTATAACAGGGTTTACAGTGAACTGTTTTGGTAGATACAGGTTTTAAAGATTTTATTTATCTATTGGACAGAGAGGGAGAGAGCACAAGCAGGGGGAGAGGCAGGCAGAAGGAGAGGGAGAAGCAGGTGCCCCACTGAGCAAGGAGCCCAACACAGGGCTCTATTCCAGGACCCTGAGATCATGACCTGAGCCAAAGGCAGACCCTGACTGACCCACCTAGGCGTCCCATAGATACAGGTTTTAAAAGAAAAAATAATTGAAAGTAATCCAAAATCGTGATTCTTAAAAAGGATGTGGATTTCAGTAAGAACAGTGTGATTGTACATGTAAGAGATCAAGAAAAGTAAAATAAGTTATTGCTTCAAATTCACAAATTGTGTTTATTGAGTACCTACCATTGAGTTGGATCCTGTGCTAAGCAGACACATGTTCATTTTT
This sequence comes from Canis lupus familiaris, assembly GCF_011100685.1. Taxonomy (NCBI): domain Eukaryota; kingdom Metazoa; phylum Chordata; class Mammalia; order Carnivora; family Canidae; genus Canis; species Canis lupus. The sequence goes on from NC_049253.1 coordinate 17,141,490, forward strand.
TAAAACTTGAATTAAACTTCAAATCATTAGCCCCCCACCGCCTTTTGATATTCAGAGTGAGTCTCTATGGCTAATTGCTTTGCCCCAGGTCACTCAGGTAGTGACCTAGAACTAGAATCAAATCCACATCTTCTGGTTTAGTGTCCTGTACTTCCTTTTTGAAACTCCAAACTTGTGTGCCTACAAAAGACCAGAAAATGAGGGTATTATTTCCTATAGGGACTATAGGGAAGAGAGAAGGAGCAAGGAACACATTATCTTCTTTTATAATTTCTTTAAATAATTATTTGAAAATGACAGGGAGTGTTACAGTATCACAGGTGTGACAGAATGGGTGATAAAATGTGAAAAAGCAAGGGCAGCCCAGGAGGCTCAGGGGTTTAGCACTGCCTTCAGCCCAGTGCATGATCCTGGAGACCCGGGATCGGGTCCCACGTCAGGTTCCCTGCGTGGAGCCTGCTTCTCCCTCTGCCTGTGTCTCTGCCTCTCTCTCTCTCTCTCTCTCTCTCTCTATCTCTATCTCTATCTCTATCTCTATCTCTATCTCTGTGTCTCTCATGAATAAATAAAATCTTTTAAAAAAATGAAAAAGCCATTAACTTTACCTGGCATTGGTCTAGATAATATTTATGCAGCATATCTGAATGTGGCTTTCTGAGATCCTTGCCTCTCCCCTCACACACACGCACATGCACATCTGTGCTGTCCTCTAGATTCAGGACATGACTTTCCCACCCATGCTTCCACCCCCGTAGCCCAGAGAGACATGCCTGCTGGGTGGGATGGGTGCACCAGTCTCATCCACTGCCATTTTGACTGTGGTGGGCCCTCCTCTGTGGCTCTGGGGTAAAGTTATCAGAAGGGGCTGTGAAGTTTCTGTCACAACGATGGATGGTAGGGGGTAAGGGAGAGTCATTCCCTGTTTCCTATTTGTCTAATTTCTAGAAAAGAGGAGCTGTCTTTAGGACTCTGTGGCAAGAAGCCTACAAAATAAAATAAAACATATTCTCAGCCATATGTCAAGTGCTTATAAAGCCAGTTGACAAAGTAAGACATTTGGGTAATTTAATACACGTATGTCATTAAGTAAAACTAAACTAACAGAATTAAACACAGTGCATTGGGCAAGGACTGATATTCTGGTATGGTCAGAGAAGACCTTGTTTAAGGTAAAATGTGACCTGGGCATTAAAGAATGGTTGAGCATTTGATTAGAAAAATTAAAATAAAATAAAACAAAGTCAAGAGCAGTGTTTTTGAAACGTTTTATTTTTAAGCAGCACTTTTTTTTTTTTTTTTTGCCAGGCAAAATCTCAATCTTGAAGCCTTTTGTATAAAACCAGTAGGACTGAATTCCCTTGGATTGGATATGGGTTCTCATTCAGAGACTTCCCCTGGTACCTATAAGGAATGCAAGGACTCAGTAGGTCACCTTGCATGTCCCATCATGATCCTACTATTTCCCAAAAAATATATACAATATGAACACAAACTTCTTATTTCTTTATGGTATTAAAACAATTTTTTTTTCTATTTCACCTAGTGAAAGCAGAGCCCAAACAAGTAATTTTCTTAAAAGAGACTAAGTAGCATGGACTATACATACAAGTTTTTTTAACAATTAAAAAAAGTCAAAATAGTAAGGAAAAAAAAAAAAGAAAATTGGGATTTCACTCCATAAAAACAGACTTAGACTTTTTCCACTTGCCATAATACTGGGTAGCGGTTTTGCTTGAGACCATTGGCTATTTCTGCTATAGGGTATGCATTGCTTCTTTGTCTGTGATTCTGATTTAACAAGGTACTAACTTAAAAAATAATAATAATGATAATAGCAGTGGATTGTGATCTTTGAGGTTCTGTAGTTCTTTCACAGTGTTCTCTTGTTTAGTGTAGATCACAATCACTCAGGAAGGGGAGGGAAGCATTTCATTTTGGAACCTTTTCATAAAAGAAAAAAATTCTCCTGAGAGAAAAAGATAAACTGATAGGAAGAAGAAAGATATATTATTCAGGTTGAGCATAATTTCAAAAGACTTTTGTGTAAAATCTCTGAAGCACTTTAAAACTATTATGCTAACACTGTGTACAGTATGTGGGAGTGGGAGTCAGTTTTTCACGGCTGAAGTGAGGATTACTGTATTTGAATAAAATAAATGTTAATGAGAACAGTAAAAGACAGTGCAAGAAAACTGGGTCACAGGCACCTTTGAAACATAATCAATGGAAAGACAGCAGTGAAGAATCTCCAAGTTAACCATTTGATTCTTAGAGACAAATGACCAGAAAAGGCTCTGGAGTTATATCTAACCCAGTAGTTAAAATATGATTTGTTTTATAAGGGCCTGCAAGTCAAGGCAGCAGTGATAGCTTTTCAGCAAATGAAGCAGTGAGGAAAATGGGTTTATTTGGCCATCTTAAAAACCAATAATAGATGTATGATCAGCTTCATTTTTAAATGTCTGTTAGTTCCAATCAGTAGTTCATCCTTGCCTGCAATGAAAAGCAGCAGCTTTCTAAAAGTTAGGAGGACTGTAAGTGGCCCATCCTGGGTGTAGCCTGTACTACTTCAGGCAGTTCTTACCCTTTTCAACCTGCACCACCACAGGCAGATAACTCACCCATCCCCTGGCCTCTGTGTCCTCACTTGACAATTCGTGCCTTCTTCCGCAACATGCTGGGGCAGAAGGTATAGATTGGAATCACAGCTCTGCCATTAAACAGCTAGCTCATTTACATTTATTGACGTGCAGTGACATTTCTGCAAAATGGGGGAAAAAATTTTCTTCTGTGAATAATAGATGCAATTACTTTGAAACAAAATGCTGTGCAGTATTAGGATATTATCATCATTGAATATTTTATGCTGCTATCATTATGCCACCTGTCATCGGCTACAGGAAAACTGACAGAAAATACCCCATTCTCCCCAGCCTCTTACTGATAGTTTCACTTTCTGGCTCAATCTGCCTTTATAACCCATGTCTCTACTTCTCTTTGGGGGAACCCTTTACCTTAGCTTAATTGTTCTACTTGTTGCCCTGAACAAACGTTGGCTGTCCCTCTTGCCACATCTTTGCCCGTGTAACTTTTTTTCCTATTTTGAATGCTTGTCCCCCTCTTCTCTGCCCATGTGAATGGCCTGGACCCCCTCCAGTCTGTTTCTATGAGGACTTTGGTTGATAGTCATTCTCTGAATGCCTGAAATACCAATCATTTGCCCTTGTACTTACCATTTATTTTTTTTTTTCTAGTTAGCTTTTCCTATAGTTAGCATTCCTATAGCTTCCCAATCAGATTATAATTAGTTTGAAGCAGGGGCTTTTTGATAACACACTGAAAAGCCAAGTAGCATGCATGGTAGGCCATCAACACACGCATTAATTGAAGCATTTTCTTTTCTGGAAGTTAAATAGCAAGGCAGTGTCCTGAAGTACCCTACCAATATTGACCCACAGGGCTTCAGCTCACTTTAGGTTACTGTTGTAACCAGTTCTGATACCCTTTCCAAATTGGAGTTAAACATTTGCAGAGCACTTTGCACGTTTGAATTGTTTTTCTCCTGTGAATCTGTAGCCCTAAGGGTAAAGCAATTTCTTAATTACCCAAACACACCAAACGGAAGAAAACCGCAGTAATAACACATGCACCTTGCTTCTTCTTCTTCTTCAAATAATATGCCACTTGAAAGAATGACGTTAACCTCATTCACATCCGACGCAACAGTTACTGAGAACTTACTATATACTAAGCACTGTGCTAGGTGCTGCGGGTATAAAATAAACAAGTTGGACATTGTCTTCACCCTAGTGAGGTTTATAATTTGGTAGTGGGATAGACATTAAATAAAGAATGCCATCAATAATGATTCAGATATACTTGGAAAATATTACAAAGAAAAGAGTCATATTAACTGAGAGTGGAAACTAATCCACCAAAACCAAATAATACTAATAATAAGCTTAGCTGTCAAAGTGACATTAAAGCAATCCTAGGATAAAACCTCTCATTATCTAGAAACACCATTTATCACCAGTGACAAATGTGAACTCTGCCTTAAACAAGTCAGTTTGGCCAAAAATTATAACCAGTTTCTGGAAAAATATGATTTTTAAAAAATTATATTTATTTACTCATGAGAGACACAGAGAAAGAGGCAGAGATACAGGCAGAGGGAGAAGCAGACTCCCCACGGGGAGCCCAATGCAGGACTCAATCCCAGGACCCTGGAATCATGACCAAAGCCAAAGGCAGATAGATGTTCAACCACTGAGCCACCCAGGTACCCTGGAAAAATATGTTTTGAACCTTGATGTAAACAGTTAAGTCCTTTATCTCTTCAGTGATACACCTGTGCTTCAGAAAGATCTAAAGTAAATTACATGAGGCTACCATGTGGTGCCAATTCTCTGTAGTTTAGATGAGTTGTAATATGGGTGGGGGGAGCAAATGGGTAGATGAATATAGAGGAATACAAATATACATACCAGGGTATATAACTTAGTTCCAGGAAAAGCTACTGACAGTAAAATTAAGTAATTAAATGAAATTTATTAAATGAAATATATTTTGGATTTGAGAAGAAAAATCCACCAAACTAATTTAGTAATTAAAACCAGAGCTTTAAAATGTTGAGGAAGAAGATCAATTCAGTATTAATGTTGGTTAAGGAAGAAAGAGATGCAAAATTGAGTTTTGAAGATAAGACAAGAACAACATCATTTGCTAAAATCCTAACATGCAAAAGTCTACCCTTTTTGATCAAGGGAAAAAAAAAGTATTATGATGGTTTGGACTTTTAAACTAGGCAAATTGATAGAATCGCTTTTAAAAAGCATTTTAGGGGCAGCCCCGGCAGCTTAGTGGTTTCTTGCCACCTTCCTGGGATCGAGTCCCGTGTCAGGTTCCCTGCATGGAGCCTGCTTCCCCCTCTGCCTGTTTCTCTCTCCCTCTCTCTCTCTCTCTCTCTGTATGTCTTAAATAAATAAATAAATAAATAAATAAATAAATAAATAAATAAATAAATAAATAAATAAATAAATAAAATTTTTAAAACATTTTAGCCCTATCAAAACTTGACACAGTCAACATCCTCACATATTTCCCTTCAAAAAGTAGTCATGGACCTCAGAAGGATACTATACAAAGATAATTTACAGCTTGATATACCATTGTAGAGGGAGGATTGAATTGCTAATAGAAGAAACCAAGGTAAGACTCTAATTGGCAGTCATGATGTGGATAGGCGGAGATGCAACATATCTGAAGCCAGCTTGCCTTGGTCCTCTGCCATCAAGTGGGAGCACTCAGCCCTCAGTGACACCATCAGCACCTGGGCTGCCAGGCCTGAGAACCTCACTTCATATTCACAGTACAGTTCTTTCACACCAGGACCTTGCCTCAGCATTCAGGAATTGCATTCACAAGCTTAGTGATATGTGGCACCTGCCTGGTTCAGGAGCCAAATGTGGAACCAAGTAGATCAGATCCTTATCCTGGGTGGAAAAAAGATTATTGGGGTGTGTGGGGAATGGTCTCTGGAAGGGAGTAGAATTCACGCCTAGGTAACCCTAAGGTAGCGTCTTAACCTCTTCCTCTACAGCATGCCAGAAAGCTGACTTCCCTACAAAATTGCCCACATTTTCTAAGCAGAAAGCCATTTCTGTAGAGTTTAAGGCCTATTTTAACCACAGGAATAAACTTTAGCTTGACATAAACATTTTTAAATCATGTTTTGGGACTTTACAACCACAGGCATAAACATGATCACTAGTGCTAGACAAGCTAGATAAAATTAACCCAGAGATTTTGTCCAGTGGCAACAATTTCCCCAGCTCTTGCTTTTTTCTTGCAAATCAAATCAGGAAGATGCTCTTAATTGGTCTTGAGCAACTGTTTGCCAACATCACTTTTTTTTTCAATATAAGAAATGTAAATACACATTCATGGTAGCATTTTGTTATTTGATATTTGCTAACAAATTGTAGGCTAAGTGTTTTTCTTATTAGTAAAGCAAAACAATAACTAAAATAAGTCCTACCAAAAATTAGTAATTCCTTCATTTATTTAGTAAGCTTTTTATTCTGAAAAATGAACATACTTAATCTTTACCTCAGTGAATATTGTTTTACACACACGGGAAAGATAATTTCTTTATAATTATTGATTATTAAACCTAGGACGGTCTACCAAAAAATGGTATGGAATCTATGACTTTATAAATGAACAAAGAAACCATGAAGAAAACTCTCAGCATTAACTTTTTGTATTATCACTCTGAGGTGGTAGAAGAGAAATTTATGTAGACATTTAAGGCAAAAGACAACTTTCAGTTAGGAAGTTTTGATTGGTTTTCAGAGAAATCCCCTCTCTGAAATGAATGGAGTGAGAGATTTTAGCAGAATGTCCCTTTTCACTGCTTTTTTATATCCAGGACTCTAATATATAAAATTAATCTAACTATAATTATAATTTATTATTCTCTTATTATCATGGTCACCTTGACTGCTACAACTTGATATATTTCCTTAAAATCATAGGTTGGTAATAATATATTTAGTAAATGTAAATATATCCCTTCAGTTGGGATTACATGTACACAAATGTTATTTGCTTTAATCATACATGTTGCATGTAATAATAATAATAATTACCTTGTGCCAGAAACTGCTCTAAGTTTCCATGTGTAAATGCATTTAATCTCTCAACACTCCATGAATTATATTCTAATTTTGATTTTACTGTGGAAAAACTAGGGCATAGAGGGATTGCATACTTTCCCCAAGGTTCACACAATCGGTCAGGGAATAGCACAGAGACTGAAACACAGACTGACTCTGGGGCTCGTAAGTTATCCTCTCTCTGTGGTCTTCTAGGTCAGCTTTATTATCTGAAAGCTTTCAGGGCAGTGTTTGTATTGATTCCCTGTTCAACCCATGGCTCCATTATGTGGAGGTGACTAACTGTTCTTCAATGAGAAAAGCTTTTGAAATGAAAAGTCATTTGTTAGCCCTTTAAAACCACATGAATGTTATACATTCAGATATATACATTATTATAAGAATGGGGTACTCTCATATTCTTCTAAAATAAATAATTAATTTCTTTCTTTAAAAAGCGTCCCTGAGGCACTTACACTTTTGCTTTTGTTCTTTCAGCTCCACTGTGAAAGTGTCATTGCTGGAGGCCACTTTCTAAATAGATTAGTTTTAGTTCAGTCGTCCACTGGCTTACGTTAATGAGACAGAGGGTAAAATAGAAAATCCATCAAGATTTAATATTTAAGAATTATCCTGAGTATATATTTTAATTGAATGCATGCTCAGTATCTTTGCTATGACAAATGAACTTCTTGATTCCGTAACCATCTACTACTACATAATTATCAATTTTGCTGGTGAAGTAATTGTGGAACTTCCCTTATAAGTAAGTAATAACTCAGTGAGTGAGGTAATCCTTGCTTTTCTCCAAGCGTTGCCCATAGAAATACAGGATTTAGCTCTCAAAGTTATACAAGATCTTAAATGAGGATGAAGACAGGATCTGGAGCAATGCTAAATCCTCCATACAGGTTCATTGGCAGTACTCTTCTGCTGCCAGTTGAACAAGATCAGCTGGGCGATGCATCCTGAGGTGCTGTATTCTGTTTTCTGACAGATGGTTAGAAGATTCTTAGATTTAACTGAAACCTATTTCTCTAGAAATCTAATTCTCTTTAAAGCATTTAGTAGGAGGAAAAATGGGGACAATCTACATGATGTAAAGACACAAATCACTGGCTTATCAATTGCTATTTGAGGTCTAGAAATTCTAGGTCTGCAAGAAACTTTACTGTAATGTCAAAAAATCTGCAGTGATACTACTTTCCACAGAAAATATCAAGTATATGGGCTTAATATTAACTCAGTGCCAACAGTATCTTGAAGTTAGCAACTTAGAACCATTGCAGGCTGCATACAGCTCATGACTTGATACAGAGTGCAACCTTGAAGGTGAAAAGGGTGTTTTATATGATTGCATACAGATATCACCAGTTGTCAAAGTACCTCTCACCGGGGTACCCTTGTGCACTTGGAGCTGGAAAGTATCAACCACATGAAATGAGAGCAAAGCATGGGCACAGTGTTTACTATGCCTGTGCCAACTTCTCCAAAGCTTTAGCTAAACCTCTCTCTCTCTCATTTACTACTGTTGCTTAAGCCTTATTTTAACGTTGTATCGATGAGGATTACAATTTAGAGCTAAAACTGGTAAAGAATTCATAACCTGTTCTTTCCTGTTGACTAGCAAAAATATATTTAATATTCTCTATGTGAAATTGTAATGTTAGAAAAATTCACAGCGTTTCACTGGACTTGAGCTGATTGCAAGGATCAGCTTTTGGCACAGACTCTCTGGATGTTAGTATTTAGATGTGGCACTTTAGGTGAGAATTACAAAATGGCAAAGTGTTAAACCTAGATAGCCATTCCCTTCTTGAAGAATTTGAAACTGTATAATGATACTTTGTATTTTTCGGGTGCTAAATATTTTATCTGATCATATATATTATCATGGATATTAATCACATATCTTATTTTATTTGATCTTCATACTTTGAAAATAACAGAACAGGTCATAGTCATTCTGATTTTATGAGTTTAGAAAGTAAAGCTCAAATAAGGAGAAATATTTGTCTAAGTTCACACAGTTACTATGTGACAGAGCCAATATAATTTCCGTTCTTGTCTATTTTAAAGACTTTGACAATTTTATTTAATTTCATTTTTAAAAAGATTTTATTTATTTACTCATGAGAGACACAGAGAAAGACGCAGAGACATAGGCAAAGGGAGAAGCAGGTTCCCTGCAGGGAGCTTGTTGTGGGATTTCATCCCAGGACCCTAGGATCCCTACCTGAGCCAAAGGCAGATGGTCAACCACTGAGCCACCCACATACCCCAAGACTTTGACAATTTTAAAATAGAGCTTAGCCTCTAAAGTGACATACTATCTTTCTCTTAAATTCCAACATGTACCCCTTCAGACTGTTCATATGTAGTTAGTTACATTTTTAGCATCCTGAGAAGTTATGTGTGTTGTGTTTGTGAGGTTTTTTATTTTTATTTTTCTTTGCCTGTTCTTTTTCTGTCATTCCTGTCTTTCTCCATCTTGTCCTTCCTTTCTCTATTTCCTTTCCTTAGATTTTTTTCTTCAACCAACATTATTGAACACCAACCATGTGCCAGGTATGGTACAAAGCACTATGAAAGAAAAAAGATCTTTTCCTTCATCCCTTGCATCATTTCCTTTTATTGACTTCACCCAAAATTCTACATTTGGATAATGAGCTAGTCCAAAGTTTACTAATACAGTATTAAAAAGAGAAACATATAACACACACACACACACACACACACATTAGCACACACATAATCATAAAATTGGCTTATATTATTTCCTGGATATATCTGGTATAGTCTCTTTCCTTCGTGTAAGTAAGACACTATCATCCAAATTCTATGTAGGACTTGTAGCAGTGTAACAAGGTGCCATGAAGGATGCATGTGCAAGGTGGGAAGAGCAGGCAAGGACTACATATGTGCATAAGAGGATTATATATAGTAGCACAAACGTGTGTGTCTTGATAATACAAAATCATTAGCTCACAGCTTGAAGGAAATTATACACACACACACACATATACACACACACACTTGCTGTTTGTGTTTACAAATGACAAAATATTGCAGGTTGCTTGGAATTCAGTCATTACATAGAACTTATTGAGAATTTACCTGTGAGAGACCCTTTATGAAGTGCGGAGTTTAAACATTACATTTCTCAAGAAACCCAGACTGAAGAACATCATTTTAACAAAATGACCTAAAAATAAAGCCTTGAAATCTGCCTCCATAAATGGCTTGAACACTTACCTTGTGCACATAGTCATATGCATATAGTCATATGAACTATAGAGTAAAAGTGAGTTATAAGTGTAGTCTTTGCTTACCAAGTTTAGTGATCCTCATGAATTAATAAATTTTCCTCAACTTACATCATTAGTAATAATAACAGAAAGAATCTTTTAAAAGTGGAATACATCAGGCAAGAACAGGACAGTGAGGAAAAAACAAAAAGGAGATAAGAGTTAGAAGTCAGGTCTCAATATGGAAGGAATCATAGAGATTATGTTTATAGATGCTATAATATATACTACAAAAACTATACATATATGTCTTCAAAAAATCCTAAAAGAAAATTACACCTTAAAAAAGTAATCTCTATTGGAAAACACAGTTTTAAAAATGTATAGCATCTCTCCCAGAATAAAAAAAAAAAAAAAAAAAAAAAAAACCTTCCATGCAGTGTACAGCATAATCTTAAAATATTGGCAAAGGACATTTTGAGTATATAGGTTATATCTCAAGAATTATATCCATCAAGCCATCGTGTCTCCATGTGATGGTAGGACTTTTCCAAAAGAACACGCTGATGCTAGTTTTCTTGCTAAGGTATCTATAGTCTACAGGTGGTAGAACTGAAAGGAAAAAAGAAATCCTGGGTCTATTATGCTTTTTTTCTTCTATTTCTGGATGGTTTATAATGATTCTGGAGTGCCGCCATTTGCTTTCTTCTCATCCTTGTTTCTTTTCTGTCCCTCTGTCCCATCTTTTGAAGATGAGAGTGGATGGTCAATTAGAGTTAAGGAGATGAAAAATGTTACTAGAATTAATTATTTCCACTCTTTTGACCTCTCCCCTCCTCTACTGAAAATAGCTGTAGTAGTATTGAGAAAGCCTGAGGTATGTTGGGAGCATTACATTACTAATGTAAAGGCTTTCAGAAAAGAAGCTTTGTATTCCTTTTGAAATCCACTTGAAATGTGTTGAGTCCATGGTATGGTGAGCCACTTAATGCCTCTTGCTAGCAATATGTTGATAACTTCTCTTAAATTAGAAGCTCTGTTTGGATGTTTTCATTTTTTTCACTAATGCCGTGTCATCATCCTGCCTGGTGATGGCATTGTAAAGAAGATGTTGAGAAATGTTACCAAGTTCTTATTAGAAATACTGTTGTCTTGTGTCTCATCAAAATCTCAAATTTTAAAGTAGGGGAGACCTCTTTAATTTACATATTTGAATACGGTCTAGCATTTTAGTCATGATGTGATAGAGGAATGGAATTCTGTTCCTTGGGCTTCACTATATTCGGGGCACCTAGTTGTGTCATTAAAATAATAGAGGTCCAGTGGCCCTTCCCTATTTTCAAGTAGGAGCTGTCCCGTGATTGCTGATTTTATATCTTATACGTGGCCTGGCCTACATATTTATATAGCGTTCTACAGATGCAATAAAATGATTAGACCAAGTAATTACATGACTTTAAGACCCTAATTTTGACATCTGAGAAAAAACTGGCAATTAGGCCTCCAGATTAATAGTGATTAGTATTGTATCCGTTATATAATTTTTTTTTCTGGCTATTCTTCACAACATATTTTTTCTATGCTGTTTGTTCTGCTCTTAATTTGGTTAATAATGTAAGGTCCACATATATATCATAATCCCTCTCCAGGCCTCTGATGGAATTGTTAAATGACAGGAGGTCATGTATAATTGCCACTGGAATAATGGGATTTCTTGACGGTAGACTTTGTTCTTTCTCTGTTTCTCAGACAAGGTCTCAGGAGTTGGTCTTGAGTGATTCTTGAAGTACAACCATTTGTATTATTTATACTACACTGGAGATAAATGTCTTTCAAGTACTTCAGAGAACAGCACACTGTTAGGGCTCTTGTTGAGTTTTGTAATCCCAGTGACAGTTAGAGGCAGGTGGCAGGGGCGGATGTGGGAGGTGGAAGATGAAATGTTAACTGTGAATTTCGTGACTATAGATATATGGGACTGTTTTGGTTTAAAGGGGTTTTTTTCCATGTATTTTGTGATATATATTTATTATACAAAAACATAAAAATTCACGAGTACCTCATTAATGTGAGGTTATTTGGGAAGTATTTTTGCATGAATACTTTATGTTGCTGAAGAAAAAAGAATACATTTTGGTATATTTGCATTTTTAAGTTAGAGTTATTCTTTTTTTAACCTACAGAAAAGTAGAAAATAATGTTCTATAAATTGTAGAATTACTGAGAATATTAATCAATAATTGTATTAATGATGAGGCCTTTATTCCACAAGTTTGTTATCAATCAGATCTAAAAGTGGTCATATAACTTTTCTAGAAAAATCCATGAAGTTAGATGAAGTAATTGAGACCTCAAGACAATAAGAGATGTCAGGTTTTGCAAGCATTTAATGAGAGAACCGATCTAGCAGTCAGGGCTCCTGGCCTTCCATTCCAGTGCTCTTTTTTACAAAGAATAAATTTGTAAAAGGAGAATCTGTGTCCAAAACTTGGCAGACACTGAATGATCTATGCACTTAGGGTGAGAATATCATGGAATTCTAGAAAGATCAGGGACTTTAGATTCAGGCCAGAACTGAATTTAACTGCCTCTCAAGTCTGACCTTGGGCGAATAACCTCTCTGTCTGCTTATTTTCAAGATGCAAATGATTAAGAACTACTTTTGAGGGATATTGTGAAGATTTGTGATTATGCTTTGTGAAAGACCAAATGTAGTGCCTGACATATAGCAGTTGCTTAGTAAATGTAGCCACTGTTAAAATGTATTATTTCTGGTGTTAATAAACAAAAAATGAAATCTGCAAAAAAAATTCTGCTTTGTCAGGCACTCCGATAAATTGTGTTGAGTCAGTGTTGAATGAATAAGTGCTTTATCTCACCAGCTACAAAACAGAACTTCTATTTTATCTTGTTGAGCAAGCCATACCCTCAGTTGTAAATTTGCATCATATTTCATTTTTCTCAATTATGTATTTTGGCAAGGGCTAAAACTTCTTTAATTATGAATACGATGTTCAAGGTTAAATTAGTATAGCTAGGACTAGAATTCATCCATTTATAATTTACAGGAGACAGAAGGGAATGGTAGAAAGGGGATTCATTTGATGTCAGTAAAAGCTGAATTAAATATGAATCAGATGATCCAGTTACTGGTTGCATGATCTTGAACAAGTCACTTCATTTCTCAACCTCAGTTCCTTGGATTATAATATAAAGGCAGTTACACCTGCCTCTCAGATTTCTAGTAAGGATTAAATGACATATTCTATAGAGCCTCTCCCTTTCCTCCAGGGCGCTGTTAGTTACAACATCTACTTTCCTTCCTCCTGCTGTATCAACCTAATGATACAAATAAAAATTGGGGGAAACTTAGAGGAGAAATTAGTCTTCAAAGAGACAATATAGAACCTTAAAGATCCTTTTGAAGATATAAGGATACACTCCTGCTATGAGTGTATCCATATCCAAAGTACTATCCAAAAATAGTGAAGACCTTTTAAATGGAGCTGGTATTCAGGTAGTACTTAGCAAAGGTGGGAAATACTTCACCTTTTCCATCTGGTGGATCAGAAGTATAGGTATGGTAATTTGCCATGATTTTCTTTCATTTTGCATTGCCTTTAATTCATTCATATATGAATGTATCCTTAGGCCATGTGTCATATGGCATAAATGATAACTTAAAGAAGAATGGGTGTATAGAAATATATGAAGTATTCGGTATTTTGTGGGGAGAAGAGAATAATTCCCTTCATATCAATGTTGACTGCACTGTCTGTGTTTTTTTGCCCCCAAAGTGTGGTGGTTCTGTTCCCTGGAACCATGCTGTTGAGCCAGAAATATGATTCAAAGCAAAGACCATACTGTTCTCAAGTGTGATTTTAGTTAACTGCAAGCTGCTGAAAACATCAACATATTATTAGGCTGCAATATGATATATATAGTATCCAAATTACAGAAGAAACTGTATATCCTCCTCATAGTCTGCATTGATTAAACCCACCAAAAAGATTATATTCTTTCTGGGCCACACTTTCTCAGGGCCTTTGCCAATGTGGCATGTATCCAGAATAAGGATGAGCAGTATGAAGACAAGGCACTAAAAGCCATCTCATCTGAAGAAAAGCCAAAGGGATTAGGAAAAAATTTTCCTGAAAAATAATTATAAGAGAAATGCCAAGATGTATCCTTAGCCTCTGTTATTTATTTAAAATTATTTAGAAATTATTTATTTAAAAGGTGGTTATTTATTTATTTATTATTATATATTATTATTTATTTAAAATTACTTATTATATATTATTATTTATTATATTATTATTTATTTATTTGGTTATGTGAAGCACAAAGAAATATAAAACCTATTGTATGATATTTGTCCTTAAAGACATAGAAGTTAAACATAGACATATATACATTGAATGGCTATGCTCAAATTCGAATAATAAATGCAATATAGAGGTGTAAGTCAAGGGCTTTTGGAATTCAGAGGAAGGTTGAGATTATATCCACTAAAAGAAATAAGAAAATATTTCACTAAAGGGATAGAGTCTGGACAGGGCACATTACGATGGAAAAATTGGGATATTTAGAGGTTTCTAAGGAAATATTCCAGGGCGGGGAGCCTGGGTGGCTCAGTCAGTTAAGCATCCACAACTTAATCTCAGTTCAGGCCTTGATCTCAGGGTGGTGAGTTCAGGCCCTGCAGTGGGCTCTGCACTGGGCATGGAACCTATGAGCATACTTAAACATATATGTGTGTGTGTAAGAACAAACACAGTTATGAAAGCAATGCTATGTTAAAGGTATTAGTAAGCAAGAATTTAATGTAAAGACTCAAACCCAGTAAACTTTGGTAGCTTTTTAAAAAATAGATTTTAAAGGGCTATCTTTGATGTGTAATCACATGCTACAATGTAAACAAGTGATGAAAGGATTGCTTTTTCTATGTTACAAAACCCTAAACAAAACAAGAAAAAAAAAAAAAACGTTTAATATTATCTAGGATTTCTTCACTACTTTCCGCTAATATAATGCTAATCATGCCATGAGAAGATAATAAATCTTACCAGAGCTCGAGAAGGGATGATATGAGAGTATTGTTCTTCA
Organism: Canis lupus familiaris; assembly: GCF_011100685.1. Lineage (NCBI taxonomy): Eukaryota > Metazoa > Chordata > Mammalia > Carnivora > Canidae > Canis > Canis lupus. The sequence goes on from NC_049253.1 coordinate 17,156,506, forward strand.
TATTTAAAAGGTTGTCATTTAGAATCAGAAATATACTTTTTCTGTATTTTTCCGGAAGGCAGAATTAGGATCAGTAAATGGTAAAGAAGTTTCAAACTCAACTTGAGAATTTCCCACAACTTAAAATTGTCTATCCATAGAACAGATGATGCCATAAAAACAGGTAGCTTTTCCTAAATTCAAAGTACTCACAGGGAGGCACCTGGCTGGCTCAGTTGGCAGAGCATGCAACTCCTGATCTTGAGGTTTTAAGTTCAAGCCCCATGTTAGGTTAGAGACTACTCAAAAATGAAATAAGAAAGAGGGATGCTTGGGTGGCTCAGTGGTTGAGCATCTGCCTTTGGCTCAGATCGTGATCCTGTGAACCCGGGGCCTGGGGATTGAGTCCCGCATCTGGCTCCCCACAGGGAACCTGCTTCTCCGTCTGCCTGTGTCTCTGCCTCTCTTTCTGTGTCTCTCATAAACAAATAAATAAAATCTTTAAAAAGAGAGAAAGGAAAGAAAGAAAAAGGAAGGAAGGAGGGAGGGAGGGAGGGAGAGAGGGAGGGAGGGAGGACTCACAGAGACCTTCAAAGTTGTATCAGGATTGTTAAAGGATGAATTTCTGAATCTGGTTAGAAGTGAGACTAGCAATGCTCTTAGGATCTCTACAATCATAACTTTCTATGTACTGTGTATCTAACCCATAGACACCATCCAAAGCAGAGTGAAAGGGGCAGATTCATTTTCCTAAGTTATGGATGGTGCATCCTTTTCAGAAGTCAATGGTGAAGTCAGATACCAGTATATTATTTTATGCAGGATTCAATCCAGACATTTTATTTTATTAAGTCAAAAATGCAGTCTGATTTAAACTACTGTGTGTACAACTATTGTTGAGTTCTACTGGAAAATATGTGGTTTTTTTTTAAACATAGAAATAACTTCTGTTCAGATATTTGAGGAGATTATTAAATTGTCAAACTAATTTAGCTATACCACTTTTATGAGGGTCATTAGATGTTAAATAAGATTAGAATGTTCTTGGCTGTGAGAACAGCGTGACCAATTCCTGACAGACATTTGATTAACTATTTTATATAAATATTTGCCAAATTGTAATGCCACTTCATATTAGCATTCATATATTGTGCAGTTACATATTACACTGAATGTAGTTTAATTTCTAAGTAGTGTAGACATTTGTGACTGATGAAGCTACTTGCCTTGATATTTTGGAACTTAAGTCACAGAGTTGAATTTTCTTGATCAACTAAAGCCAGGTGGAGAAGGAGAAATCTGTGCACATGTACCTAATGTCCTTGTTTTTGTTGTTTTCAGCTGCAGTATTGAAGTATGAGAACAATGTCATGAATATCAGGCAATTCAACTGTTCTCCTCACCCATACTGGCTTCCAAATTTCATGGATGTTTTCACTTGGTCCCTGCCATTTGTTGGGGAAAAAGGTGTGTTGTGTTGGGGAATCCTGGGATGTTCTTAATGCAATGGTACAAGAAGGAAGGGGAGGAGATGTGGAAACAAAGAAATACTTTGGCCTACCCAATAAAATTCACAAGTTGCAACATGAGAGAAGTGATTTGAAAGTGTGTCACTGTGTACCCTGTTAACAAAATACAATGAGTGAACTAGAAGGAAACAAAAGCAATGAGAAACATTAGGAACATTCATATAATCTGATTGGGATAATACAACTCTTTTAAAAATAACAGATACATAGTTTTAACTGGCTTCAAGCTATAATAGCTACTTTATCTCCTTACCGCGTGTATTAATTCAAAAATGCCATTTTATTTTACAAACTCCTTGTCAAATTAAAAGGTTAAGATGTTTATGCTTTTCTCACATTTCTGGTGTTGATAATAATCATCATATGATAGTGATTAATGGCTATAATAATTTGAAAGACAGTACATACAACAATAAAACAGTTCATTACAAATGAAGTGACCATTAATGTGTTACAAGGTTAGACAAATTTATATTTAAAAAGTTAACTATTAGCTTGTCCCAGTTTTTCAAAAGAATTGGCTTGTCTTTCCTTCCTTTCTTCTCCCTTTGTTTTGTTTTATATTTTGACCTAAACCTCAACAAAAAATTCAAGGAAAGGCCTGTACCTCTGAGTTTGAGTGTTTAGTTCAGGAGGCCAAATGGGGACATACCCGGTCATTCCTCAAGGATCATATCACACATCACCAGAGCAGGTAAATAGGTATCAGAATAAAGGTAAGAGTTTGCACACATTTCAGAATCCCCATAGGGGGGTTTTAGAGAAAAGCTACAAGTTTTCTTAAATATTTATTTATATCCATAAATGTGTGAAATGTATTAATTTAATATTTATTTTCCAATAATACTTGTGGGGTTTTTTTTCTTTAAATGCCCTAAAATGATTCAGTCAGGAAGTTATGATTTATCAGTGAAGAAATCTTTCTTTTAGATACCAAAATGAGTCAAAAGTAAATTTTGATAGTCTCTATTAAGTGTTCCCTGCACTACCCCATGTCACCACATTCCTACCCTGATCAGAACTAGGCAGTGTTACTGTCCTTTGTTGGCTTCTTTAGAAACAGAAGCAATGTAATCCTGACCACTGCTAGGCACCCTAGGGATACCTTTCAGTTGGGTTGTTTCCATTAAATGTTCAGGTTTTAAACATCTATTATAAAAGGATCTATTAATATATTTGAGTACACAATTCACTTTTGATAATTAAACTGAAGCTATGGATTAATGTTGGCAACACTGATGTTTTACTCTCTATTGTATGTCTTCTCTAAAAGAACATTGATTTTTTAAAAGTAGCTCCTGAAGAAATTGTAGGCAAGTTTATTTTCACCTTTATGATAGAATCCAACCTAATTTTAGAAACTGGTAAATGTATGTAACATGCCCCTTAGCATAAAAGTGATGCAGTACTAATTTCCATGACATTTATATACAATCTTATTGTAATCAATTTACTCAACAGAATTTCTTAGTAAACTTACCTAAGCTTCATTTTTAAAGCCTTTCTGAAAATAAAATTTTATGTATATCAACTCATTTTTTTAATTGTATCCTCAGAACTATTTCAAATATATTATTTTGACAATCAACAATTTTTATTAAACACAAACCACATGCCTATAACTGTGTTGGTTTCTCTGGGGGATTAAAAAACTTAAAAACGATATAGCATTCATTTAGCCCCTGCAAAACTTAAAGTCACAATGTGGTTTAGATCTAGTAGTATCATTGTACAAACAAATAAAAATTCAAAAGTAGCCATTTCCTCCTTCATAGATGTATAGTATATTCACCACCACATATTTGATTTGTCCACTGTCTATTGACCTATAGCTAAATGCTACCATCTGATTTCATAGATATGAGCTAATACTTTTATAAACATAAAGTCTGTGTAGAATCACAAAGCCAGTTATCTTTTATGATCTGGATTTTATAGAAACTACTTTGCAGGAGATTCTATATACAATATAGGTAAGAAATGTAATTGCTAAGCTTGCTCATTAGTAATGCCAGAGTAATAATTAAGATTGTAATAGAAATCTAGACATTTTTGTTTGTATTCTTTTCTTTTTTAGTGACTGAGATGCTGGTAAATGTCCTCAACATCTGCTCAGATGATGAACTAGGATCAGAAGAAGATGGATTTGATGGTAAGAGGCTTGAGCCTTTGTGCTAATGCTATTTGCCAGGTAATTACTTGGTATCTCATAGGTAACCCAAAGAATAAGTTTCTAAGATTAGGACTATGTTAAATTATAACATAGTATTGAGAATAGCAGATATTATATTTTCCATTTACTTTGAAGAAATACACACACACACACACACACACACACACACACCATGAAAGAATTTTCCCATTACATTGAAAACACTGTTGAAGTAGTAAACTATTTTAATAACCATCTTTCAACAGCTCACATTGCTAAGTGACTTTTTTTGACTCCTTAATAGAAAACAAAAAATGTAATCCTGTAACACACATTATTACCATTTTCTAAGTAACTTCTAATCATGCCTTTAGTGATATTATTCCTGTTAGTTATTCATATTTTGATGTTTATGAAAAGGAGGATATTTGCACATTGATATGTTGGTATTCATGTCAATACCATTATATTTTTCCTATCCGTAATAATAAGTAATGAATAAGCTACACAGCTTACACTTTGTTGTTTAAGATATTGTTTGGTATTCAGCTGCCCTTGAAGAGTATGCTTACTCTCCTAGAGATGAAGATTCATCAGGTAAAAGATGGAGAGAAAAAATCACTGTGGATCTTACAGCAGCACCCCCAAAATGAATGGAAACTAACCATAATATAGTTGGAGAAGGAGAGTGCAAGAGTAGATTGTACTTCTGTAAACGTGGAATAAGGACCTAATCTATGTAGGACACTCAGAATTCCAAGATCCCAAAGAGACTGGGACTTGATGGAGTCCCAGTCTAGATAGAGAGACTGATGATCATGTCAATAGAATGAAATATTATAAATTGAAAAGTGAAGGTGGCAGCGGAAACCAGATATTGTGGAAGTTTAAACTGTTAACATGTTTCCTTTTGAAAACTGCACTTAAGTCAAATGAAAGGTGAATGTGGCTCTTTCTGAGAGTTAGAATCTAAACAGCATGATGTAATGTTTGCTTGGATTTAATGCAGGTCACATCTAAAAATGCAAAATAGGTAATCCTGCAGGTAAAAGTAAAATAAAAGTATTCATGCACTCATATGAACAGAGTCTATATACTTAGGTAAATTTGAAGTGTTCAGTTATGCCTGTCATCTCCTAGGTTTTTTTTTTTTCCTTTCTATAACTTCTCCCAGCTTCATTACTTGTTTGTCTCCATAGCCTATTCTTTAGTCATGAATCACATTGCAAGGGTATGTATAATATAAGGAAGGAGAGAAAATTATATATATTTATATAATTTTATATACATATATATATAAACATACATGTGTACATTTACTAGGTTAGAACTAGCTAAAGAGTAGTTTTAAGAATTTATTTAAGGAACTATATTCATATATTTGAAATATTGAGGAGTTCAGTGGGTATTTTATGCTTCATCCAGATTTTAGATATTTCATATGTTATAGCCACAGTTTGCTACTAGTAGCTTTTCCAGGACTTAAATATCATTTAAGAGATATTTCATCAGGACAGAGGCATTTTTTTCTAAAGGAAGAATACCACCCTGGTGGAATCTAAATCTTAAAAGTCAACCAACATTTTTCCTTATTTCATTTTATTCCTGAAAAGAAATATTACTTAACATTAATACAGTGATATGCATCTGTTAACAAATCTCTATTATAGTCAAATTCATTGGCCAATGTTTATAATACAGACAATACAATAAAAAGGTAACATATAGAATAAATGGGCTTGCATAGTAGACCTGTAATAATGTGTTAATAATAAGTAGATCTGTAATTATATATTAATCCATTCACCCAGCAAATCTATATTGAGCACCTCCTATGTGCTAGGTACTATAGCCAAAATGCCTATACATTTCAATAGTAAAGGTGTTTCCTACAGTTAAACATTACCAAAACTCAGTGTTTACTTCAGAAATAGTGAATTCTCTTTATCCACCCTCTCAGTTACTTACATGAAAGGATATATTTTGTGACTTACTCTGTTTTAAAATAATTACTTCCAATCATCATTCAGTTACTCCTCAGCAATTGTTTTCAAGCCTCCTAATTTCAATTATAGAGTGCATGTCTTTCAAGGAATTTGGAGAATTTTTTTGTTTGTTTATAAGCAGACCTTTGAATTCTCACCCTACCATGCTTAAATCTTTGGTCAGTCCTGCATAGAAATAGCTGTGACCCCTAAATGTGATCTTTTAGCTCAAATCTCATAAATAGGCCCTCTAAGGAAAGCATAAAGAAAACAGAAATAAAAGTATTAATTAAAAGTATGTTTAACTTAGGACAGTATACATTTTGAAGTAAACAGTAAGAAATATTCTTTAGTGCTTTATGTACCATGATGCAAAAACTATGAATTTCTTCAAAGGTGCTCAAAGAACAACTTGTAAAACTTGCTAGAACTCTCTGACTCTCTGAGACTACAGTTTATTGAGAATGCATATTGAAGTTTTTTTTTGTTTTTGTTTTTGTTTTTTTTGGAGTGAGGAGGGCAATATTATTTTCAACCTGAGGATAAAGTTTCCAATTACTCCCAGTCCTTCCTGTATGCAGCCTGCAGTCTGTGTCTCTCGGGGGTCTGGCCCTCTGCTCTGCCTACCGGGCTCCAGGCTACCACGCTACCAGGCCCTCTGCTCTCCTACCAGGGGCTTGTTGGCTACAGAGGGGGGAAAGCAGGAGTCAGAATACACCAAAGAACGCAACAGCCTTAAATGGCTACTTATTCTGAGGGTGGGGGTAGAAGGATGTGGAATCTCTTCATGGGTTATTTATCAAGGTCTCCATATTTTGTTCCATATTCAATGTCAACTGAAACATCAAAGGCAGTAATGATACCTCTACACCTCATGACTTCTTTTTATCTTATCAAGGTGACTTCGTAGTGTCTCTAAGGTCTATAGCAAATAGGGATTCTTCTCATTTCATAGAGGAAAGAAAGGTATGGGCCTGATTTTACTTTCCCTTCAGATTCTGTCAGCAACCCTTCACATTTAATGATGACAATGCCAGCATCTAACACTATGTGTCAGGCATCATTACAGGTCTTTTACATGTATTAACTCTTTACTGATTTTATTTTTGTCCAACAAAAATGTATAATTATTAGCTCTCATTCATTTTAAGTATGTACACACACGCATTTACTAAGTGTTTTATATTATCTCCTCTTCAAAACAGCCTGTTGATATAGATCCTATGATTATCGCTACTTCACTTTTGAAGTGTTTGAGGCTGGATGGGGTGAAGTTAAAGCCTAGGGTCACACAGCTAGTGAAGCAATCGACCCTGATTCAAATTAATGTCTCTCGTTCTCAGACTCTTGAACTTTCTACAAACTGTGACTGCAAAGCTTTAAATTTTTTTCTTTGAAACAGCATGATGGCTTTTTGTTTTTAGCAAACAACATTTAAACATAATATAGTTTGTTCTGTTTAAATATATTATAAAATAAGAAAGATTTTTTGCACTATTTAGCCATAAAAGTCAAATAAACTGCAAAAGGAAACAGTTTCATTCGATTCCTTTAATCTTAGTTTACTCCAAGAAGTTACATGTTTCATCACGTTAAGAGTTTTGTTGTATCTGAGCAGACATTAAGCCTTTGGGTTCATCTAGTAGATGAGCAGAAATCATGTCACGAATCTCTCCTCTTTAGCTTCTGCCTTACAAATAAAGGAATTAAATAGCCTATTCAGAACAAGGTTGCTATTTTAAATTGGTCTTTGGTTCTTTTATGTTGAGAATAAAAGACAAATTTCTATTATCTTGTAAAGTTTTGAAACAGTTTAATACCACTGAATGTCTTTTGAGGATCTAATTTATATATATTGGGGTCTTTGTTTCCTGTTTCTGCTTCTGATTTTGGAAGATAAAATTATAGTCTGGTTTCAATTTTGGGTTGTTATTCACCAGAACATTTTAGAAAAGGAAGAAATCCAAATAGATGTATTTCATTTGGGTAGTTAATTTTCATTAATGAAGAAGGCTCATTTCCAACCAGGGATTAGAAAGTGATCCCAAAATGAGGGGAAAAGCTGACAGAAATCAAGCAATCTGCAGCATTTCAAAGGTTTCTTTATTGTTCATTATTACAACAAGGATAGCTGGAATATTGATAAGCACTAGAAACCTAATGACAATTTCATGAGTTAGAAATATTTATTTATTTGGAACTTTCTTTTAGGTTCTAAAAAGAGATCTTAGACTCTTAGATCTTAGAGTTCTAAAAGACCTTAGATTCAGATCACACACACATGTGTGCATATATTTTATATATATATACACACACACACATACACAAGTTATGTTTGAGACTATGCTATGTGGCAAGTCTGGCTAACACGGAAAAATATTGAAGGTGAAACTCAAATCCTGTAGAATAAGAAAGGAAAGAAAAGAATTAAAATAAAAACTAAGGCATTTCAGCCAAATTTACTTTCAGGCTGCACTGGAAAGACTTAATATTGAATTAGAATTTATGCCTCTGTTTTCATCTAAAGAGCAAACCACATGGTGGAACTCTTATCCTTTATCCACATTTTTGCCTTATCCTAATGTTAACCACAGGCCAGTCATTGAATATGGAATCAGAGTGGTTTTTTGCATGCCTTTACAAAACCATCTAAATTGTATACAAGAAAATTATCTCCCTTCATCTGCTTTGAATTATTTGGTAATTTTTGATATGTAATATCGTGAGTTCCAGAGTGTCTCCCCTCTTCTTCTTGTCTAACTTTAAAAAGCCATACCCATCCTTTTAAAGTGTGAAGTTGAGAATTAGTGGGACTAATGTGGCATTTGATTGGTTCCCAAGAATACCTCTATAAAGGTTTGGTTATATTATTTTCTATTAAAACTGTATTTAATCGCTATGATGAACGTTTGACACAAATCTCATCTTAAAAACTCCCCTCTGTTTTGTGCATCTGGAAGCAGCACATATACTAAGAGCCATTAACTTAGAGCTTTTCTTGTGGCTGCAATGTTGTCATTTCCGTGCATCTCATCGTATCATTATATATTTCAGGTTCCCAATTTGAAGAAAAAAAAATGTTCTATGTCTGTTTGGGAGAGGGGCATATTAAGTTTTAATATAAACGGTGGAAATATTTAAAATTTATTTATTTGAGAGAGAGAGGGAAAAAAGAGAAAATAGCGGAGGGAAAAGGATAGAGAGACTCTTCAAGCAGACTCTCTATGGAGTGTGGAGCCCAGTGCAGGGCTCCATCCCAGGACCCTGAGATCATGATCTGAGCCAAAACCAAGGGCAGGCCGCTTAGCCAACTGCACCACCCAGGCACCCCAGGAAAAAGAAACATTTAGACATATTAAATAAATAGCTCCAAGGAAAACAGTGGTGATGTGATTCTTGTTCTGTCAACATTTACACATAACCTGAAGTTGGTAAGCTTGGAAAAATGCTTGCAAAATGAACAAAGGATGAGTAGGAGTATAAATTAGGAACTTCTTAATGTATCTGAAAGTTAAGGTAACCATATCTGAACGATGATAATGTTAAGAATAAAACATAAAGGGAACTATTCCAAAGAGCTGTCCAAGGACTTACAGCTATAGGATCAGTGGGACGAAGGACAGAAAAGTTGATTTGGGTGGTTCAAGCCCAGGTGTCTATGAAGATGAGAACATTTATGGAAAAACTCATCAGTTTCAGGAGAAATGAGTTTGAGTAAAAGTGACACACATCGCTCTGGAAATATCCAAGTAGGATTTGGAAATGGAGTCCTGGAATTTGGGAACAAAATCTGGGCTGGTGACAGAGAATTGGAATTAAAAAGTCATAATCGGAATCTATTGAGTGAAAATGTCTCCCAAGTTGCTGATGTGAAAGGAAATATCAAAATTGAAATCTGATCCTTAAAAGTAACCCTTGATAAAGCTGGGGAGAAAAGACAAGGGGGCAACCAAGTAGAAAGGACCAGGACTGTATAGCAGTTGAGGCACCAACTCTTAAAAAATATTTGAACCAAATGCAGAAAAATTATTGTGAGATATAAATCTGGCCAAAAAAAATGAAATATCAGGACATCACTACAGTTGTCAGATATCAGATTATTGAAGAGACGTTTATGTTAGCTGTAGTATTTATAATAGCTAAAAAGAAAATAGAAATCCTTGGCAGCAGGCCAAAAAATAAATGCAGAGTATCTCAATTTTCATATCGTGTTATATTTTTATTTTATTTTATATATTTTTAGTTCTCTGTATAAATATTTCTTCATGGAGTATCTCTGTGTATTCAATGGCAGGCAAACACATGGTTTTGCTTCCATTGAGCTGAGAGGCTTGGGCAGCAGGAAACCAATTTTAAATATGTTGTCTTACAGAGGCTTGAAAGGGTTGATGGAGGCAGCATGAATTAGGACAAAATATTTGATAACTAAAGGAGAAAACTTAGAGGACATCTTTCTTGTCTTCTGACAAGGAAAAGGAAAACACTTTATGTATTTAACTGCATTAGGAGGTACGGCCATGTGAGAAATCCATGTAGGTTTTCCAGGAAATGATATGCAAAGGATGGATATTCATTTGCCAGTGTTAAGTTCCCTTATCTTTTTTTATAATATTTGAGTTTGAGTGAGGTAATTGGAGAAATAAAAGACATATATAGAAAGAAAAATTATTCAATATTTTGTAAAAGCTCTTGTCATGTCTTTCAGGATTTTGTTAATTACCTTCCAGTTTAGTGTTGATTTTTTTCAATTAATACTTTGGTCTGTAATTTAGAATGTAAATCATTTTTGTTACTATAAATATATCCTTTGTACTATGACCATTTATATTACAGGGTTTTTTTAAAAATCATGGTTATGCCATAAAAAGAAAGTGAATGCTATATCCAGTATATCATTAAAATTGAAACATCATAAAATTGAAACAGTATATCATTGAAAATTAAAACATATCTAAAAAATACACAGGGATTTACTAGGTAGTAGGATAGAAAATCCCATCATACCATGGCTATTGAAGTTTTGGGGTCTTGACTATCATACAAGATACCTGGTTAGCCATCATATTGTCATCAGTATCATCAAGTCTAGCTTATCATATTTGATTGTAATAATTAAAATCCCTTTAAGTTGCTAATTAAAATGATAGGGCAACACAGACATCGAAAGTACTACTGCTTTCTCTTCATATTGTACTACCATGCTTTTGCACAAATGTGTTTCCTTATTACCTAGCAGGATTTTCACATTATGTAGAGGCACAGACTTTGCAGAACAAAGTAGATGTGAAAAAACAGTCATATGCTTGTTATAGGTAATTGGTTGGATAATGTCCACCATTGGCTAGAATATTATGCTCACAGTAATATAATATTCTAGAATTTTATGCTGTATTTCCACAGACACATGCATTTTACACATGTATAGTATTTTTACACAGATTTAAAAATCATTAATTTTTGTAGTATTTGAGCCTTCCTCCAACTAATGGTGACATTGGCCAACTTACACTAAACGTTAGCTATTGCATATCTAAAGCATACACTTCAACTGAATGTATTTGAGAAAGAAATCCATGTTGCATTATAAGAAAGGAAATAAGCCCCTCCCCCAAAAAAAGAAAGGAAATAAGCATGTGCTCCATAAACCTGAATATATCCTTTATTTGAAAGGTATTGAAGTAGAGAGCTCTTTTTCCTCAATGAAGGCAAACATTTTGTGTATATGTATGTCTATATTTTAGAAAAACATCACTTCTCACAAATAAGGTTGGGGTCGTGGCGTGTGAAAGAGGCATTCTTCACAGAAGGGACTGGTGGTAATGTAAGCTTGCTGAAACGTGATACCATAAGAAAAGATCACTTTTACTGTGTTTCTGGCAGAGCTTTAATGATTTTTTTTGTACTAAGGTATTTTATAGGTCCAGATTGTCTACCTGAAGATTGTCCTTATATGAGAATAATTATTAGTTAATTGATCAACTGAGACAGTTGTTGTGAGTCTAGCATTTATAAAACATTCTCTTAATGCTAATTTTTTTATCTCTGGTGAGGAGTTTAAGGGCTCAATGAAAAAATTAAGTAAGTACTCAAAAAAAATCTAGATTTAAAAAATATTTTTCTATGAGTATAGTCTGTTTTTGCTCTCCCTCTTATATGAGAAGCTATCAAACTTTTCTCCCATTTCTCAGCATAGAAATAGAAATCTTGGTTCTATTTGGTCAGCCCACCTTTTTGGAGTGTTTCTTTTTATTTTCTTTCTTTTTTTTTTTCTCTGAACAATGAAACCAGCAGCGTCCTTGCTGCCAACATTTTCCCCTTGTAAATATGCCATCATCTGGGCCCCAGTCTTTAGCCTGGTTGGCACAAAACCCAACGGAGGTCCCAACTAGGGAGCTTGATATTAATGAAGATCACACAATCGATCTTTTAATCCACAGTAAGAATCGCAAGTGTTAGAAGAACCGGAATATATCCACCTCTATGCAAGCATTTCCTTCCTAATAATAATAGCAAACCTTTTTGAGTACTTCTCATGTACCAAAGATCTGTGCTAAGTGCTTTAGCGGGTAACACAGTATCTAGCATGCGTGTTTGTTGAATGTTAAGAGCAAGTGGACACATTACTTATTTTATTCTTCTACCCACCTTTGAAGTAGGTCAGTCAACCTGCTACTGTAATGAATTTTGGCTCTGGGTCAGTGCTTTTCAGCTCTTGACTTTAGGCAAACAAATTACTGTTTCTGTTCCCTAGAATCATCTTGGGGACTGTGGAGAATAATAATATTTCCTCAGGTGGTTGTTGTGAAGGTTATGTGAACTAATGCAAATAAAGCACATTAATCATTCCTCACTTTATAGATGAGGAATATGGACATGAGAAGACCTAGTAATCTATCCAAGACAGCACAGCTAGGGAATGAAGGAGCTGAAACTCCATCCCAGGTCTTTTACTCTCAACCGGAAGTTCCTTACCATTGTTCCATTCTGCCTCCCACATGCCAGTTTCTTCAGGTCTTCAAAGCAGTCACAAAAGGAGCCAGCTATTTTGATCTGAAGCCTTGCCCTAGGGCCAGAACACTTGAAGGCCTTTGCCCCCTGGACAACACTCCCCTGGACATTTCAGACATTTGCCTCAGCTTCTCTTCTGTACTCTGCCTCTGGGGCCCACCAGTACATTTTTGATTGGCATAATCCCTTCCTCTGATAAGATAATATCTTTAGGTGTTGTTTAAGTCTCATTTAAGTTGCCTATCCATGCAACTTAAATGATCATTGGCCACAACCTAACGTTCATTTCTTTATTCTCCTTCTTGAGCAAAAAAACATCAGGGCATCCCCCATATGCTGACAAAGCATCCTGCCTAGGTCTTGAAAAGCATCAGAAGACATTTGAGTGGCTTGTGCCTCAGGGGCCTCCACTGACCACCAAGGAGTTGCCTTCCTTCTCTCAGCCTGCTTCTTTATTCTGTCAGATAGTGTTCAGTTAATTTTCTAACTAGTGTGTGACACGTAGGACAATGAAACATAATGTTTTACTCAATTTGTCCATTCCCCCCCTTAATTGGATCATTTCAGAGATAACATTTAAATATAGTTCTAGCATTTGATAAACGTATAAATCCATCAGGGTCGAGAATTAAGTTCTAGTGCATGCATCCTTTTGACATTTAGCATGCTTGCCCAATTGGGTCTTTAATAAATACCTTTTTGAACTGTTACATCCTCACCTATACTGAGAATAATCCTTGGTAGATTAAACATCCAGACATAATTGTTTCTCCTATAGACAATAAGTCTAAATTTTTAACTTGATATTTATTATTTCATTTCATTTTCTTTTTATGCTCACTTGCTATTTACAAAATTGATGTATTTCTGTCATAATAAAGAGGACAATCTGACTAGGATTTCACATGCCATTAGTTTCTACTTTGGTAAATATAAACCAACTGAAACGTTCTTTGTAAGACATAGTTTGAATATGCGATGGTTTTTCAAAAAAAAAAATCAGCAAAAGTTCTCTAATCTATTTTAAGGTCTTTAATTTTTGCCCAAGTTAGAATTATGCTTATAGCCAAATTCTATGATTCTACTGAGGAGTCCCTGAACAGATGGGACAAAATGTCTCAGAGAACAAAAGTCTGTGGAATCAAATTAAAGCCTGTAAACAGAAGTAACTTTTAATTACGTAGCATAACCAAATAATGACACTTACTTGACATTTGGGAGTCTGTATATTTTTAAGATTTCCTATCCAAATAACTCATTTATATTTTCTGTCAGGAGAAATGAAAGAAACCCAATCTAGGCTGTACTGGCCTTTCTTAGAATCTGTTACACAGGAGAAGCTTTTTATTTAAAAATACATATTTTAAAGGCTCTTCTGCTTTCAAACTGAGATATAAGACAGAATTGTCTTATGCCAAATATCACACTATTGCAGGGTCTATTATGTGCTGAGATTTTAGTTGAACTAAAAAATATATGGCAAAAAATTCAGAATATGTGGTTTGGGGTGAATTTGGAGTGAATAGCCATTATATCTGAATTTTATTACCTATGGATATGTAATATGGTAGAATGAAAATCAAAATTAAAAAGTTATTCCAAACATTTTAGGTTATAA